>NC_136630.1:30057738-30405238 GCF_933228915.1 Telmatherina bonti | reverse complement strand
TGACTGTTAAGTAGTTCTACTGTCATCACTCAACTCTGCTCTAGTTTGTAACATTACAGCCATTAACATTACATTTTTCAATGCTGCAGGTACCCTGATGGTCAAAATGGTCACTTTGAACCCTTTTTCGTACAGAAGGTGCTTCTGGTCTCTTAAAGACCAGTATTGTACTTTTGAGAGAACATTTCTTTAAAATGTACCTATAGGTACAGAAATGTCCTTATCTTGTACCTCTATTTTTGAGAGTGTACCTGACACCCCTGCTGACACTATTACACCTGTAATCTGCAGATCAGCTGTTCACGCAGCATCTTTCAGGGAACTGTCTAATGACACAGATCCCCAAAAACCTTCAGCTCTGCTGGTCCAGGATCCAGGTTTCACAGCTCTGCAAACACACCTGCCAGCACAGAGGGGTGCAGGCTGGTAATCAGATTACTCTCTGTCTGAGTGAGCTGCAAATAGACACCGTTTTCCTACATAGACATTTGTAACATTCACAGCTCTGATTAGATTCTGAAAGGAGGACAGCAGCTTTTTTCTTTTTGTTTCTTAAATGTCGTATTTATTTCATTTGTCTGTTTCTGATCTTTGCTTTTTGTGCCTTTTAGAACATGTCAGTTTTTAAATAATCATTTGGGTGATTAAGGTAATAATGAAAGCTGCAAGCGGCATCCATCGGGTCCAAGCTTCATGCCTGATGGCAGCAGTCAAAGTAGACTTTTTTGTCCCAATTCTATGTTTATTGTTTGTTTTTTTTTGTTTTTTTCGTGTCTAGGGGGCGCTGTAGAGCCACTTTTTGCATTGAAACGTATGCAGACCATAGAATATCGAATTATTTGCCGGGTTTGTGGTGCCAAGTTTCACAACTTTTCACTAAGGCTAAGGGGGTCAAGTCGGATGAGCTGAGAACGAGAATGAACATGGATAACAACAGGGGTCCTAATTAACATGATTATTAGCTAATAAAATATAAAATGACAATGATTCAACTACATAAAACAATAAAATGATACGTCTGGAGCCCTGCGATGGACTGGCCAGCTATCCAGGGTGTACCCTGCCTTTCACCCAAAAGACGGCTGGGATAGGCTCCAGCTTCCCCGCCACCCTGAACTGGATTAAGTGGTTGGGATAATGACTGAATGATACGTCTGGATACGCTTGTACTGTAATACCACATCATACTACAAGGTGGAAATTAGTCTCTTCTGACCTGGGGTCAACACATGAAGGCCAACAGGAGGAGGAGGAAGAAGAACATAACTAAAGAAGAAGAAAGAAGAGGATGAACGGGAGGAGGAAGGAGCGTGACATAACTGTTGCTCCTAGAAAGTAACAGTACCTGCACCAACACAGGTCGCAGCCTCCTTTTGGATCATTCCTGCACAGATCACCCTCTTTCAGCTGCAACAAGTTATTTATCTCCAACTGATGCAACAAGCAGCTTCTCATTTCTTAAACAGGATTGTAGAGAGACACACCCGAGCACAGGGGTCGGCAACCCAAAATGTTGAAAGAGCCATATTGGACCAAAAAAACAAAAAAACAAATATGTCCGGAGCCGCAAAAAATTAAAAGCCTAATATAAGCCTTATCATGTAGGCAACACATGCTTTATGTATCTATATTAGCTATATTAGCCTACTATCAAAATGACTAAGTTGGCTACAAATACATAATGAGCCTTAATGATAAAATGTTTATTTTCCCTGCTGCGCATCCTGTAAAGAATGACGCACCACGTGACTACTCTGTTGTATGATGCCGTCTCATGTTTAACTTCATCACTATATTAATGAGTTATGTTTCGTTGCTTTGATGACATTACAAAAATGCAATATAGAATTTTTTTTATATCATTTTTATTTTGAGGATTCGAAAAAAAACAAAACAAAATGGAATGTGCATAACGCGCCCCTTATCTGGGCAACAAACAGAGCGCAATAAAACGCAGCCTGCATTTATAAAAAATAAACCAATCAATCAAATTAATACAGTTTGATTTCTGTGCAAATGCCAAGCAAGTCAATGCGAGGGTAAAACGCAGCAGCATCCTCCGACCACGCAACCAACGCAGCTATCCTCCGACCTGAGCACCATTACCACGTGTCATTCCAGATATATACTGACAAAAATCAGAAATCATTTTATAAAAACATCCACTTTGTTACATTTCTTACTTGTTTAATGTGACTTCTGTTGTCGGACATCACTGGTCAGCTTCTCAACATGTAAGATGTAACTTGTGCTGAATTAATGTCCTTAATTTGCTGATCGGTGATGTTGCCGCCATTTTAATGGTCCTTTCCTTCACTGTCTTAACAGAAAGGTGCATGTCTCTGATTTTCTGTATGATCTCGGTTTTGTTTCTGAAGTCTGGAAATACGTGTCCTGATATGTTGATGACTGACTCCTTCATGTAGTCACCATCTGTGAACGGTTTTCTACGCTTTATTATCTCCCGGGTTGCAACAAAACTTGCACCAGCAGTGGAGTTTGGAGATGCAATCCACTTAAATCTATTTTTGCGCTTCTCTAATTTCTCCAGAAGTAATGCAATCGCACTTTTTGTGTCACTCCCAACTGGGTACTGGCTGCAAATGTAGCATCTTTCCCTGGAAATGTCTTTCCACATGACTCTTTTTGTTATTTGACAACTTCTCGCTACAGAGCAAACATTCAGGCAATCCTTCCGCATTGGCAATGAATGCAAATGATTCGGTCAAAGAAACGTTGAATCCTCTGTTCTCCTCGGTTATTTTTCTCTTTTTCCCTTTGGGATCCATGGCGCATCACACAGCCCCGGTTTGTTTACACCTGCCTGGCATCCCGCCCTGCTGATAGGCTACGTGTGTCGCAGGCTGTGACGCAAATCTTCCTTGACAGAAATGTGGATATTTTATATTTATTCTACATATTTTTACAGCGCTGGAAAACGTTAAGAATGTTTGTGTCATGTTTGTCCTCCTACAGAACCAGATCAAAACAAAAATATAGGTCTTTTTCCATTTTTTAAAAACATTTTTGAAAAAGCACCAGGGAGCCACTAGGGCGGCGCTAAAGAGCCGCATGCGGCTCCAGAGCCGCGGGTTGCGACCCCTGGTCTAGACACACCGTAGAAAAGATGTTAGTGTGTTTCAGAGGGGTTAGATTATCAGCATCAAGCAGAGACAACATGTAAGGAGAGGCAGAAACTTCTAAAACTGGATTCATAACCATTCAGTGCATAATTAAAGATTTATTACATAACCTTTTTTTAACCTTAAAACTTCACGTTATGGACGTGGTCGATGACACGGTGACATCTATCATGTGCATTTCTAGAGCCGCTGCTGCCCCTGCAGCATCCCGAGGCTGAGAAGCCGGCACTATACAACCTTTACATCCGGGACGCAACGTGACGTTTGGCATCACGGTATAATAAGGACCTGGCTGTTTTGAACACAAAACGTCCTGATTCAGCAAAGATACAAGAAGATTAAAGAGAGGATGAGACAAAACAAGAGTCATGAAAAGATGGTCTTCTGCTGGCTGGAGAGAGCTAACAGGACAGGTAGGATGCAGGATGGAAGCTGAACCAGCCATAGGTGGGCGGAGCTGACGGGGAAATCGCAAAAGTTTGGAATGATGGTGATTGCTGGTGAAACAAGATGGAAGAAAAACAACAGTAGAACTCAGGACCATGTTTAAAGCTGCGGTAGGTCATGTTGCTCAGAGACATGTTCCTCTGGGGGAAGTGGTTCCTCGTCCTGATAGTAGTCTAAGCTGCGAATAAAAAAAACCTTGGATCACGCAAGGAGGAGAACCAGAGGGGGAGGAGCCAAGACAGGGGGAGGAGCCAAGACAGGACGCCACTTTCACATCTTGCTAGCTCCCCATCATTTCCCACCCCAGCTTTAATGGTAAAGTAAGAACATTTGCACATGAACAATGTAAAGGAACTGAACAGCTGTGGAGTCAGAAGAAAACCAGGAAAAACCCTCACTTTCAGTTTGCAAGGAAACTGGGAAAAAGTGGTTCAGGAAACAGGACACCTAATTTTCACACATGGATTGGCTACTACAAAGTCCAGACCTGAACCCCATGGAGAGCTTTGAGATGGGCCAGTGAATCCCTGGATTTCTCACCATAATGCATGTATTTATCCCTCCATGTATGACAGTACTGACATCTTTAACATGTTTCTCATTTTTAAGCAGGTCCTTCAGGATAACAGCTGCTGTACATGTTGATCTGTCTTTCCTATCCTCTCCACCACAAGCAGTCCGGCAGACGGCTGCCCTCCCTGAGCCGGGTTCTGCTGGAGGTTTTTCCTTCCCACTGTCGCCTCATGCAACTCAGGATGGAAGACTGGATCTAAGTCAAGATTTGATGCAATCTGGTGGTTTCTCTCTTAGCGAGGCTATTTATTATGAATTGGCTTTAACTGATGTGTCTGTAAAGTGCTCTGAGATGATGTTGTGTAGTGGAGCTGTGCAACTAAAGCTGAACTGATTTGAATTAATTCAACCAAAGCCAACAAAGATCCTGCTGGACATTGTGGTTAGCCCCCAAACTAACCTCAGTCCCACCCGATTAGAGGTTTCCTGGGTTTGCTCCTGACTTTAACATGCCAAAGATGAACAGATTGTCTGACAGAGGTTTATGTTTGGGCATGATGAGGTGTTTCTGGTCGAACAGCGAGACCAGCCTGCATACCTGGCCTGGTGTCCTCTGATGTGGCTCTGGATGACGATGGCCTTCTGTTTGAAAAATCTGAAGTTCTTCCTGCAGAGAAAGCCCCTGATGTTCCTCTGGATGGTAATGGCAGCCCAGGTTTGAGTGCTGCTCCATTTATCCTCCAGCTGCTGGTGCAGAAGCTCCTTCAGAAACACCTAACACACATACAGATGTACAGATAAGATGCAGCCACACAGGAAATCTGATCGCTTCATCAGAGGAAAATGGCCTGAACTGGCAATTTGACACCTTGGTGAGTCCAAGCTGGTACTGTCCCTCTTCAGCTCCAACCATGTCCAGCAGAGCCAGCATCAGCTCCCTGTCAGACAGCTCCCCGCACCGCTGGTCCAGCAGAACCCCATACCTGAAAGATGAACATGGAGCTCATGTTCGGGTCGTGCAAAGTCCTTGATGCCACAGGGAAGTGACTTGAGGTTGCTGAAGAACACAAGATGGAGCTGGAGAAGCAGAGAGAAGCAAACTGGTCTGAAAGATGGAAAAATGAAGAATAAATGGACCCAGGTTACTCAGGCCCCGTTTACACCACAACACAAGGGTTGTTGCGTTTCTGCCTCTTGTTTCCATGGTAACAGAGGTTCGGGAGGATAAAACCGCAGAGATTCGACAACGGCCTCCAGAGTTAAATGTCTAGCCCTGTAAGTCCGGTTAAACTGGAATCTTTCAGCTGCGATGACGTCTTTTCCACTCAGACTGCTGAACCAGCGAAAAGCCACAGCAATGCCGGACCGCCGTGTCGTGTTGGTGCGGCTGCATCTTTTTAATCTGTTCGGCCTGTTGAACCTGCTTCTACTGGAACATTTCTGCTGACAGCGAAGGTGGCGTGCACCTGATAACTAGAGGTTTAAAACGCAACGCCTGTGTGTTATCTGGTCCTATTTATCATTCTGCTGTTGGGTAAATGCTTCGCTTTTCCAGTAAGCAAAGGAGAAAATGTGGTTAGTGTGGAAACGAGGTGTAAACATGGCCTCAGACTGGGAGGGTTTAACAGAGGTGTAACTGAAATCAGGCAGTTTCTATCAAGGATCAGATCTGTTTCTGTTAACACTCTCTCTGCCACGCAAGCCGTCATCAGATGGCGATAACTGGTGCCAGTTGTTTGCTGTAGTGAGGGATGGTACTTATGAATGAAGCACCTCTGAATGAAGTAGGAATACTGAATCCGTACGGGGAACCCCTCTTTCCGGATGTGGATGGTCTCCAGTATGCCTGCATGCCTCATCTGCGCTGATACGTAGTCCACATCGAAGACTCCAGGAAGCTGAAACGGGACAAAGGACGATCATTCAGACAGATTATTTCCTTTTAAATGAAACATGATTAAACAGACATTTGTCCTGTTAGATTAGCATTTGCTGCTCATTAATGTGAAAAGTCATCCGTTATGGAAGATGAGAAGCTAGTCGGAGGCATTTTCTGATGCCATCTGCAATATGAAGCTACGCAGTGAAAATGTGCACTACAACCACAGAGCTCTACTCCTCATGTGAGGAGAGCTGCCTTCTCATTCGCCAGAGAAACTGGACGGATCAATGGATGGATGGTGTACAGGACCACTGAACACCAATCTTTCATTTATAAGTCATTTATAAGTAATAATTACTAAGAGACTAACTCCCTATATAGTGTAAAAGCGCTGCGTTGGATCCAAACATAGTAAACACAGTTTATATCATCTATCTAAACTCATCTAATGCTCAGCAAACACTCAGCATGTGATCAGTGTGATTTAACTCATTGACGGTCTTCAGCTTACAGAGCTGCTGTTACCTTCACATAGTTTGGCTTCAGACAGCGGATGAAAGTAGTCCTGCACCTGAGATGCGAGGCGGAAAGCACATTCATGGGTCAGTCAGCGGGCAGAGCAGATGCAGAACAGCATCTGACTGTGTAACAGTGAAGGTTGTCAGACGTTACCTCTACATCAGCGTACATACCAAGTTATGGAATAGATCCAAAAATACTTCATATTGTTCTTGGAGGAATAATAAAACATTTATTTTTGATTTGACTGAATTCCTGCGACATCCACCGCCGTGAGTGTGTCGGTACCTGTCCAGACGGGTGGTGAGCTCCGTCAGGGACTGAAGGAAGTGTGAGGCAGCGGTGGTGGGCTGGTGGCGGAGCCCCTTCCCCCTCCATCCCAGCTCTCTCTGCTGGATGTAGTTGTCTTGAACCTTCTTGAACAGCTCAGAAATCATCTGTATGAAAGAGATTCAGCACAGTAAGAAGCTGGAATCCAGGAAACAAACAGTAAATGTTCATTTGTTTTGTTTTGTTATTTATTCCAGGCAGTGTTATTTACGGTAAAAACTGAGGAGACATGCATGTCGTCATTATTCAAACAATGAAGCTTGGAACAAATGACAGAAAAAAAAGCAGTTTTGCCTAAAGGGGAAGAAGAAAACATATTTAACCCCTCACCGTCCCTACATCCAAATTACTTGGAATAACATCACCAATACACACAACTAACACCATTTTCACCAGACTTAACTTATCCTGCTCAGACAAGATGTATGATATGAAGAGGAAAATAATATGTTTACAATTCAGCTCATAATGTCATGTACAACATGAAAAAGGCAGATTGCTCTGTCGCATGGATTAGAAAGAAAATAAGATGCAATCTTTGTTAAACAAGATGGAAAATATGAGCAGATTGTGAATCTGATGCAGCAACATGTCTGTAAAAGTGTTTCCAGGATGATGTTTAGCATCGTTAGCATCTCCTCTTCTTCTAACATCTGGAAACATCTGGAAGTGAGGAGAGCAGTTCTGTGGTCCAGCATGGTGGAACCTGCAAGGTCTTCCCTGAAAGAGACGTTGTCTGGATGGGAGCAGATGTTTCAGCATTGATGGAGCTTCCCAGATGTGGAAGCTGCCCACGCCATCGGCACTAATGCAACCCCATCCCATCAGAGATGCAGGCTGATAACAAGCTGGATGCTCCCTCTCCTCTTTAGTCTGCAGGACACGCCGTCCATGCTGTCCACAAACTATTCCACATCTTCATCCAGGTTTCCACTCAGAACATTTTAAATGAGCTTTGGTCCAGAGAAGACGGCGTGTTTCTGGATCCTGTAGATCCAGAATCAGGTCTGGCAGAGAATCCTGGCTGGTTTTAATGCAGAAGATCCTCCAGTGCAGATGTTGAAGGCTCAGATTAAAAGTTTTCAGTTTTACATGCAGGAACATTAATCTGAAATGTTTTCATGTTTTAGTTTTGCTGATGGCTGAAGCTCCGTCTGGCTTTACTTCTGAGAGACTCTGCCTCTCTAAAGATCTCTTGACCTGTGTAACATAAACCTGATAGTTAACCTGATTAACTGCAACATGTTCCTCTTGTAATGCTTCTCCAGACTTCTGTTGCTCCTGTTCCAGATGTTTCCAGACGTGTTGCTGCATCAGATTCATATTTTCCATCAGATGATAAAATGTCCCAGTTTCATCATCTGGCATGATGTTTATCTTCTACTGGGAATAAAATCTGACCTAATGTTTATCTTCTACTGGGAATAAAACCTGACATGATGTTTATCTTCTACTGGGAATAAAATCTGACCTAATGTTTATCTTCTACTGGGAATAAAACCTGACATGATGTTTATCTTCTACTGGGAATAAAATCTGACCTGATGTTTATCTTCTACTGGGAATAAAATCTGACATGATGTTTATCTTCTACTGGGAATAAAATCTGACATGTTGTTTATCTTCTACTGGGAATAAAATCTGACATGATGTTTATCTTCTACTGGGAATAAAATCTGACATGATGTTTATCTTCTACTGGGAATAAAATCTGACATGATGTTTATCTTCTACTGGGAATAAAATCTGACATGATGTTTATCTTCTACTGGGAATAAAACCTGACATGATGTTTATCTTCTACTGGGAATAAAATCTGACATGATGTTTATCTTCTACTGGGAATAAAACCTGACATGATGTTTATCTTCTACTGGGAATAAAACCTGACATGATGTTTATCTTCTACTGGGAATAAAATCTGACATGATGTTTATCTTCTACTGGGAATAAAATCTGACATGATGTTTATCTTCTACTGGGAATAAAACCTGACATGATGTTTATCTTCTACTGGGAATAAAATCTGACATGATGTTTATCTTCTACTGGGAATAAAATCTGACATGATGTTTATCTTCTACTGGGAATAAAACCTGACATGATGTTTATCTTCTACTGGGAATAAAATCTGACATGATGTTTATCTTCTACTGGGAATAAAATCTGACATGATGTTTATCTTCTACTGGGAATAAAACCTGACATGATGTTTATCTTCTACTGGGAATAAAATCTGACATGATGTTTATCTTCTACTGGGAATAAAATCTGACATGATGTTTATCTTCTACTGGGAATAAAATCTGACATAATGTTTATCTTCTACTGGGAATAAAATCTGACCTGATGTTTATCTTCTACTGGGAATAAAATCTGACATGATGTTTATCTTCTACTGGGAATAAAATCTGACCTGATGTTTATCTTCTACTGGGAATAAAATCTGACATGATGTTTATCTTCTACTGGGAATAAAATCTGACATGATGTTTATCTTCTACTGGGAATAAAACCTGACATGATGTTTATCTTCTACTGGGAATAAAATCTGACATGATTTTTATCTTCTGGGAATAAAATCTGACATGTTTATCTTCTACTGGGAATAAAACCTGACATGATGTTTATCTTCTACTGGGAATAAAATCTGACCTGATGTTTATCTTCTACTGGGAATAAAATCTGACCTGATGTTTATCTTCTACTGGGAATAAAATCTGACCTGATGTTTATCTTCTACTGGGAATAAAATCTGACATGATGTTTATCTTCTACTGGGAATAAAATCTGACATGATGTTTATCTTCTACTGGGAATAAAATCTGACATGATGTTTATCTTCTGGGAATAAAATCTGACATGATGTTTATCTTCTACTGGGAATAAAATCTGACATGATGTTTATCTTCTACTGGGAATAAAACCTGACATGATGTTTATCTTCTACTGGGAATAAAACCTGACATGATGTTTATCTTCTACTGGGAATAAAATCTGACATGATGTTTATCTTCTACTGGGAATAAAACCTGACATGATGTTTATCTTCTACTGGGAATAAAATCTGACATGATGTTTATCTTCTACTGGGAATAAAATCTGACATGATGTTTATCTTCTACTGGGAATAAAATCTGACATAATGTTTATCTTCTACTGGGAATAAAATCTGACCTGATGTTTATCTTCTACTGGGAATAAAATCTGACATGATGTTTATCTTCTACTGGGAATAAAATCTGACCTGATGTTTATCTTCTACTGGGAATAAAATCTGACATGATGTTTATCTTCTACTGGGAATAAAATCTGACATGATGTTTATCTTCTACTGGGAATAAAATCTGACATGATGTTTATCTTCTCCTGGGAATAAAATCAGGCTTGTCAGAGGTGATTTCTATCTTTCAGACTTCTAAATGCATTGTATTGCTGTGGAGAGAATTTAGGAGGTTTCATTTGACTGAAGAGTTTAATTAAAATGTAACCTAAATAAAAACCCTTTTTCTAAATCAGATAAGGACTTTTTAATGTGAATATTTCTCTTTGCATCATAATGTCTTTAATGTGCTTCAGTCTCAGAGTCTAACTGATGAAGCAAAGCGAGGACCACCTGCAGGTTGACTTTACTCCCATGCCAGTTACCTGACTCCGACTTCTGGCAAACAGCTCCACCACTTCTGTCCTGAACTGGTCGTGGTTCTTGTTCAGGAAATTGTGGACCTGGAAAACAGTTGTGGTATTCAGTTTCCGTCACGGTGAACTCAAACATATTTACGTTTATGATCTTTGAATAAAATATTCTCTGAAGGAGGCACAAAGGCTAAACTGTAAAGACAATCAAACATGTCCGTGCATTTGTCTGTGAAGCAGCAGCTAAACTGGTTCAGCAGCCTGAAGGGTGCAGCACCTGATATGTGACGGCCCCAGCGTAGTGATAAACAGTGAAGACTGGCATCGGGTTCTTGGGCTTGGCGTAGAAGGGGCTGTTTACATGGTGGTAGTGGCACTTCTGGAGGAAGGTGTGGTCAGTGGCCTGTTCAAAGTGCAGACAATCAAACTTCAGGGTTGAGCACTGAGCTGTGTGTGACTGAGGAAGTGTGTTTATCCTCGTAGAGGCAGCGGTGTGGACGGGTGTGTGTACCTGTGGGAGGCAGGTTTGGTCATCCAGTATACGCAGGATGCCGTAGGGCCTGGAGGAGATCAGATCCAGACATGAGTGGAAGTCCTTCAGTGGCATTGGATACCACTGTATGTGTTCTGCACTGTACTCCTCCTGCAGGACATACAGACGCTGGTTCTGAAAAGTCCAAACTAAAGCGGGTTTCTCCTTAAATCCCAGTGAAACCAGTAAGCTTGTTAGATTACAGACATCTTAAAGACACAATGACCCAGAAGATGCAGACTGAAGTTGTTGCCTTTAGACCTGAAAACCTCAGGAAGACTGTTCAGCTATAGCCCTGAGGTTTTTCTTCCTGTTCCTGGTTCTGATGGAAGTTTTCCTTAGTTATGTCATCATTTCATAATTAAATAATATCCTGAACCAATATGGACTAATATGGGTCATATAACAGATTAATTTAAGCTGGACAGGCCGATACTGATTGACTATACCTGGATTTTAATTTGAGTATAATTGGACTATAATTGGACTTTAACTGGACTACAATTAAAGTCTAATTGAACTATAATTTGAGTATAATTGAACTATAATTAGACTTTAACTGGACTATAATTACACTTTAACTGGACTATAACTGGACTATAATTTGAGTATTATTGAGTTATAATTATACTATAACTAAAAAATAATTTGACTTTAACTGGCTTTTAATTAGATTTTAATTGGACTATAATTAGACTATACCTGGACTATAATTACACTATAAAAGGACTATAATTACACTTTAATTAGACTATAATTAGACTATAACCGGACTCTAATTTGACTATATTTGAACTATAATTATACTATAACTGGATTATAAGTAGACTATAACTAGACAATAATCAGACTCTAACTGACCTATAATTAGACTTTAATTGGACTATAATTAGACTATAACTGGAATATAATTAGACCTTAATTGGACTAAAATTATACTATCACAAGAATATAATTAGACTTTAATTGGATTATAATTATACTATAACTGGACAATAATTACAGTATATCCGGACTACAATTTGAGTATTGTTGGATTATAATTAGACTATAACTAAAAAATAATTTGACTTTAACTGGCTTTTAATTAGACTTTAATTGGACTATAATTAGACTATACCTGGACTATAATTACACTATAAAAGGACTATAATTACACTTTAATTAGACTATAATTAGACTATAACCGGACTATAATTTGACTATATTTGAACTATAATTATACTATAACTGGATTATAAGTAGACTATAACTAGACAATAATCAGACTCTAACTGACCTATAATTAGACTTTAATTGGACTATAATTAGACTATAACTGGAATATAATTAGACCTTAATTGGACTAAAATTATACTATCACAAGAATATAATTAGACTTTAATTGGATTATAATTATACTATAACTGGACAATAATTACAGTATATCCAGACTACAATTTGAGTATTGTTGGATTATAATTAGACTATAACTAAAAAATAATTAGACTTTAACTGGCCTTTATTTAGACTTTAATTGGACTATAATTAGACTGTAACTGGACAACAGTTAGACTTCAACTGGACTATAATTAGACTTTAATTAGACTATAATTAGACTATGACCAGACTATAATTTGACTATATCTGAACTATAATTGGAGTGTAACTGGATAATAATTAGACTTTAACTGGCCAATTGAACTATGTATGATTGGACTATAATTACACTATAATCGGAATACAATTAAAGTATAATTGAACTACAATTAGACTTTATTTGGACTATAATTAGACTTTAACTCAACTATAATTAGACTATAATTGGACAATAATTAGACTATAACTGGACTGTAATTAGACTTTGCTGGACTGTAATTAGACTATAACTAGACCATAATTAGACTAAAACCAGACTGTAATTTGAGTATACTTGAACTATAATTAGACTGTTTCTGTAACAATGCGGTGAAATTAGTTTTGTGCTGTATTATGTAGTTTTAAACTGAACTGAGCTGAATCAAACTGAATTCTCATTCACTGATGTGAAAGTAAGCATGACAGTTGTTCATTAAAGCTCTGACCTGCTCCTGAGAAATCACTGCTTTGTTGACAAAATGCTGCAGCTGCTCGTTGGCAAAGTTGATGCACAGCTGCTCAAAGCTGTTCACTTCCAGATCCTGCGCCACAACACAGAAACATCATCGTAAACGCAATAATCTTTGATTTCACGCCGGAGTCACGGCTACTAACCTCAAACCCGTAGATGTCAACTACACCAACGCTGCTGTCCATCTCTGAAGGACTCAACCAGTCATTAATCTGCTCCAACAACCAGTTAAATAGCACTGAATACAAGGCTTTGGCAATGGCATCTCTAAGAGGAAGAAGAGAAACAAGAAGAAGAGTTTGGTCCTCACTGGGAGCTGGTAACCAGTTGGTTCTATGAATTTAACATGTCTTCATATTTTAACTAAATTAATCTATTAGATGAAGTAAGTGGAAATTATTTATTAATATCATATGGAGTCTGGATCATGAATAAAAGTTCTCCGAACTCTTCTTGTTCTTCTGATTGTACAAAGTCACGAAGAGGTTGTTGTTGGCCCACCTAACTAAATTTATACCACTTATTAGCCCATTGATAACTCTGATTTCAGATGTCTGCTTTGATCAACACATATAATAAATGCTGAAATTTCAGCTCTCACCTTGACTCTATGGCACTTTCCACAGACAGGGGGCAGTAAATCCTGTCATATGTGGTTTCCTAGGAAGAAGCAAGCCAGTCAGGGTGCACACATGCTGCTCAGGACATTTTCAGTGGTGCATGAGGGGCTACTGACTGTGACTCTGTGAGTGATGACCGTCTGCAGGGCCTCAGAGGAAATCTGCAACAAATAGCCAACCCTCCTGCTCTCAGCCTCGCTTAAGATGCGAGCCACCTCAAACGACTCGCTCTGAAACAACAACAGCCTGTCTACATGTACATCACATAACTCACTCTCAGAGGTAATAAAAAACTGGAACTGGAATTAATCCGCTTTATTAATCAGATCTGATGTGTATACATCCACTTCTGAAATGTGATGTTCTAAAACCCTGCCCTGCATTTTCAAGTCTCCTTTCAGATTTCTTTCGTACATTTGTAGTAATAGAACTTCCTCTTATTTTTAAAGTATCCGATCTTTGTTGAACATGCTAGTCGTAGTAATAAGCTGCTGCTGTAGGAACCAGTGAGAACTAACTACAGAGTACATGTTTATCTTTTATTTATCATTGACCATTTCCTTTTGGGGCGAGGGTAGGGGGGTATTTAGTTCATGTTGCTTTGGAGTAATTTGCAATGCAGTTTTTGCACATGCACAGATTTAAAAATAGCAATATAAATCAGATAAACAGGTCTAGACACAAGAAGACATCAGAGTATCAGAGAGAAGACAATGTATTTTAATCTCCTAATCAAAGTATGCTGTCTTCATGATCACTAGAATTATTTGATAATGCCAGAAACAGATTATGATTAGTTTTTATAGCTTTTTCTAATGCAGCAAGTAGAGCCATATGTCTGATTTAATCCATTTTTATACAGCTGAGCACATAGGAAAAACCTGCTTCCATCTTTCCAACATCTTCCATTAAAACGATTAAGCGTTTTAATGGAAGTGGAACACAATAGAACAACTTGCAGGAAGTAAGAGTAAAAACAAAGTAAATAAAAATAATTAAAATGTAGTCTTATAACCTTCCACATCAGCAGCTAAGTATAAGGCTGAAGGATTCAACATTAGCAGCTAATGCTAAGTCCTCAGGTCTCCACATCAGCAACTAATCCTAAGAACACGAGCCTCCATATTAGCAGCTAATGCTAAGACCTCAGGTCTCCACATCAGCAACTAATCCTAAGAACACGAGCCTCCATATTAGCAGCTAATGCTAAGACCTCAGGTCTCCACATCAACAAGTAATCCTAACACACAAGCCTCCATATTGTGGAATTCCTCATTAGCAACTAATGCTATGTTGCTATGTTAAACTAAAAGGGGATGTTTTAAAGATGACCAGAAATTACATTACTAAGTACTCAGAAATCCGATAATTAAAAATGGAAAATACTGATACTGGAAAATGTCGAGCATAGTTTGTCAAAAATTGCATTAATAAAGTGAATGTAGATTTTTGCAGTAATCTGATTACTCTCAGTTATTTGGATGATTACGTAACTGGGCCCATTGTCTTACTCTTCATTTCTTTTCATTTAATTTCATACACACACCTCATACGAGCTGAAGCAGATGTTGCCGAGCTGCAGGATGGAGGAGAGGATGGCCCAGATGGTGGAGATCTGCTCAGCATGCAGGCCGACAGTCTCAAAGCACCGAACCAACAGCTGGAAGTCCTGTTTGTCCTGCTTCCCCTTCAGCTCACAGGCACCACCCTACAGGACGGTGAAAAAACACACATCCGTCATGTAGGACTAAAGAAAAAACAAGAAAAAAGGCTAAGATGGATGTTTCAGCGTGATGCACCTGGTTTAGGTAGTAATAGGTCTCGGCTCCTTGCAGGTAGAGTTCCTGTTTGTCCCAGTCATTCATACCTGCCAACAGCTCATAGAACACATGGTAGTTCCTCTCTTCTTTGGCCTGCAGGTAAACGAGACAACAGTGACAAATCTGTTCCCTTCAACCACTCCCAAACCTTCTGGGAATGGATCTGTGCTCACCTGGAACACAACCCTGGACTTCTCCAGGAGATATTTGGACAGTGAGGTCCCTACAACAGCTCCACTGTCAGCCCAGATGAGATACATCAGTCAAGTTAAACAGCTGCAACCAGTCATGTCAGGTGCTGAAACGACGACTGTTGGACTTACTGGAGAATGTGGATGTGGAGGTACTTCCCAAATCGACTGGAGTTATTGTTCAAGATAGTCTTGGCATTCCCGAAGCTCTCCAAGATGGGAAAGACCTCCATGGGCTGATGAAGGAGGAGAAAGAGAGACGTGGAGAAGAGAGTTGGCAGGTGTCTCCTAAATGAGTGATTTTGTGTTTCCCACCTGTCGGAGGTTGTCTTCCCCACCCTGATACATGGAGCTGAGGTAGTGGACTATCAGCTTGGTAGCTTCAGTCTTCCCCGAACCGCTCTGTCCACTACACCACAACCACACGACAGGGAGTGCTGTCAGTCTCAGCTTCCTGATGATGCTTTAAAAACACTCCACATCCATGTCATCTCATCCATGTTTGATGTCCCGGATCTGATGTATCAGAACAGTTTGTGAATGTGTCCTTTAACACCAAAACTCAGCCTGTTTTTCTGCCTCCTACATGAAATGACATTCCCAAAGTAAAAGATGTATATCTTTACAACTACAAGGACTGAATGTATATTCTTGGTCTCTACAGAAAGCTGATGCATGTGTTACTGTGTCAGTAAATTCATCTGGAACCTGGGCAGGTAATGTGTGTGTATACAAGGGGGAAAACATCATCATGGTCATAAGATGTTTGGCCCGCAAGGGTAAAGGGTTTGTGACTACGATGGCATGAGATTACAGTATTTGTTTGCTGGCACAAACTTTATTTCTTCATACGATAAAAGGAATAATGTGATGCAGAACCTGAATGAAGAAGAAACTAAGTTAACATTCAGTCATTAAATAGCCTGGCACGGCAGACTGGAGTGCTTTATGTATTCAATACAGAGCGACTCAGTCTGCAGTCCCTCCCCTTCACGGAGATTCGCATCGGTCTTAAACAAACCGGCCACTCTGATTGGTTGATCTGAGGAGACTCTTGCCTCTTGCCTTGTGTCATTCGAGATGGCGCATGGGGTTTGTTTCTTTTTGCTGTAAATGTAATGTAAAGTTCGAAAAGCAACACAGAGTTACCAGTAATGCTATTTGGCCTCAGGTTTTAACAACAAGAATGACTCAGGTCATTTGTGTCTCTGTACTGCACGCTATGTTTATTTTCTTCTGTTGCGTTCGCTCTACCGAACACTTCCAGACATTGTAGGCTGCTGCATTACTGACGTCACGTCCACCATTTTTCTGATTGGTTTACTCTGCACCATAGACCGCATATGAAAGATGGACGGAGACTTCGGCGGTTAAAAGTGAAACCTATGTGTAAGTGCATAAAACTGCAGTTTTACCTCCATGACAACTGTGGGGGGAGTGAATTTTTTTTCTAACTCGCCCGTTTAAAAGTAATTTAATCTCAAAGTTCGGCATATTTAGAGGCATGTCCTTTTGATTGACAGGTACCCGATCTCCCACTATAAGTAAGAAGAACGTAGAACAACCGCGGTTTTTAGCCGGTTAACAACATGACTTGGCTTTAGCCCGCTTACCTCCGTTAGCTGGTTAGCTCCTGTTATCTCCAGGTTAGCTCGGTTAGCTCTTAGCTACAGAAAGCTCGGAGTTTGCTCAATGTCAATCATCCACCATGATGACAACAGCCCCCCTCTCAGCTCCACCTCTTTGCCCATATATGTATTTTCCGGGCAAGACGACACGCATGCCCCTGTCAAGATAGCGATGGTAGGAACCGCCCACCAAGCTTCAATTCAGCTCTTCAGAAACCTACGGGTGACGTCACGGAGGCTCCGTCCATCACTTTATACAGTCTATTTTCCGCACTTGTTTATCCATTCCTAGAAATCTGTTGATGAGAGTGAGTCCCCAGACTCCACGCTGGTACAGCGGGAGTCTGGCTTGCCAGGCTAGTCATTAAAGGCACTATGTATGGTGAAACGGTGGGTTGCACAACTCCTGGTTCAAGCATTTACAGTAGCTCAGTCATGGACTTAGCTCCTTTAACAGTATGAGAGAAGTAATCCTCAAAATGCATAAAGTAGTATATGATGAGGAACTGTTCTCAAGTACAAAGTAAAAACTGAATCTGAGCTGTTTTCCAGATGTTTTGCATAGTAAAGGTGTTATGCAGGTAAATTTCTCATCAAGCTATCGGCTGATGATGAAGATACACTAAGATATAAGATGATGAATTAATAATGTTGTTATGCTACATGTTAGTATTGTTGCTATGCTACATGTTAATAATGTTGCTATACTACATATTAGTATTGTTGCTATGCTACAAGTTTATACTGTTGCTATGCTACATGTTAGTATTGTTGCTATGCTACTGTTAGCATTGTTGCTATGCTACATGTTAATATTGTTGCTATGTTACATATTAGAATTGTTGCTATGCTACATGTTAATATTGTTGCAATGCTAAATGTTAATATTGTTGCTTCGTGCTGTCAGTAGGATCTCATGCTCCCTCCTGTCGAGGAGGGTGCGGTCAACAACGGTTGAATTGTGTAACTGTTGGAAAACAGATTAACAGCAGAATCTTAATTCTGGCTGAATGAACCAGAAATAAATAGTTAAAAATGGAGAAACTTGTCGGTACCTGATGACGATACACTGCTCCTGTGTGGAGGCCTGAGAATGTTGGAAAGCTAAATCTGCTAGCGCGTACACATGTCTGAGGAGGAGGAGGACATCATCATGTCAAACACACATGGTGTGAATATCAGAGACAGCTACAACAACTTAAATGACAATAAGTGGGTAAGTGTTTCTCACGGTGAGTTTGTGTGCTGCTCTCTGCCTCTGTGTTTCTGTCTGATCTCCTCTGTGTAAATGCTCAGTGTCTTGAAGGGGTTAATGGACAGAAGCATATTCCCAATGTAAGTCTTGGAGAAAAACAGAAAAAGAAAGTGCAGAGTAAATACAATGATAATTGCAGGTGGCTGCAAATGGTTGAAAATTGAGCCATTGTGTTCATTTCCACCCACCATCTTTTCATTCAGAAGAGAACCAACTGCACATTAACATCTTGCTTAAGTCTCAGAGAAGTTGTAGGGGTGACCAATAAAATCTCAGTTTCCAATGTGCTCAGTATAATAGACCCTGGAACTTAAATCTTTAAACCTCAGAACTAGGGGTTAATTAGATCCTGTAGGACTCAGACATGACAATCTCTGTGAGTTTTGGGAGGACATTATTTAAATGGATCATGCAAAGATTTGCTAATATTTACTGCTGGAAGAAAAGCTGCTGCATAGAGGACAAACTGCTTCATCCAGTTCTGGGTCACAGGAAATTCTCTATTTAAGTAACTTCATTGGGACGTCAAGAAGATATTTTCTGAATATTAAACTGACTGATAAACCCGGTTATTCTTAACTGGATGGAGAAACCTTGAGAAGAAAGAGGAACATATACGCTCATAACTATAAAGAAATACCATCTGCATCACAACTTGATTTGCTCTTTGTTGTATTTTAGATTGTGGTGCATGTTGGGACACACCAAGATCACGATTTATGTCTGCAAAAAACTACCAGATGGCCAAAGGTCCTTCTTGTTTGTTTTTTGTAAACAGCGGTAAGCGTAAATGATGGCATCTGTGATCTGGAACATACTTTCAGACCAGAGCGTGGTGTTTCAACAAGACTAGAATGTAACCACTGGCACAGACAACTGAATGAATATATTGAAGCTTTTTATGGGGGTTTGGTGAGCAGGTGGAACTCAACAACCTGCTGCTGGTTAGAAACAGGCTCCTGGTAAGTAGCAGGTTCCTGGTTAGCAACAAGCTCCTGGTTAGCAACACGCTCCTGGTTAGCAACACGCTCCTGGATAGCAACAGGCTCCTGGTTAGCAAAAGGCTCCTGGTCACCAGCAGGGTCCTGGATAACAACAGGCTAAGAGTTAGCAGCAGGGTCCTGGATAACAACAGGCTAAGAGTTAGCAGCAGGGTCCTGGTTAGCAACAGGCTCCTGGCCAGCAGCAGGATCCTGGTTAGCAACAGGCCCCTGGTTAGCAACAGTCTCCTGGTTGACAGCAGGCTCCTGGTCACCAGCAGGGTGCTGGTCACCAGCAGGGTGCTGGTCACCAGCAGGGCCCTGGATAACAACAGGCGTTAGCAGCAGGCTCCTGGCCACCAGCAGGGTCCTGGTTAGCAACAGGCTCCTGGTTAGCAACAGGCTCCTGGTTAGCAACAGGTTCCTGGATAGCAACCGACTCCTGGGCACCAGCAGGGTCCTAGTTAGCAACAAACTCCTGGGTAGCAACAGGCTCCTGGTTAGCAACAGGTTCCTGGATAGCAACCGACTCCTGGTCACCAGCAGGGTCCTGGTTAGCAACCCGCTTCTGGTCACCAGCAGGGTCCTGGTCACCAACAGGGTCCTAGTTAGCAACACGCTCCTGGATAGCAACAGGCTCCTGGTTAGCAAAAGGCTCCTGGTCACCAGCAGGGTCCTGGATAACAACAGGCTAAGAGTTAGCAGCAGGGTCCTGGTTAGCAACAGGCCCCTGGTTAGCAACAGTCTCCTGGTTGAAAGCAGGCTCCTGGTCACCAGCAGGGTGCTGGTCACCAGCAGGGCCCTGGATAACAACAGGGGTTAGCAGCAGGCTCCTGGCCACCAGCAGGGTCCTGGTTAGCAACAGGCTCCTGGTTAGCAACAGGTTCCTGGTTGATAGCAGGTTCCTGGTTAGCAATAGGCTCCTGGATAGCAACAGGCTCCTAGTTAGCAGCAGGCCCCTGGTCACCAGCAGGGTCCTGGATAGCAATAGACTCCTGGTCACCAGCAGGGTCCTAGTTAGCAACAAACTCCTGGTTAGTAACAGGCTCCTGGTTAGCAACAGTCTCCTGGTTGAAAGCAGGCTCCTGGTCACCAGCAGGGTGCTGGTCACCAGCAGGGCCCTGGATAACAACAGGGGTTAGCAGCAGGCTCCTGGCCACCAGCAGGGTCCCGGTTAGCAACAGGCTCCTGGTTAGCAACAGGTTCCTGGTTGATAGCAGGTTCCTGGTTAGCAATAGGCTCCTGGATAGCAACAGGCTCCTAGTTAGCAGCAGGCCCCTGGTCACCAGCAGGGTCCTGGATAGCAACAAACTCCTGGTTAGTAACAGGCTCCTGGTTAGCAACAGGTTCCTGGATAGCAACCGACTCCTGGTCACCATCAGGGTCCTGGTTAGCAACAGGTTCCTAGTTAGCAGCAGGCTCCTGGTCACCAGCAGGGTCCTGGTTAGCAACCCGCTCCTGGTCACCAGCAGGGTCCTGGTCACCAGCAGGCTCCTGGTTAGCAACAGGCTCCTGGTCACCAGCAGGGTCCGGTTAGTAGCAGGTTTATTTTTCAATGACTTCCTGATGACGCTGCTGAGCTTCAGAAGTTATGTGTTTGATCCCCGACACCTCACGTGCGCTTTTTCATCTGCAGAACAGCTGTTATCAACCTCCTACAAACTGACTGTGCGTAGAAAGCGCAAAAAGAAAGTGAAACTTACATAGATGCAGTCACGCTGAAACCTCTTCTTCAGATTCAGAAGCACGGCGCTCTCTGACACCTCTCTGAAGACATTGACAGGCAGGTTGGATAGAGCACATGCAGAATCAACACAGTGTATGTGTGAACTTACTCCAGCTGGGACAGATCCTCCACCTCATCCACCTCCACAGCTCCTTTGCTGCCAGGCATCACCACCTGAAGAGGGTGAAAACAGGAACGGAAATGAGTCCCCTCATCCAACCATGAAATGCCTGCTTCCAGCCACGTTCCAGACTCTTCACCTCTCAGCCATAACTTCGGTTCTGTTGTTGTGCTGCTGCTGCTGCTGATCGCCTTTCCACTGAAGCTCTTCCCAGCAGGTAACTAAAGCACCATCAGCACTGTTAACTGATATTCTGTAATCTGAAAGCATCGTGCTGCTGCCGGATGGATACTCTATTGTATCTACAGAGAGCAGGAAATAAATAAACCAGGAGCAGGTCTTTCATTCCCTCTGCTTGCTGTCCACACCAGACTGAAGTGAAGTAGAACTAAAGAACATAAACTGCAACCTGCAGAGAACCGCAGATTTACTGAAATGTGGAAAAAGTTTGCCCCACCTGATGAAATGAATCATGTTGTTCATTATTTCATAACAGTGATGGATATAGCAGTTATAGCGCACCAGGGATCTGACCAGGTCCAGAGACCAGGGGTCAGACCGGGTCCAGAGACCAGGGATCTGACCAGGTCCAGAGACCAGGGGTCAGACCGGGTCCAGAGACCAGGGGTCAGACCGGGTCCAGAGACCAGGGGTCAGACCGGGTTCAGAGATCAGGGGTGAGACCGGGTCCAGAGACCAGGGATCAGACCGGGTCTAGAGATCAGGGGTGTGACCAGGTCCAGAGATCAGGGGTGAGACCAGGTCTAGCGACCAGGGATCAGATTGGGTCCAGAGATCAGGGGTGAGACCGGGTCCAGAGACCAGGGGTCAGACCGGGTTCAGAGATCAGGGGTGAGACCAGGTCTAGCGACCAGGGATCAGATTGGGTCCAGAGATCAGGGGTGAGACCGGGTCCAGAGACCAGGGGTCAGACCGGGTTCAGAGATCAGGGGTGAGACCAGGTCCAGAGACCAGGGGTTAGACCGGGTCCAGAGACCAGGGATCTGACCAGGTCCAGAGATCAGGGGTGAGACCAGGTCTAGAGACCAGGGATCAGACCGGGTCCAGAGATCAGGGGTGAGACCGGGTCCAGAGACCAGGGGTCAGACCGGGTTCAGAGATCAGGGGTGAGACCAGGTCCAGAGACCAGGGGTCAGACCGGGTCCAGAGACCAGGGGTCAGACCGTGTCCAGAGATCATGGGTGAGACCGGGTCCAGAGACCAGGGGTCAGACTGGGTTCAGAGACCAGGGATCAGACCGGGTCCAGAGACCAGGGGACAGACCGGGTCCAGAGACCAGGGGTCAGACCAGGTCCAGAGATCAGGGGTGAGACCGGGTCCAGAGATCAGGGGTCAGACCAGGTCCAGAGACCAGGGATCAGGCAAGGAACGTGTCACTGAATATCGGAGCAAAATAATCTTACTTCTACAGAAAGTAGACTGAAAAATAATGATGAAAACTCAGGGAAACATCTAAAGTTTTACATCTGACAAGTGTGAAATACACAACGTCAGTACTTTAACCACAGACTGAGTATAAAAGATGGACGGAACCTCCGTGACGTCACCTGTAGCTTTCTGAGGAGCTGAATTGAAGCTTGTTGGGCGGTTCCTACGGTCACCATGTTAGTAGCATCAAAAATTGGCAAAATATAGAGCTGAAAGGGGGACTGTTAGCTTGGGGATGGATGACTCTCCATAGACATAGACATAGACATAGACATTATACATAGATCCGTGCAATCGTATGCTGAACAAAATACAGGAATAGTTGCTGGCTTTCTCTTGACTGCAGTTCACTCTTTTTTACATTTATTAATTTATTAATATAAAGATACAGTTTTATAAAGTCTGAAAATCAAGTATTTAATTAAAAAAAAAAAAAAAAAAAAAAAAAACTAAAAAAGAACAACTCGTAGAGCACAAACCTCCCCCGAGCTTTTAAAAACGACCTGGATCCAAACAGTAATGCGGATCACCATCAGAATTTAATCAGTTCTTCCTTTTCACGTTTCCAACAAGTTCTGAAAATTTCATGAAAATCAGTCCATAACTTTTAATGTTATTTTAAACACAGACAGACAAACAGATAAAGCCTGTAAAAACATAATCTCGTTCTCTCGGTCACGACCCACAGCTCATGACCATAGGTGAGGGTAGGAACGTAGCTCGACTTGTAAATTGAGAGCTTCGCCTTCTGGCTCACCTCCTTCTTCACCACGACAGACCGGCGCAGAGCCCGCATTACTGCAGACGCCGCACCGATCCGTCTGTCGATCTCACGCTCCATCCTTCCCTCACTCGTGAACAAGACCCCGAGATATTTAAACTCCTCCACTTGAGGCAGGACCTCACTCCCGACCCGGAGAGGGCAATCCACCCTATTCCGGCTGAGGACCATGGTCTCAGATTTGGAGGTGCTGATTCTCATCCCAGCCGCTTCACACTCGGCCGCGAATCGCTCAAGCGAGAGCTGGAGATCACGACCAGATGAAGCCAACAGGACCATGTCATCTGCAAAAAGCAGGGACCCAATCCTGAGGCCACCAAGTCGGATCCCCTCAACACCTCGGCTGCGCCTAGAAATTCTGTCCATATAAGTTATGAACAGAATCGGTGATAAAGGGCAGCCTTGGCGGAGTCCAACCCTCACCGGAAATGAATCCAACTTAATACCGGCAATGCGGACCAAGCTATGACACCTGTCTTACAGGGACCGGACAGCTCGTACAAGGGGGTCCGGTACCCCATACTCCTGGAGTACCCCCCACAGGAGCCCCCGGGGTACACGGTCGAATGCCTTCTCCAGGTCCACAAAGCACATGTAGACTGGTTGGGCAAACTCCCATGCCCCCTCCAGGACCCCAAAGAGGTTATAGAGCGGGTCCACTGTTCTGCAACCAGGACGAAAACCACACTGCTCCTCCTCAATCCGGGATTCGACTATCCGGCGGACCCTCCTCTCCAGGACCCCTGAATAGACCTTACCAGGGAGGCTGAGGAGTGTGATTCCCCTGTAATTGGAACACACCCTCCCGTCCCCCTTCTTAAAAAGGGGGACCACCACCCCAGTCTGCCAATCCAGCGGTACTGCCCCCGATGTCCACGCGATGCTGCAGAGGCGTGTCAGCCAGGACAGCCCCACAGCATCCAGAGCCTTAAGGAACTCCGGGCGGATCTCATCCACCCCCGGGGCCTTGCCGCCAAGGAGCTTTTTGACCACCTCAGCGACTTCAGCCCCAGAGATAGGAGAGTCCACCCCTGAGTCCACCAGCTCTGCTTCCTCATTGGAAGACGTGTTGGTAGGATTGAGGAGGTCTTCGGAGTATTCATTCCACCGACCCACAACGTCCCGAGTTGAGGTCAGCAGCTCCCCACCTCCACTGTACACAGTGTTGATGGAGCACTGCTTCCCCCTCCTGAGCTGCCGGATGGCGGACCAGAATCTCCACGAAGCCGTCCGGAAGTCTTTCTCCATGGCCTCGCCGAACTCCTCCCATGTCCGAGTTTTTGCCTCAGCAACAGCCGAAGCCGCATGCTGCTTAGCCTGTCGGTACCCATCAGCTGCCTCCAGAGTCCCACAGGCCAAGAAGGCCCGATAGGACTCCTTCTTCAGCTTGACGGCATCCCTCGCTGCTGGTGTCCACCAACGACCTTACAGCCACAGCTCCGGCTGGCCACCTCAGCAATAGAGGCACGGAACACAGCCCATTCGGACTCAATGTCCCCCGCCTCACTTGGGACATGTTCAAAGCTCTGCTGAAGGTGGGAGTTCGCTCTGACAGGGGACTCAGCCATACGTTCCCAGCAGACCCTCACAACACGTTTGGGCCTGCCAGATCTGACCGGCTTCCTCCCCCACCATCTGAGCCAACTCATCACCAGATGGTGATCAGTTGACAGCTCCACCCCCCTTTTCACCCGAGTGTCCAAGGCATGTGGTCGCAGGTCCGACGATACGACTACAAAATCGATCATTGAACTGCGGCCCAGGGAATCCTGATGCCAGGTGTACATATGGACACTCTTTTGTTGGAACATGGTGCTCGTTATGGACAATCCATGACGAGCACAGAAGTCCAATAACAAAACACCATTTGGGTTCAGAGGGGGGGGGACCATATCTCCCAATAACTTTGATAGCATTGAAGTCCCCCAGCAGAACTATGGAGTCCCCAGAAGGAGCACCCTCCGGCACTCCCTCCAAGGACTCCAGAAAGGGTGGGTACTCTGAACTGCTGTTCGGCGCATAAGCACAGACAACAGTCAGGACCCGTCCCCCCACCCGGAGGCGGAGGGAAACTACCCTTTCATCCACTGGGGTAAACCCCAATGTGCAGGCACCAAGCTGGGGGCTGATGAGAATGCCCACACCTGCTCGGCGCCTCTCACCATGAGCAACTCCAGAGTGGAAGAAGGTCCAGCCCCTTTCGAGGGTACTGGTTCCAGAGCCCAAGCCATGCGTCGAGGTGAGTCCAACTATATCTAGCCGGAACCGCTCAACCTCGCGCACAAGCTCAGGCTCCTTCCCCACCAGAGAGGTGACGTTCCACGTCCCTAGAGCCAGCTTCTGCAGCCGGGGATCGGACCGCCAGGGTCCCCGCCTCTTGCTGCCGCCCAGCTCACATTTCACCCGACCCCTACGGCTCCTCCCGCAGATGGTGAGCCCACGGGAGGTGTGTCCCATGTAACCCTTTCGGGCTGAGCCCGACCGGGCCCCATGGGCGAAGGCCCGGCCACCAGACGCTCGCTCTCGTACCCCACCTCCAGGCCTGGCTCCAGAGGGGGTCCCGGTAACCCGCGTCCGGGCAAGGGAACATTCATGCCCAGGTTGGTCGTCATCATAGAGGTCGATGAGCCGTGCTTGGTCTGGTCCCTCCCCTAGACACCTGTTTGCCATGGGTGACCCTGCCAGGGGCATAAAGCCCCCGACAACATAGCTGCTAGGATCTTTGGGACGCACAAACCCCCCCACCACGATAAGGTGACAGCTCAGGGAGGGATGTTTGATTGTTTATTGATGTATTTGGATTTATCTATTTTTATCTGATCAAATAACAAATTATTATTCAACCTTGTGAAATGTAATTCCACACGATGCTTTCAATTTTTCGCCGGTTATTGCAACCGTATGCTGAACAAAATACGGGAACAGTTGCTGGCTTTCTTTTGACTACGGTTGACTCTATTAGCTAATATTTTCTAACCTTTATTTAACCAGGAACGTCCCAGCAAAAGTAAAATCCTTTTTTTCAATGGAGTCCTGGCCAAGAGGCAGCATATATGTGGACAAAATTAAAACTAAGACCTACAAATCACATCAGCCAGTATTTTTTTCACAGCAGAACAAACAACAAATGTCTAAACTGACAAATTTTACAATCTTATACACAAAGTGAGCTCTTATCAAAGCAATGCTTCCTGCAAGTCTGAAAATAGTTGATATGCAAGGTTGAAAAAGCTAAAAAGAAGGAAAAAAGTTTCAGCTGGGAGAACACCTGGCAGGGATCAATGTCCATATCAAAAAACAGTGTATAAAAAGATTGTGGAATACCTCATTAGTGCCGATGGCGCGTGCAGCTTCCACATCTGTGAAGCTCCATCAAACTGAAAAGTGAGGCCGGCTTTAGGCAGGGGCAAGAGGGGGCAGCGCCCCTCAAACACTCAAATCAAATCCACCAGATATCCAAAAACTACCTAAACGCTTTCCCCTCTGCACCGAGCTGCGTGATGATGGTACAGTAATGCATTGCCGGACCCCCTCCTTCTCCCCCCAGAGAACAACCAATCAGTGTTTCGTATGCAAATGAGTTGACAAGCAGCTGGCTGAGCTGCCACAGCAGTAAAACTTTAGGAAGTGAGGGAGTGAAGCTCTGTTAAATACGTCGTAGCAATTTACATGGTGAGATAGGCTACATAATAACTTAATAATAACAAATAAAGTACTACATCTATATGTCATGTCAAAAGGGGATTGTTGCTTTTTAAGTGTGTGAGCCTGTCAGGCGCGTTGCTCAATCACACACATAGGGGCTGGAAAACAGAGCGAATCCCCTTAGACTTCCATGTTAAAAAGACCAACTTCACAGCAGAAATAAACATGTTTACAGCAGGAATAAACATGTTTACAGCAGGAATAAACACGTTTACAGCAGAAATAAACACGTTTACAGCAGGAATAAACATGTTTACAGCAGGAATAAACACGTTTACAGCAGAAATAAACACGTTTACAGCAGGAATAAACATGTTTACAGCAGGAATAAACATGTTTACAGCAGGAATAAACACGTTTACAGCAGGAATAAACACTTTTTTTTAATCTCGAAGTTCGGCATATTTAGGGGCGTGTCCTTTTGATTGACAGGTACCTGATCTCCCGCTTCAAGTCAGAAGAACGTAGAACAACCGCGGTTTTTAGCCAGTTACCAATGTGACTTGGCTTTAGCCTGCTTACCTCCGTTAGCTGGTTAGCTCCTGTTATGTCCGGGTTAGCTCGGTTAGCTCTTAGCTACAGAAAGCTCGCAGTTTGCTCAATGTCAATCATCCACCATGATGCTCACAGCCCCCCTCTCAGCTCCAACTCTTTGCCCAGCATGCCTCTGCCAAGATGGTGATGGTAGGAACCGCCCACCGAGCTTCAATTCAGCTCTACAGAAACCTACGGGTGACGTCACGGAGACTCTGCCCATCTTTTTATATATAGTCTATGGTTGCTACGCACAGTTCTATAAATGAGGCCTCTGGTCTTTACTCACCTGAACCTCCACCGTGTCCCTGGTAGACACGGCAGACTAGAAGGCTCCAGGTTCTGGACTGAGTATCATACCTGTGTGCTGGCGAGCCGACTCTCCAGCATCTCCTGGGCAGGGTCTTCTGACTCCCAGGGTCCCTTGCCGTTGTGGGCTGGGATGGTCCTGGCTTGGCCTTCATCGTCGTAGACGGTCCATTTGGTGAGTTTCTCCACAGTCTGGTGCGGCAGCAGGTTCTCAGAGCGCAGCCAGTCCTGCAGCAGAACAAGACCGCCGTTGGGACTCGCTCTACATTTAACACTGGAAAATGGAGAAAACACAACACACACCTGAGGGTCTCCACTCATGCGTGGATTTCCAGTCCAGTGGACTCCCGGTTGGGCTGCGTATACGCCACCTTCGCCCATCAGCTGGGCCACCTCCCGGTCTGCCTCCTCTTCATACAAAGATCGAACACCTGACACCGCCACGCTTGTCTCCCCATTTGCAAAGGGTTGAGAGGAAGACTTTGGTACTGCAGCAGCTTCCTCTCTGACCGGGTCTGGAGCCTGGGATCGTCTCGGTCCACCACCTGGAGTTCCTCCTGGCATCTTGCACAGGTTGATCTGGGCCGGATTCAGCTTCCCTCTTGCAGCCTGTAGCAGGTTGAAGCCTTCCTGGTTCATGGTTGTCCTCCTGCCCCCATCTTCTGGGGGGGGAGGTCTTTCAGAGGCACCATGGGACCCAGAACTGCTCTCCCCCCCATTCCCACCAGACGCTAAGCCTCCTGGTAAAGGCCTCTTCATGGACTTGAGCAGACTGAGGTCTGGTTTGACTGGCAGGACCAGCTTGGCACCTGGTTTTGGAGGTTTGGGCTCCGAGCTAGATGGTTCTGTCAGTGAGCTGGATGCGGCAGAAGATCCAGAAGCTGCCTCAGCTGTCTTTGCCTTGCTCAGTTTGTTGATCCTGGGGAGTACCACGGCGTATTTGGCCTCCATCTCTTTTTCCCTTGCCTCTGCTCCTTCTTCTGCTCCTTGTCCCTGCATGTTAGCGCCATCTTCTCCCTTGTTTCTCTTGGTCAGACTGGTTTTACTGGTAACCCTCATGGCCATCCTGTGTTTGAAAATGTTGCCCTTTGACCTTCTCGTGCCTTGTTTGTGTTTTAGAGCTCGAGTGGAGAGCCAGTGAGAAATCCCGATGGCTTTAGTCAGAGCAGAGAGTTTCTTTCTGAGGTTAAATTCTCGCGGCAGCTTCTTCTGGATCCAGCCAGAGACCCTGCGGAGAGCCGTCATACTTTTCCTTCGCGCTACCAGACGCTCCTTGGACGTGCTGGACACTCCCTCACTGGGCTCACATATTTCCTCATCAGGCGTTTTGGACATCTTATCCGTTTTGTGTCCCAGAGACGCCTTGACTTTGCCCAGGATGAAGGTCTGTGGCTTCCCTCGGACCACACCTCCAGCATCCTGCTCTACAGGAGCCGCAGCGCCTCTCACGTCTTTTCCTTTATCTTTGGTCTTAAGCAGCATCGGGTTCTGGTCTTTGGTGGATTTGGTTGGTATTGATTGTTCTTCGTCCTCTTCCTCATCTGAATGAACTTCTGTGAGGGATGTCCTCTCTGTGACGGTGTTGGTCTGGTTGGTTACCTGGTCCGTGTCCTCTGCTGCATCCGTGTTGCTGTTGGGAAGATCTTTCCGTGTCTGCACCTCCTCTGCTGCAGGCCTGGCTTTTCCAGGCTTCTTTCTCTTTTTCTTTTCTTCCTTGGCCTTTTGTTTGGCTTCCTTCTGCAGCCGCTGCTTCTCTGCTTTTGCTCTTTGCTTCTCCGCCTTCTCCACCTGCTTCTTCACCTGCTTCTCCGTCTTCTTCACCTGCTTCTCTGTCTTCTCCGCCTGCTTCTCTGTCTTCTCCGCCTGCTTCTCCGCCTGCTTCTCCTCTTGCTTCTTGAACATTTTGACTCTTGGCTGTTTTGCAGACTTGGGAAGACGCCCCGGCTGTCCTCGTCGTCTTCCAATCCCTTTGATGGCCGTAGACTTCTCTGTGTCCTCCTCTGTTATTGCCTCGTCTTCACTCTGATCACTGACTGCTTCTCCATTTTCTGCTTCCTTTTTTCTGTTTTTTTCTTCCTCCTCTTCTTCCTCCTCTTCCTCCTCTTCTTCAGTGGATGTGATGGGTCTAACCTCAGACCCACTTCTGCTGGATTTGGCCTCCCCTCCGTCTGACTCCTTGGCTGCTGACTGTTCTGTATCGCTTTGAGTATCGGATGCCTCAGCCTCCTCGCTCCCCTGGGTCTCTTCGTTACTGCCTCGCTCCTCCTCCTCCTCCTTCTCATGGTGACTGCTTTCCTCTCCTGTCACCTCCTCTGAGCTTCCTGCATCACTCTCTGACTCGTCTTCGCTTTCAGAAGCTTTGCCAGCGGCCTTGTTTCCCAGTGTGTTGGGGAACTTTTTCTTTGTTTTGGGGAGAGGTTTGCTCTTCCTGTTTGCAGCTTGTGCCATCTCATCATCTTCCTCATGCTGAGCTTGTGACCTGTCTCTGGCACTTTTTGCTTTTCTGGCTTGTTTGTGGTTGTTTTTCGGTTCCGAGGCGCTTTTCCCGCTGTGTTCTGCTTTGCTCCTCTCACTGCTCTTTACTTGTTTGAGCGTTGCTGAAGGAGCTCTTCTGTTTAACTTCTCATCAGGTATTTGAGAAGAAGACTGAGATGTTTTGGAGCAGCTGTTTCTCGCAGTTTGCTGCTGATGTCCTTTTCTTCTAGCCTCTGCCTTCCTCTTCGTGCCATCGGTTTTCCCTTGAGCCTTCAGTGGTGGCATGATGAGTTCACACATGGAAACACTTCAGAATGAAAACAGAAATAAAGTGGATTCCAGAATTAGGTTTTATCTGAAGAATGGAGGAAAGTTAAACTCACAATGGTCAAACCCTTTTCAGATCTATGACTTGAGTTCAGCAGGGAGACAAAGGGCACATTCACATCAACCCTTCTTTATTCAAACCGGTTTGCAAACCGGTTTATTCAGTCCGTTTGCTTGGAAAGTCGCTTCGTTTGGGGGAAATGCGAACGCACAAATTCTGTTTCAGATCAAAGAAGTGGACTTGTTAGTCCACCACAAACGCAGGTCTTGCTCTGTTTAATGTGGACCAAAAACAGGAAGTGGACTACAAGACAATGTGCGTTGTGGATTAGGCAAACACATCTAAACATGTGGATGTGGGGCGACAGACGGTCTGGATGGAGGAAAAACTCACACGGAAGATGTAGAAGAATTTGGTCAAAGTTCTGATCCACCCAGACCACTAGGACCTGGTCCACCCAGACCACAAGGACCTGATCCACCCAGACCACTAGGACCTAGTCCACCCAGACCACAAGGACCTGATCCACCCAGACCACTAGGACCTGGTCCACCCAGACCACGAGGATCTGATCCACCCAGACCACCAGGATCTGATCCACCCAGACCACCAGGATCTGATGCAGCTACATGTTTTCTGGCCTCTGAGCAAGAGTGAAATACATTGTTTAAAAGGTCCAAATTGCTTTAGATGTGCAGCATGAATGCAGTCTCTGTCTAGAATAATGTTGGCCCCCCTGCAACTGAACCGACTGAGTCTAATGGACTATCCTGATGTGAATGCACCCTAGCATGTCGGTTAGACTCAGAGAAACCAGGTCTTTAGCTCAGTCCATCAACATTAAGACCAAGTTTCCCCTCCTCTTGTCTATGCTAGTTTTTACTCTCCGTTGACCCAATAACTAAACCATCACTGCTCGGATAAGTTTGTAGGCTGCTGAATCATCGCCATAGTCCACCTTTAACAGCAGTAAATTCATGTGGCCATGAATATTTTCTCCTCTCTTAAAGCTTTCTGACCGTCAACAAGACGGCCTGGCCTGCAGGGTGGGTCTAAAAACCTCCAGGTCTGCCTAAACCTGGCTGTATTTTGGTTGCGCCCTGGGGGGAAATTAGTGAGAGCTCATGTCGGTGTAATATAGCTTACCAAGCTTCTCAGGTGAAATGTCGGCATAGCTGGGGGGCTGCAAAGTGCTCCGGCTTGTCCTCAAGCGTTGGTGTCACTGATACAAACATGCACCCAGGTTCAGAAGAGCTGAGGGGCAGTAGCACGCCAACAGCCCACCCACTAACATCATCCAGAGGGCATACTGCCACATGTGTAATACTCTCAACAAAAGCTTATGCATGCAAACAATACTGATGAAGATGAGCTGGGCTGCTCTGAAGCACGCCAACACAAACACAAAGTGCCTCCTGAATTATTCAGCTCCATGTGGCTGCTGCTGGAGCTGTGCTGCCATTCACACGGCCAGCTGCTGAATGGCCCCGGAAAGGTGAGAGGTGCTGCTCGCGGCATCAACATTGGCTGCTGATGGAGATGAAAGAGGCTCATTACCTGCATGTTTCCTCCAACAAGGGGGAGATCCTGCTGGAGAAACCCCGTCTCTTCCTAATGGCAAACATCTCTGAGCCATTTCCCCTGAAATCGCTCTGGACTGAGCGTTTGTCCATCCATTTTACATCCATTTTCATTCTTCATATAAAGACCAGGTCCACATGTCCAGAAACCAGGTCCTTCAGTTCAGACTGGAAATAAAAGCAAGCAGGACACTAACTCCAGCTTTACTTCAGGAAAAAAATAAGTAAATATCATTCAACATATATAATATGTGTGAATACAAATATCTGATAAAAGGTAAAAATACTGGAGTTAAGATTTATTTTAACAATAATTTAACACCGTTAAGGCACCGTTTAGATTTTTATAATGCTATTAAGAGTGAAATATCTGCAAAAAGGATGTAAGATCTGTTTTCTACATAACTTTAACACACAGTGTTATAAAACACAGAGGACCTGAGGCCTGCTCTGTGAAGGTGAGCCCTGAGTTTTTCTGTCCTACCAAGCTGGGTCACTTTCAAGACTTAAACCCCATGTACCTGCTGTCAGTGCATTTATTATTTTGAGCTTTGTAGGACAGTAAACTGGATTTGAAAAGCATTTAAAGTGGTCATCACCTGGAAATTGCACTTTTTCTAGTTAAAACATGTGTATTGGCGCTGGACGGAAGTGCTAACATCCCTGAAGTCAATCTTTTGAAGACGGTCATGTTAGGTTGACGTCAAGTGCGGAGAATTCACATGCGGACTCGGCTTGGAGTTTCAACAATAATTTATTTGCTTCCTTCTGATTTCTGATTCCTTCCCAGGTGGATGCGGAAGATAGGTTTAGTCAGCAGGCAGACAAGTGGGGAGGTAACCTAGCGGACAGAGTGGCGGGCAGGCAGGCGGGCAGGCGGGCGGGCAGGCAGGCAGGCAGGCAGGCAGGCAGGCAGGCAGGCGGGCAGGCGGGCAGGCAGGCAGGCAGGCAGGCAGGCAGGCAGGCAGGCGGGCGGGCAGGCGGGCAGGCGGGCAGGCGGGCAGGCGGGCGGGCGGGCAGGCGGGCAGGCGGGCAGGCAGGCAGGCGGGCGGGCGGGCAGGCAGGCAGGCAGGCAGGCAGGCAGGCAGGCGGGCAGGCAGGCGGGCAGGCGGGCAGGCGGGCAGGCAGGCAGGCAGGCGGGCAGGCGGGCAGGCGGGCAGGCGGGCAGGCGGGCAGGCGGGCAGGCAGGCAGGCGGGCAGGCAGGCAGGCGGGCGGGCGGGCAGGCAGGCAGGCGGGCAGGCAGGCAGGCAGGCAGGCGGGCAGGCAGGCAGGCGGGCAGGCAGGCAGGCGGGCAGGCGGGCAGGCAGGCAGGCGGGCAGGCGGGCAGGCGGGCAGGCAGGCAGGCAAGCAGCAGGGCAGCAATCGGGCAAACAGGCAGGATCGCTGACGGGGAAAAAACACACAGGTTATCGATCAGGGCTACACACAGGGAAGAATCTTTCAGGCCGAGAGTTGTACCGCAGGACGTTCAACAATCTGGCGATGAACAGCAGGCTGGGCGGATCTTAAATAGTGCTGCCGCTGATTGCCAAGATGAAGATCAGGTGCTAGGATGCCAAACACGCCCACCAGGGAACAGGATCACAACAGGTCAAGTTTTTCCATCTGGGCGCTTCGTTTGCAGCAAAACTGTCCACAAGGCAGAAGTCTCGCAAAAGTGTTGTTTTTTTTTTTTTTTTATTTGCCCCCGGGATTTTGTCATCCTGGGGAGCTAATTGCATGCCCCCCCCCCCCCCCCCCCCCCCCTCCCGTACTAGGCCTAAACACACCCCTCTTTTACGCCTAAATCCACCTGCTGGGCCTGCCTCAGTCGCCGTTATCAACAAGCTGTGAGAAGAAGTGGAAACAGCGGTCCCATGTCCACTGCTCGGTTGTCTGTTGCCAAAACCAACACCAGAATGGTTTTTCCCTCCCTTCAGTGGACCAAACTACCAGGACAGATGGATTACATTCATTTTTTTTGATAATGCACCTGCATCTCTGCCGGCTGCGGCCTGCTTGTGCATTTTGCAAACACTTAGGAAAAAAACAGGTGAAGACAGCATCAACCCTGCTGCTGCTGGAAAGAGGGGAATTTGCAACTTTAGCGGCTCACCATCACTGCAGTTGGTAAGTTTTGCTACTGATTTAAAGTTATTTTTGCCGTGGCTGAGACGTGACTTAACCTGATGAAGATAATGCTAATGCTAATGCTAATGGGACAAGCCTAAAGGTTTAACCTCCTGCTGTGTACAAATGAGCCCCATGTTTTATTTTCTTATTTCTATCTTACGCTCTGCATGTAAATGTTTGGAGAAGACTTCTCTATTTCTTATTTTTCACGCCTACTACTAGGGATGGGATCCATGGATCGGAAATTTCCAATCCAACCTGGCAAAATTTCTGAACCATTAATTATGCCTACAACATTGCTCAATTGACTCCATACCATAGACTGTATATAAAAAGATGGACGGAGCCTCTGTGACGTCACCCATAGGTTTCTGAAGAGCTGAATTGAAGCTCGGTGGGCGGTTCTTACCCTCGCCATGTTGGCAGTGTCATATGCGTCGTCTTGCCCGGAAAATACAAATATGGGCAAAGAGGTGGAGCTGAGAGGGGGGCTGTGAGTGTCATGGCAGATGATTGACATCGAGCTAAAAGCTAACCCCGAGAAAACGGGAGCTAACCAGCTAACGGAGGTAAGCGGGCTAAAGCTAAGTCATGTTGTTAACCGGCTAAAAACCACGGTTGTTCTACGTTCTTCTGACTTGAAGCGAGAGATCGGTACCTGTCAGTCAAAAGGACACGCCCCTAAATATGCCGAACTTGGAGATTAAATTACTTTTAAACGGGCGAGTTAGAAAAAAATTCACTCCCCCCACAGTTGCCATGAAGGTAAACCTGACCTATTAAACCTAAAATGGATTTTTGAACCAGGCTGTAAACATGTTTATTTCTACTGTAAACATGTTTATTTCTGCTGTAAACATGTTTATTTCTGCTGTGAAGTTGGTCTTTTTAACATGGGAGTCAATGGGGATTTGCTCTGTTTTGCAGCCCCTAGTGGATGAAGGGGGAACTGCAGTTTTATGCACTTCCGCATAGACTTCACTTTTTACCGCCGGAGGTTGCTGCTTGCTCCATACCAGACTCCTGAGTCATTGTCAGTGCGACACGCCTCCTTCAGGAAATCTGTTGCAGTAGCAGGTTAGCATTGAGTGGTACTCAGGTCAGCAATATTTTACAACATGTCTGCAGTGTGGAAATATTTTACTGTCGAATCCCCCAAAGCAAGACAGCAACATGCAATGTTTGTAAAGCCATTGTTCCAAGAGGTGGAACCTCCGTTGCGACATACAACGCCACCAATTTAATCAAACACGTGAAAAAACACCACTTAAAAGAGCACGAGGACTTTTTAGCTAGCAGAGAGAAAGATGAAAAGACCCGGCAGGAATCACTTCTGGAGTTTTTCAAAAAGTAAAGTAAACTTCCAGCAGACAGCGTAAAGGCTAAATGGATTACAGAGAAGTTGTTCAATTTCATCGTACTCTATGACCAACCGTTGTCTGTGGTGGAGAACGAGGGATTTCACAGCCTGATGGAACACTTGCAGCCATGGTACAGTTTACCATCCAGGAGATATTTATCAGGGACCGCACTACCTGAACTGTACAACCGAGTGGCAACCAAGTTAGCCGATAAGTCAAAAGAAGTTCCAGCCCTTAGCTTTACTACAGATATTTGGACTTCCGACATCAGCCCAATGTCGCTGATAAGTCTCACAGTACACTGCTTTGACTCAGATACACATGGTTTCTGTAGTGCAGGGCTTCAGGTTAATAAGTGCTGGGGTTCACACAACCGAACAGCAATAGCAGTCTCCATTACAGAGATGTTAAATCACTGGAAGATTCCTCTTGGAAAAGTGCATGTCATTCTACGGGACAATGCAAGTGATATGAAAGCTGCTGGTCTGGGTTGTTGCATATGCCGAACTCTGAGATTAAATTACTTTTAAATGAGCGAGTTAGAAAAAAATTCACTCCCCCCCACAGTTGTCATGAAGGTAAACCTGACCTATTAAACCAAAAATGGATTTATGAACCAGGCTGTAAACATGTTTATTCCTGCTGTGAAGTTGGTCTTTTTAACATGGGAGTCTATGGGGATTTGCTCTGTTTTGCAGCCCCTAGTGGATGAAGGGGGAACTGCAGTTTTATGCACTTTTGCATCGGCTTCATTTTTAACCGCCGGAGGTTGCCGCTTGACTGCAGCTGACGTGATCCCAGCGGTCACCATTTTAAAACGCCTCCTCGCTGAGGAGAACAGCACTGACAGCGACATCAAAACAATGAAAAGCTGTCAACAGATGATTCAGCAGCATTGAAAGTGAATCCCTCTATGCTGTTGCTACTTTACTGGATGCCAGATACAAGGACAGAAGAGGCATTTTTTTAAATCAACGCCCTATTTATTTAAGCTGTCTAAATTTTAAACTGAAAAAGTGACCACGTGTCTGTGTGTGTGGCTGTATGGTTTCTCTGTGCATGCATGCAGGCCAGCTTCTTGCAGCAGCAACAATTAAAGTTGTACTTAACCCTTTCATTTTTTGTGTCAGATTCTTTTCAGGAGAAGAAACTACCAAAGAGGGCAAAGGCTCTTCTAATACAAGAGCTTGAGAAGATGGAGCAAGCACTGGAGGCATCAGCTGATACAGCAGGGACAGTGCAGACAGAACCAGCAGAAAGGATTGCTCACATGGAAGCTTGTTCTCCAAGCACGAGTAAGAGCAGCTACAGTCTGTATGACAGTATGAATTCTGGAGGAACATGATGAACCTGAACAAGGTACCCAGGCAGCAGTTGTCCAAATGCAAATGTATTTGAAAGAACCAACAATAGGTGAGCAAGACAGCCCTTTCCAGTACTGGGGCAACAACCATGGTTGCTTTCCTCTCCTTGCTGCTGTTGCAGTAAAGTTCCTGAGTGCCCCTTCAACCAGTGTAGAGAGCTAAAGACTGTTTAGCACGGCATCCAATATTGTGGATGAAAAGAGGAATCGTCTGACGGCAGAAAAAGCAGAAATGCTCATATTCCTTAAAAAAAAACCTGCCAATGCTTTAAGTAAGATTTGTTGAAAATCATGTCACTCCCTTGTCATTTACGTTTTACTGTATTGTTTTCAAGAATAGGTACAAAGACTCTGGTGTTAAGTTTTATCCAGATCACTTTTAGTACCAAACTTCCTGTGTTTGAATCTTCCAGATACAGTCTTCGTCTTCCAGATGCAGACTGTAATTGATAATGTTTACAGCAGACTTATTGCACTTTTTTCTTTTATTTTAAATTTTACATTTGATCGCCTTTATTTGTTGCTGCTACACAATCAAGAATTTACTCAGATGCACATTGTTTTTTACTAATAAAGTGAATGTTAACTTTTCTTTTATTTAAAATATAAAAAGAGATATTTGAAAACTTTGGTTTTTCTGTGGTATAGGGGTCAGTGTACTTCCTTTGTGCTGATCAGACAAAGCAGACCTTTGTATTTTATTTGGAGAAGTTGTGTCAGGAAGTTGACCTTTTTTTAAAAATTATATTTATATCATGTTTGACACTTAAACTGGGTGATATGTGCATAGAGGTGATATGTATCTGTGCCATTTAATTTATGACAGTTTTTTCATTATTATTATTGTGTATAATGCACAAGTATTTAGTAACCCTGTCTTGAAATTTAATAAATATCGCCTTACAGCTGCTTGTTTGTTTTCATGATGGGATTTTTCCTGTTTTCTGAGTTTGGACTTACCTCAAATTATCGGCAGATATTCAGATACAAGTATCGGATTTGGATCGGAAGTCCAAAAATGTGGATTGGTGCATCCCTACCTGCTACCACACAGTAAGTACAGTATTTATGACGGTTGGTTTTTCTTCTGACATGGCAGTTGTTGTCATTTAATCTAACACGGTGACCATCATGTCGTCTGATGCTGCCATCATTTCATCCAGGAGGTGTTGAAGCGCTGAAATCAATCCTCAGTCTTCTCCAAGGTTCAGGGCTCGCTGGATGCTGGACGAAGAAAATCAGACATACCTTCGGTATATTTCGCCTTTGCAAAGGGAGAGCCCCGTGCAGCTCCCTACACCCCAGGATCTGCAGCAGGACTCTGCCTTCTCTCTTCAACAGGCTGTTTTTATGAAATCATCATAGGTGGCGCGATACATACAGTTGGATAAGTGTTCCCACAAAAAGTTCTCTACACACACACACCGCATGACCATTTATGGAATTGTCTTCCTTTCCCCTGTAACACTGAATCATGTATTCAGTGGTCAATCGTATCCTTCCTCCTGTTATCTTCAAGGTCTTAGCGTTATCTATCTCCTGTTATTCTAACTGAGTCTTGTGCGACACAATGCTCTGTATTCTTCCATATTCAGTTGCTGCAGAGAAAGTTTAGACAGACATGGGAATCTTTGAGAGAGGGAGAGAGAGAGAGAGAGAGAGAGAGAGAGAGAGAGAAGAGGTCTAGCCTTATAAGCATTTCTTCTCCATCTCAAGTAATACAAAAGTAAATAAGAGTAAGATATTTGGTCCAGTAATAGTAACATAAAACATAAAGCTTTCATATCAGAATTTATGTATGTACATAATCCTCCTTCAGAGGATATGTATTTATATAAAAAAATAAGGTGACATCTTACTGCCTTTTCATTTCCAATGGCATCAGATTTTACCACTGAACCATTACCATTAACCATTAATTTCTCTGACATTTTCACGTAATGCGTGTAAAACAGGAGTTGTGCTGGACATAACATTTTACTGGTAACACTGGGCAGAAATGAGCCTCCTGGAGGCTGAAGCTGGTGAACTGTCTGTGTTCCAGAGGCTGTAGTGTGTGTAGTCACTATTTACTGTGTGGTTGCTTCCATAAAGTCCGGTGGTGGAGGGTCCTGCATGTTACGGCTGAGGTGTGGACCCCTAACTGCTTTTATCTGGATGGTTGCTATGTCAACAGCCTCTGGCAAGAACATAATGGCAAAAATAAAAAAATAAAAAAATAATAACATAATGGCAAGAACAAATATGATCATATTTTACAGTTAATTCCTTTTGATTAGCTTTATTTCTGAATGTTTGGGGATAGAGAGAAACTTTCCTGTACACAATCCTGCTTATAAAAGTTTCTTCCGTTTTGTAATGAAAAAGCATTTAAACAGACAGGTTTCACGCCAGGATTTTGGATCAGACACGGGGGAGTTTGGAGCTTTATCCTTCCTTCTGAGCACCTGAAAAATGAGACATTTTATTTTCACAGTAATAAGTAACATCTTGCTTGTCTCTGATCTCTTTCTATTTGCAAAATTTCCACATGTGCAGTTTAACAGAGACAATAATCAGAAAAACATAAAAGATGGCCGGTGATGCTGCATATATAAAACATGGCTCTACATAGGTCAGCAGGAAGCCTCATCAGGATGTTGCAGCTGCACTGTGATGCTTTATTTATACAGAATATTTACAGTTTTTTACAATTGCTTAAGCACGATTTTCAAAAAAAGGCCCAGTTTTGCAAGACTCCACACACAATTAGCACAACCACACACCCAGTTAGCAGAACACCTCAGGTCCTTTGCCAAATGAAACACTCTTGTAACTATTATACGCTATATCAAAATGATGTTTTGTCGCCACATGAAAACACACGTGTCATATGATTAAATTCTGTATCAACCAGTTGCACACTACTGTGCTAAACCTAGAACACCTTTAACAACCCTACTTCTCAATGATTTGAGTATTGAGAGTGAAGTACACAAAGAAAGCGCAAATATAAATATTTGCTAAATTCAACAACAGAAGACCAATGCAGTAGAATTGACAGAAATTGTACTTTATATGAATCATTCAAAATTCCAACAAAAGTTGTTCATGCTACAACAGTAGTCTGTAGGCCTATCTGTAACATTGAAAAATACTGTAAAAAAAAAAAACACACACATATTTTATGTACAAACATAAAAATGACCACACAAAGTATGGAACTGCCAAAAAAAGAAAAAAATATCAGCAAGCAAAATCAAGTGTTACTAGGGGTCATCTCTTCGTCAAACTGGATTAGGCCACAGAATTTCATCGACATCGCATGCAATGTCTTCATTTGCAAGGCAGCGAGGGAAGAACCTTTGCGAATGTCGAATCCATCCTTGAATGGCTGTGGCATCAATCTGGTCAAAGGCTTCCACCATGGCCTGAATGAGGGGCAACTGAGCCTGGGGCCGTCGATCATATACCTTCCACTGCCATGCCGAGAAGAATTCTTCAATTGGATTCAAGAAAGGAGAATATGGTGGGAGGTATTGCACAGAAAACTGCGGGTTCTGCTGAAACCAGTTGTTGACCAAAGCAGAGCAGTGGAAAGACACATTGTCCCAGACAACAATGTATAGCATCTGCTGTGGGCCTATTTGGTTAGCTGTAAGCAAGTTGTGTAACTGCTCCAGAAATGTCATAATGTGGGGTGTGCTATAAGGTCCCATCTTGGCATGGCGGTGGAGGACCCCATTCTGAGAAATTGCTCAGGACCGAGTATGTGCAGTGCAGCTATGGTATATATGCAATTCTGCAAGATGTTGATGGATTTGTTCTTACCTATTTTCTTGTCGAAATTTACGGATTACAGATGCCATTGTATATCTGCCCGGATTTCATTTGAGAGATTTGGTCCTGTCCTTCTTACGGCATGTCTTCCTGCTTCAGGTCTTCCTCTGCCTCTGCCCTTTCCTCGACCTCTTTGTCTTTGCATTCCACCCCTTATTCCTCTTCTTGCATGGTCCATTTTGGTTGATGATAGGTGAGGTTACATGCAGCCTTTTTATAGTGCTTAAAAACCTGATTAGTGTGTCTATAATTAAGCACTAATGTGCTTGCACACCTGAGTGTTGTGTTCAACCAATTGGCTAATGGGTGTGGTCATTTGAAGGGTAGTGTTTGGGGATTTGCAAGAAAGTGACTTGATGATTTGCATCTGTGTCTAATGCATACACGTGTTTAGTGTTTTGCAATTTACTGTGTGCACTGTTTTGCAAAAAGTGTGAAGCTGACGTTGTGCTTATTGTTGTGCTAATCTGGTCAAATGTTTTGCTCCTTGAGTGTAAGGTTTTGATAATTGTGTAATTCTTTTGGTTTTAGTGTTGATGCAGTTAGAAAATACTGTAACTTCATGTTATTTATCTGTACAGTAAAATGGCCACACAGTGGCTAAATAAACCAGAGATCTGTCATGTGGAAATCACGATATTTTCCAGACTCCTGGCTAAAACAACCCATCTAAATAGGCAAATTAATTAAGATAAACACTGACAGTAAATAAAATCTAAAGTAAACGCACTGATTTTCTACAGTTCCGTGTCGTTAAAATGTGTGTGTGCTTATCTGGCTACCGGTAAGTTCGGTGTGGTGTGTGTCTAAGTATGGTAAGGAAATATGATGCAGCGTCAACATTACCTCATTTTTTACATCTCTAAATCCAGATTTTTAAAAAAAAAAGTACATTCATAGTTTAAAAAATAGTCAAACACAGAATAAAACTGAGACGTATGAACAGGAACAACACGCCTCATTGTCAACATGCTATCTGACTTTACAGCAAGGCGAGCAGATATTAAAATGATGACTTTACTATTCAGAGACAGTTTGTTGGAAATATGTTCCTTCCACCATCTCGGTATCTTCTCTCTCAGGCTCAGAGTCGGGCTCAAACATAAATAGCTGAATTCAGAAAGCTGCTGCTGTCACTTAGTTGCTATCATGAACTGTTGTATCGCGTGTACTGGGCTCCCCCCGCCATTCCAGCTCGAGACTTCCAGCGACCAATTAGCGCGCACCTCATTAACATTATTGGAACTAACATCTGTGTTTTTCAAACTCTCACATGAAATCTCATGAAAAAAGTTTTATTATGAATAAAGGGTAAAAACAAAAAAGCACTTTAAAACATCTTTTTGGTTTCAAAAGTTTTTAAGCAATTATTTAAAATCACAGTGGACAGTGGAGACATGAAGAGACCAGGTTATAAATCCTTTAAAGAAAAACACACACACACATAAAAAATGGTCATGATAAGACGAATTGTCTGTGTCGACACACACACAGACACACAGAGCAGAGTTAAAATGTTAATGGCGGTCCAGTCCATTAGCTAGTCAGTAACACATTGGCTTTAATATCAACTCATGCACATGACACAATGTGCAACAAGCATGAGGACTGGTAATGATGATGTGGAAGAGGTTTAGAACTGTGCCACATATCCTGGTTTAACCAGGTTATGTTAGACCACTACTGCATTTTGTATTTCTGTTGGTAAAATATTACATTTCAACCAAGTACTGTTTAGTTTTTACTCTTTTCCAGGTTGTTCTAAAAAAATCTCTTAAATTTAAGGGGTGCTAGAATTCTTTTTGTGTGTGTGTGTGTGTGTGTGTGTGTCTTGTTCAGCATTTAAGCAAGCAGAATGACTGTCTGGATGCTGTGTTCTGCTGAGCAAATTTACTTTATTACTATAATGATCCCCTTTCTGGATCATTATTTTTTTCTCTATTTATTTTGAATTATTTTTTTTCATTGTACAGTTTGCACTGCTGGACCAGAACGGAGAAGACAGAAGAAACAGAAAGAAGAGAAAACACCGAAAGTGAAAGAGAGAGAAATCAAGAGAAAGAACAAAAAAAACAAAAAAAACCCACACAAATGCAAATATATATATACATATAGATAGATAGATAGATAGATAGATATAGATAGATAGATATATCTACATATATATATATATACATGTAGATATATATATCTACATGTATATATATATATATATATATATATATATACATATATATATATATATATATATATATATATATATATATATATATATATATATATATATATATATATATATACATATATATACATATATATATATATGATGTGTATACACGCACATACACATATACGCCCTCGCCAGCATGAACTCATACATATACATACACGCACACATACACATGCAAGCCATTTTTAGATTCATAGTTCCACTGCCTATGCTATCAACTGTCGGAAGTACCAGAAACTAAAAATTTAAATATAAATGAGAAACACAGAAAAAAAACTAGCTGCTGTTAGTGAATAAACCTGCAGAAGACTCAGTGACTGTGCCACATGCAGAACATGCAGAGTGGAACGTGTTCAGAGAAGAGTGGTCATGCCAGTGTGACTCCGCCCACACAAAGGCAAGAGGCAGGCCAGGAGGACCCCCGACACCCGGGCAACTGGCAGCCACCCCCAAGCACAAACCCAAACTGCCCCACCGCCAGCCATGTTTGTTTGTTTGTTTGTTTATTTGGATCCCCATTAGCCACAGCAGATGCTGCTGCTATTCTTCCTGGGGTCCATAAAAAACATACAATAATATTACAATGACATACAACAACCATTATACAATCCATTGTACAACTGATAAAACAGTTCTTTAGATACGCCCTGGGCAGACAGAGCATGGGCCCCAGGGTCCCAAGAGCCCCAAGGCAGAGGGTACAGCCCATGCCAACGGAGGGCCAGGACCCCCAGACCGCCACCGCGCAGCAGCCAGGCCGCACCCCAGTGCACCAGCCGTGCTCCCCACACACACACATACACAGACGAACTTACGCACATACACATGCACGCATACACCCACACACCCTATCTATCCCATCACTTACTCACCTCCCATCTTGCACTGGCTGCAATTTGACAGTGGGTATATTCAGGAAATAACAGTTAATGGTCAGAACTGTTGACTTTGACCAGTTAATAGAATAATCTGAGATTAAAGAGAAATCATTGAGTAGTAAAATGGTCTTTGATAGGAGAAGTTTGTGAATTCTGTACGAAAAAGTAATATATCGTCGGCATAATGACTTATTTTGTGTACTATATTTTTCCCTGAATGCCTTTGATATCTTTATTTTGCCTGATTGTGGCTGCTAAGGGTTCAATGAAGATAGCAAATAGTGAGGGTGAAAGTGTCTTGTCTGGTGCCTCTCTGTAAACTGAAGCTTGGTGAAATTTGATCATTCGTGTTCACACAGGCCTTGGGTGAGTTGTATATTATCTTTATTTTTGTGTAGAGTTGCTAAAAAATTCTCAGTTTACTCTGTCAAATGCTTTCTCTGCATCTGATGAAGTTATTATTGTTTCTAAGTTCTTAACGGTAGAGTAACCTATATTGTTAAGGATTGAATGAATGAATGAAAAATACTTTATTAATCCCCAAAGGGAAATTCAATATTGTAGTATATAATAATAATAATAATAATAATAATAATAATAATAATATTATTATTATTATTATTATTATTATTATTATTATTATTATTATTATTATTATTATTAATAATAATAATAATAATAATAATAATAATAATAATAATAACTAGAGGAGGTCTTGTTCTGGAGGTTGATGGCTGCTGGCAGGAATGATCTTCTGTATCTTTCAGTCTTACAGCGGACCTGAAGAAGCCTCTCACTGAACACACTTTGTTGTTTCATCACTGTGTTGTGGAGAGGGTGTGAAGAATCCTCCATCATCTTCTTCAGCTTGTGCAGCATTCTTCTTTGGACAATCAGCTCCAGCGGCTCCAGAGTTACTCCAAGCACAGAAGCAGCTTTCTGGATCAGTTTGTTGATTCTCTTCAAGTCTCTGGTTCTGATGCTACTACCCCAGCAGATGCTGCAAAGCTGACTGCACTCTCCACAACAGACTTATAGAAGATATGCAACATCTTGGTGCAGACGTTAAACCATCTCAGCTTCCTTAAGAAGTACAGTCTGCTCTGACCTTTCTTGTAGATGTAGTCAGTGTTGCATTTCCAGTCCAGTTTGTTGTCCAGCTGAACTCCAAGATACTTGTATTCCTCCACCACCTCCACCTCCTCTCCCAGGATGGAAACAGTGCTTTGTTTATTCTTCTTCCTCCTGAAGTCAACAATCATCTCTTTTGTTTTGCTGCTATTTAATATGAGATGATTATCACCGCACCATTTAACAAACTGACTGACCAGTTCTCTGTACTCTGCTTCTTGTCCATCCCTGATACACCCCACAACTGCAGAGTCATCAGAGTATTTCTGCAGATGACAGGACTCAGAGTTGTACTGGAAGTCTGAGGTGTACAGAGTGAAGAGGAATGGCCAGAGTACAGTTCCTTGTGGTGCACCAGTGCTGCTGACCTCCATCTCAGACACACAACCTTTCAGTCTCACAAACTGGGGTCTGTTTGTGAGGTAGTCATAGATCCAGGTGGTTGTGGAGGTATCCACCTGGAATTTATGGAGCTTCTCACATAACAAAGCAGGCTGAATGGTATTAAAAGCACTGAGAAATGAAAGAACATGACCCTCAGAGTGCTGCCTGAATGGTCCAGATGAGAGTGTGCTCTCTGGAGCAGGTATATGATGGTGGTCTACCTTTTATAAAAACCTGTTTGGTCATGATGTATAATAGAAGGAGTTATTTTTTTCTAGCTAGGTAGTGAGGGCTTTGCTAATTATTTTAAAATCAACATTTATGAGCGATATTGGTTGATAACTGGATGATAGTGTAGTGTCTATCTGGTTTTAGTAAGACGCTAATATTAACTGAGTTCACATTTGGAGGTAATCTATTATTTTCTTAATTTCATTTTATGAAATGTACATCCCAAAACTCTCTATAAAATTCAGCTTGAAAAACATCTGGGCCTAGGGCTTTATTGCTGGGCATGCACTGGAGGGCTCAATAGAGTTCTTCTGCTGAGAGAGGTGAATCCAAGCCTGTAGCCTGTTCATAATTTAATTTAGGATGGTCAATGCTACTGAGAAATTGATTAATATTGTTGTCTGATGGATCAATTTGTAGTGTCTATCAGTTTTGGTCAAAGTGTCTGAATACTAGAGTCATTTCTTGATGGTCATGGGTGATATTTCCTGCTGAGTCTTTAATAGAGGCTATGGTATTTTTTTCCTCATTCATTTTTAACTGATTGGCTAAATATTTCCCAGACATGTTGGCATATTTAAAGTTCTCCAAGCAAAATCTTTGTGCTATAAACTGTTTTCTTCTCTACTATTTCATTTCGCTTGGCAATTCCTTATTTTATTCAAGATGTCATCTCTTGGGGAGATACCATTTACTTCCTCTAGGGTTTTAATTTCAGCTTCTAACAGTGATTTTCTTGCATTCTCATTCTTTTTCTTATAAGATGAAATACAGATTATTTGTCCTTGGATTACAGCTTTTCCTGCTTCCCACAACACGCACGCTAATGTTCCTGGAAGGTTGTGATTTTGCAAATACTTATTCCACTCTAAAAAAAAAAAAAAAAAAACTAAGAAAATCAGTATCTTTAAGTAACAATGTGTTGAATCTCCAGTTTTTAGATGGTGATGTGGCTTCCTTATTTATCAAAGTGAAAGAGACTGGTGCGTAATCACTCATAGTGATGGGGTGGTATAACATAGCATAATGCTGATGTTTAAGCCTGTCGTCTTTAATAAATGAAGCTACCCATCAACATGTATGAGTATTACAAAGATAAAAAAGACAAAACAAACAAAAAATAAACAACTGAAAAAACAAATCATCAGTAAACAGCCAAAAGGAAGAGTAGTGAAGCAAACTCATAAGATGTGTAACTTGCAGGCTTACTTGTGGTTCCTAGAGTCTCAAAGAGCCGAGCAGGAGGCAGAGCCTTTGGTTATCAGGCCCCTCTCTTATGGAATAAGCTCCCAGTTAGTGTTAGGGAAGCAGACACCCTCCCCACCTTTAAGACTAGGCTGAAGACTTATCTTTTTGATAAGTCCTATAGCTAGGGATGGTTAGCATCCCTTAGTTATGCTGCTACAGGTTTAGACTGCTGAGGGACATTTCCTGATACACTGAATTTCTCTGTCTCTCTTTTTATCTCTCTCTCTTATCCCCCCACACAGCAGAGGCAGATGGCTGCCTGTCCTTCAGTCGGGTTCTGCCGGAGGTTTCCTTTCTGTTAAAAGGGAATTTTTTCCTTCCCACTGTCGCCAGTGTGCTTGCTCAGGATGGGAGATTGACTTGCAGCCTCCAACTCATGCAACAACATGCAGATTTATACAAACATCCAGGTTTTAACAGAAAAAGAGGGAAATTGACTGGAATTTGCAGAGTATCATCGTAAATTATATACTCAAGAAACCAAAGCTACATTTGATGAAGTGAGGGAAAATCTGAAAAAACTGGATTTGCCGCAGGTGACTGATGCACAGAATGAAGGTCTCATCAAAGCAACTATTCTAGAGGAAATAGAAAATGCTATTAAAAATTTAAAACCTGATAAAAGTCCAGGAAGTAATGGATTTATTAGGGAATTTTATAAGGAATTCAAAGAATGTCTCTCTCCAATTTAACCTAATGCATACAACTATGCTTTATAGCAAAAAATATGGGCAAATTCATGGGTCAACTCGGTCATAACAGCCATACATAAAGAAGGTAAGGATCCATTACGATGTGATGGATACAAACCAATAACTTTGGTAAACGTGGAGAATGTTAAGTAGTATCTTAGCAAGAAGACTAGCCAAAATAATGTCTGATATTGAGGAACTAGATCAAACAGGTTTTATCAATAATAGAAAGTTGGCAATGTTAAACGTACTCTCGGTGTAATCGATATCATACAGAAAAATGACCAACAAAGTCTGATACTTACACTCAATGCCAAAAAGGCCTTCAACCGAGTTGACTGTGTGATGGCTGTGTCTACAGCCACACATAGGTGATATCAAATGCATTACACATACACTTAGATTTATTTTGTTTAACCAGGATTTAATTTGTAGACCAATATTTTTATCAGACATCCATTTCATGTAGCATCACAGCTATTCTGAAAAAGCGCGCATTTTAGTTTATGTTGTGATGGAATGGTTTTCATTTGTTTGTTCCTTGAATTCCAGCAGCTCCAGTCCCTTGGCTGGGAACCAGCAGGTGGCCACGGCGTGGAGCCAGCTAATTGGACCGAACCAGTGGCAGAGATGTGAGGGGGAATTTAGGGTTTTCTTCTGTTCATTTAGTTTGGTTTTTGTGTGTCATCCCCTTTGTCTGTTTTGTTTGGGCTGATCAGACACTATTTAAGTTTCCCCTTGTGTGTCATTTGTTAGGTCAGTTTGTTTCATTTTGTTGCTTGAATTACTTCTGTTATAAATTCTTTATAGGCCTGATTTATTCATTTATGTTAAAACAACTTTTTCTGTTTTTGGGTCAAAATAAAACCCCTTTTTTTTTTTTTTACTTTAAACCTGTGCCTGACTGTGCTTCACTGCTCGGCCCATCACACTGGACCATTATTTTCTAAATGAGCAGAAGTTTTGGATTTAGTGAGACCTTTATTTCATGGTTCCAAACTCTGTATATTACATCAAAAGCACAGATAAGTCGGTACATTATCACACACTTTTAAACTCCAAAGAGGAATAAAACAGGAGGATTTGTTATCACGGTAGCAATCAGGAAGAACAAGGATATTGTTGACATAGAAATTGCAAAAAAAAACTCACAAACTTGCTATGTATGCAGATATTATATTAAATCTTGAAGATTTTGAAAAGACCCTCCTTGCCCTTATGAAAACCACACAGGAGTATAGTTGTGTTTCGGAATATAAACTGCATAAAGACAAATGTGAAGATTTGAGCTATGGTAAACCAATTTCAGTTAAGTTGAAACAGATGTATCAGTGGCAATGGGATAAGGACAGAATAAGATACTTCAAAGTATAGATCCCAAAAGACACAGATCAGTTATATAACCTAAACAAATCCTAAATCCTAAAAGATTAAATCCAGCTAACAGTGACGTACTTGTCCTTGCGGCTCCATATACTTGTTCTGTTGTCAGAAACTGGTTCTTTTCAACAGTCCTCCTGAATGAACAGGTTGCTGTAAAACTGATCTCAGCCGGGTCAGTCATCGCAGTGCATTGATCTGTAAGAGCAGATCAGTGCAAACGCAAAGGCCGGCTATTCCAGATAAGAGTAATTGCAAAGTTGAGGCCATAGTGAGAGACTTTTGTGATATTTCCGCCGGACTGCTTTAATGCAATGTGTATAGTGGTTTGGACACATCATGTTTGCATCATTTACAGATTGTTAAAAAATGCTGTTGTTTTTTGTTTGGCCTTTTTTTGCAGGTAAGGGACCTTATAGCCTGGTGGTCTGTGCTTGTCGTTGTTGTTTTAACGTGAACGAGTTAAGGTGATGGAAATGTTGTGTGTATCCATTTATTCTTCTCTTCTTCAAAGCCTGCATAACAGGGAGAAGAATTTACGAATCCTTTGATAAAACGTGTTGCGGGGTTTCACCTCAGCAACATGTGGTTGCTCTTCTAGAGCTGTGTAGAACATATCAGAGGATGTTGTGTTTGTTGTGCTTTGGTTAGATGTTGCTGCTGGTTTGTTTGCATTGTCAGCAGCAGTTTTGTCAGCACAGGATGTAACAATCATCTCTTCTTCTAACTCACTGGGTTGAATGTCGGCCAGATTTTTCTGACTTAAGGTCTCAGACGGTTTACTACTGGTCACAGAACGGTGTTCCTGGTTTTTCAGAAGGTGATTAAATGTTTCAGTCAACTCGACCTGTCTTTTATGATGAACCTGCATCATCTCTATAAGATAGCTTACACCACCTTTGTTCTTGTCATATTCCTTTTTAACTTGTTGGTTGCTGGGAGAGACTTCTGCAGAAGTTACAGCAGTAACTCTGTTAGCATTGGTCCCGTCGCCTGTGAAGCTGCTAAAACTCTGACTGATTTTGGTGTTTCATCAGCAGAGGATGGAACAACTTTCTCAGTTTGTTTCTTACTTTGTTGAATCTCTGTTGGAATTTTCTGAGTTAAGGTTGCTAAAGGCTCATTATTTTCCTCAGAGTGGGTCTTCAAGTTCAAAAGTTCCATTGATTTCTTGCCTTGGCGTGATCTGATTTTCTGGATCCTCTGGAAGAACATTTACAATACTGCTGAATTTTTCTGAGTCCAAATGTTCATCTTCACCTTGAGTCTCTGACATATCTTACTGAGTTGGGGTTGCAGAAAGTTAATTATTTTCCTGACATAAGGAGTTGGAAGTATGAAAGGGTGAATGAGTGCTTCAGCAGGGGTGATCTGGTTTTCTGGGTCTACCTTTAACATCTCTTTGAGAAGACATATGAATCCATCCGTCTTCAGGTTCTGTGGGCTCGTTAGGCACTGTATGCAGCCTCTGCAGATCTTCCAGATTTACCTCGAATCACAAGATCTTCCTGGATGTCCTTTATATTCATCCGCTGTTTTCCATTTCCATTCTGAACCTTCATCTGTCTCCACAGAGTTAAAAGAAGTTTCTGTTTTGAGTCCTCTATCCAGTATGTAGGTAGGAATGACAGAGGCTGTGAATGTAATCAAATAGAATGAATTATTTTGGCGTGACGTGAAAAACTTTGTAATTTACGTCCCACTCTGTAATCCAGAGCGGGATCAGTGACTGATCTGCACATGCGCTGTTCATTGTGACTGTGTAGGTGGAGTTGTGCAGGTGTCCTCTCTGCTCCTCTGAGCTGCAGCTTCGGTAGGTAGCTCCCTATATATATTGAAAAAGAAACACCCACATTGCGGAGACATAATTGTATTTTCACCATATACTGTTGCATAAGAATGTCATTACTCCATGTAATATTTAGGATAACCATTCCTTGCTAAAAAGCTGAATGTTACTGATTTGGCAACGTAGCAGGACACGTAGCGTGGCAACGCTTTGTTTGGGGGGAGGCGGCTCTCTGCTGAGTGCGACTCTTGTTGCATTTAAATAAACTACGACGGCGTTCTCTAGCGTTATTTATTAAATAAAACCATGCCATCTCTACTGCACCGCCATTATTCAAATTGACCGGAAGCAAGCTCCCGCCTTTCCCCCCCCTCTCTTCCGCCGCGCTCCGGACAAGCGGCAAACGCGGCAGGAGCATTTTGGGCGTCGGACACAAAAGTGTCAGTTTAGTGACCAGCGTCGAGCGTTTGGTCTGAACACACCGTGACTGGACCTCCTGCAGCCGGAGCCGACTGAGACTGGCCGCCTGGGAGTGCTTTAGGACGGGGAGACACTCCCGCTGCTGCTTCGTGACAATAACTTTACAATATGTGCTTTAAAGTCAGTCGCCAAAACACCAGAAAAGTCTCCAATAACTCCAATATAAGTCACTAGATTTGTCGCTAGTCGCTTTTCACAAAAAGTCACCAACGGGGTTTCGAAAGTTGCCAGATTTAGCGAGAAAGTCGCCAAGTTGGCAACTGTTTGGATCTGGGCGCTGCTGCAGAAAAGCCAAGTTTACGGTTTTTAGCAGAGACATCATATACAGAGACGCATTGAGATACATTGATCAGATTAAAATAAGTAGATAAATCCAAATGCATCAATAAATAATCAAGCATGTTAGTATCAAATTCATTTCTACACTTATTTATATTGTAGGTACCTCCTGTCTTTGTTAAATAGCATTATAAAAATATTTCAGCACGTAGTTTTTAATGTTTGGCAGTGACCTGTATCATAACAACATCTCTGTCCTTTATAACAAAGCAAAGTGTAAAAAACTAGGTAAAAATGTGTGAAGTTATTGTGGTTGGACCAAGCGGCAACCTCCGGCGGTTAAAAGTGCATAAAACTGCAGTTCCCCTTTCATCCACTAGGGGCTGGCTCCAAAATAGAGCAAATCCTCATAGACTCCCGTGTTAAAAAGACCAACTTCAACATGTTTACAGCCTGGTTCAAAAATCCATTTTAGGTTTAATAGGTCAGGTTTACCTTTGTGACAACTGTGGGGGGAGTGAATTTTTTCTAACTTGCCCGTTTAAAAGTATTTTAAAAAGTATTTTAAAGGTATTTTTAATGTTTGGCATATTTAGGGGCGTGTCCTATTGATTGACAGGTACCAATCTCCGGCTTCAAGTCAGAAGAACGTATAAACAACCGCAGTTTTTAGCCGGTTAACAACGTGACTAAGCTTTAGCTGCTTACTTCCGTTAGCTGGTTAGCTCCTGTTATCTCGGGGTTAGCTCGGTTAGCTCTTTGCTCCAGAAAGCTCAGAGTTCGCTCGATGTCAATCATCCACCATGACGCTCCACCTCTCAGCTCCACCTCCACCTGGCTGTGCTACATGCTAATTTCAGATGTGCTCCATGCTAATGTCACTGTATTCAGTGGGATTTATATTATATTACATTATTGTATGATAAAAACTATAAAACCAAAAATATGAGAGGGGAACTTTGCTGACAATAACATGTCCACCACGAAAGAGTTGGGATATTTCTCTTTTTCTGTTTTATTTCTACTGATGTCTCACTGATGTTATCCTATATCCATCTGTGTTTTGTAAATCTTTTCATTAGAATTGTCACTGATCATGCAGTGAATTAATGTGACATAAAATTGATCGTCAATCAATGAGAATTGATTAATTATTACTAATAAAGTGGAATGCATCTGGAGGTTTATAGCAGAAAACAAGTGCAAGAGAGAACTGGAACTGAACTAGGAAAATAGAGAAAAAAATGTTTCAAATACAAAAGTTTCAATTTAGCTAAAATACACATTAAAAAACATAGATTCAATATCAGATAGTCATTCAAATTCAATTTTTTGAAGGAAGTATTCAAACTGAATAATTTCTATTGAAATATAAAGAATTCAGATTTGTTCCCGAGTGGCACAAAGTTTATCCCATGGTGCTGTAACGTGAAATGTTGCTTCAGAGCGACGTGTCGGATGAAAGAAAACTTGTGTCGTGTGGTTCCTCATACTTACGATGCTGCAGGGTAACAAAACATAAGTCTTGGATAATCAGATCTGTTTAGTCCATGAAGTTAAAGTGCTGAACCTGCAGGGGAAGCTGCCTGTGGTGGAAAGTAAAACACTAAAGAGCTGTTCAGAGATGAAGCTTACGCCGTTAAATGCAAAAAATACTGAAACTATTTACATCCTCATTGTATCCAAGGTTGTGTTCATGTCATTAAATGTCTTGTGCTGCACATTAAACTGCTGAAATCACGTCATTACACCTGTTTTAAGGTCATTGCATTGGCTTCCCGTGTGTTTCAGGATTGATTTTAAGCTTCTTTTACTCATTATAAATGTCTTAACGGTTTTGGGCCTTCTTATTTTTCTGATCTACTTGATAAGCCCTCACGGACCCTGAGCTCCTCTGGCGCTGGTTTTCTAGTCAGTCCTAAAGTCAGGACTCCTACCCACGGGGAGGCATCTTTTCAATATTATGGCCCCCGTCTCTGGAACAGCCTGCCGGAGGACCTGAGGGCAGCAGAGAACATTAATGCTTTTAAGAGCAGGCTCAAAACTCATCTTTTTAACTTAGTGTTTATTATATCAGTCTGGACATTTCATTTATTTATTTGGACCCAATTCTTATTAGGGATTTTTTTTTTATCTGCTTTTATAATCTTTATTGTGTCGTTTTTACTTGAAATATTTATTGTTTTATTATTACTACTATTTTATTTGATCTTTCTTTTAATGTATTTGATCATTTTTAGGATATTTTCCGGTGTTTCTTCAGAGGGAGCCCTCTGCACTGGGTGTCATAATGGCCGTGGCTGCGGGGGCGCCTTTCATGTCTAACGGTGTCCCTGGTACTGTGGTCTGGTCGACTCCTGGTGCAGATGGCTCCTGCCATGGTGTTCCTTACCAGGCTCATCTGTGCTCAGCAATATATAACTAGGTAGGTGTATGCGTGATGTTTAAGAGTAACGTTGAAAATGGATGTTGTTTGGGTGTGTGTATGGGTGTGTATGCGTTTGAGTGTGAGAAGGGAGGGGCTGATGAATTTTCTTTGTTGTTTTTATATCATGTAAAGCTCTTTGTGTTGCATTTTATTGTAGAAAAAGTGCTTTATGAAGAACGTTTGATTTGAACATACGTGGAGTGTGTTGCAGCCACTTTATTTACCCAGCTCCCTACAAGCCAGGGCTGCAGTCCCCTCCACTGCTTTGGCATTTCAGTCAGTTTTTGATAAATATCCTGAAACTCTGGTCCGAGTCATCCAGGTAAATCACAGCTGCAGGCTGTCCCGATCTGCAAAGCACAAGCATCTTTACACTTTACACACATCCATGTTTTAATGTTTGTTTTGATGCTGCAGATTGTTACGGTGCGTCTCCAGAGAGTGACCTTCCTTGCCTCTACCTCGGCCTCACCACCGAGCTCTTCAACCCGGTACTTCTGTTTTATTCCTCTTTTTCAAACAGGGATACTCGGAGACACTCCAGGGGTTACATGAGAAAATAGAAAAAGGGAGAATAGCTGGTTTTATTTTTTATATTTTTCTTACCTAATAGATGGGACTTCTGTTTGTATGATGAGGTTCAGGTGGTCAGGGTTACTACACACACATGGAAATTTTACTTCTAGATCTTAGAAAGTTACTCTCATCATAATGTGAAATACTGGATTTTCAGTTCCAGATAAAGGGGATGAAATATTGGTGATTTTTTTTTTAATCCACTGTAATTTGGAAGTGGTAATGCACATGTGCAAGATCACATTTATAATATAATATAATACAATACAATACAATATGAGATAAGATAATACAATATGATATAATTGTTAAAGATTCCCATTAGCTTTTGCGTAGTAGCAGCTATTCTTCCTGGGGTCCATACAGCTTAGATTATAATAATACAAAAAATATACATCCACACCAGTCATCATAATACACATAACCATCATAATGTACTGTTGTGGGGAAAAAGAAGTTAAAAATGAGTCTTGATGAGAAAAATCCAACTGAAGTTTATTCCGATGCATAAGGAGAGCTTTCACTAGGGTGGCCACCCGTCCCGTAAAAATGCCGAAACGTCCTTTAATTGACAAACGTTGCATCCCGGATTGAACCAATATGGGACGCACTTTGTTCCGTACTCATAACTTTCCAGCAGCTACACATGTCACAAACACACATCAATACTCAATCTAAAAACAATGAACGACGTAAAACACAGAAAATACAACAGCCAGCAAAAATGTTCTTTTCCTGCAGGACCTGCGCAGGTGCTGCCTCCTCCCCTCTGCACCTGCGTGTCGGACAGTCACGGTTGCCTAGAGACAGACATGACTCACGCACGCTCCTCAGAAGACGCGCCTTTTAACGAAGTTAGCTTCCGATTCGTAGTATGTGTAAAGGGCAATTCCACTGAATTTTTCGGAAACTAGACCACATTAGACCAGGTCCTGACAAAAATCTACAACACTTAGACTCTTCAAACCTGGACTAAAATGTTCCACATACTATGCAGATTCATTAAAACAAAGTCTCGGATTTATGAAACATTTATTTATTTCTTGGAGATAAATATGTTTTAGAGTTATTAGAAAATCATATGAGTCAAATCTCATTCTTACTTGTTTGCCCCAGTATATCTGGAAGCGTAACATATTAAAACCTTGCTTTCATTTATCCACAGCGCTGCAGTCGGTGAGCCTACATGCTACAGGATCAGAGGCATACAGGGCTGACAACTGCTTCCTTGCAAATGAGCTTGAAATCATTTTAAGCATTTATTTATTTATTTTGCATGTAATCTTCACTGGCTTGAAAACACACTTACAGCTCAGCAACGCTGCTTCTGTGTAAGAAACAGATTATAAAATTGATCTGATGCTGTAATCTGACACTTTTTTTTTTTCTAGCAAGCAGTGGCTCATAAGAGTGGGCAGATTGATCCTAAATCAGTGTTATAGATCCCCAGGCTAGTATCAATATCATTTAATTCCAGCATGATGTCTATATTTTACTTGCAGAAGGCTTTCAAGGCAAAAGGCAAAAGATTTTTTCATGAGAACTAAACAGGTTTTTCTTTAGGCCAGCAGTTCTCAAACTTTGTGCAACACAGGGCCCCTTGTAAAAGTTTTTTTATCCAAGTAGCCCCGAACCACTGCAAAGTATTTTTGGTTAAGAAAAAACATGAAATACAGAGAATTTCATGTAATACCATGTTGAGAAGTAAAATAAAGGTTTGTTTAAAACTGCTGTCTGATACTGTGTTTTAATGTCTGGGGTGTCATAAGTGTTGTAGTTTTGTTTGTCAGGACCTGGTCTAGTGTGGTCCAGATGCCAAAAATATAATGAAACAAGCCTAATGTGCATTTTCACAAACAGAATAAAGGTTTCACAAATCAGACACTTTGTTTTAATGAATCTGCATATTATTTAAAATATTTCAGTCCAGGTTTGAAGAGTCTAAGTATTGTGGATTATGTCAGGACCTGGTCTAATGTGGTCTTGTTTCCGGAAAATTCAGTGGAATTGCCCTTTACACATACTACGAATCGGAAGCTAACTTCAGCCTCGTCGCCTTTTAAAAAGTTAAGCTGTTTCTGGTTCTCCAGCTCCTGAAAATAAAAAGCCCATGTAAAACAGAGGTGAAGAGATGCCGCTGCAGCGTCAGTGAGGATGTTTCTACGTCAGACTGTACAAGGTGTCAGTGACTGTTCAGTCGGTGGACAGTCTGACAGCATCAGGACAGCAGGATCATTTATTTAGATACCGTAGGCATAGAGTTACAGTTATATTAGCCAATATACATATCATATATAGCCATTAAAAACGTAATGTCAATGGACGAAAAGCTAATAAATACACATAAAAATATATATATAGCCTAGCTATAGGGAAACGTTTATTTTTAAATCATTTCCTGCATTAAAATTTTCAGAGCTTTATGTTTTTCAGTACATTTTTTAGGAAACTGTAGAAAGTGATCATTCGATGAAAGAGTCTTTTTTTTTTTTTTTTAAGAGTTGTAACCCTGTGATGCCCCCCCTACCCCCCCCCGTGCTGTGGTGTGCGTCCCTTATTTTAATTTATGAAAGGTGGCAACCCCTAGCTGTCACACAGATCCACAAGGCATCTGGATGAGGACTCTGCTCACAGGGGAGCAGCTCACTCCTGTATAGATTATAATATTATATAAATATATTCATACAATATAAATGAAAAGATTCACAACAAAAGTTAAAATTCTTTAGCATTCTTCCTGTAAACATGTGCTTAAAGTGTGAAACTGGACTGGTTGCTGTTGGTCTAATTTTTTCTTGGGTGCAACATTTCCTGTTGGAGACAGGTAAGCTGACCAGAAAAGCCTCGGACTAAAAGTAGAAGCAGATGTATTTTCCTTTGTCTTGATCTCTTCCTGCTTTGTAACTGCAGTCTTTATATTTATCTTTGTAAAATGTGATGAAGCTCATCCATGGTCATGTAGAGGTTGTGTGACTGCTGTGGGCTGAACTCTGCAGAATGATATTAGTTTATTCCATTGAACCAGTTTAACTGGAGTCCGTATTGCCTTCTAGATAAATATTGATGGTATGTGTGCATGGGCGTAGCGGACACGGGGGACATGTCCCCCGCCCATCCCGCATCTCTGTCCTCTGTCCCCCGCTCTTTTCTTTCTTTTCTTTTTACAGCTATTATAACCACTTGATTACTTTTTTACATGCTGAAAGGTGTTTTTCCGAGCCGCACCTAAACGCATCACGAGCAGCTAACAACAACTCCGTGTGCTAACAGAAAACTGTCTTTGGTGTTATTCACATCTTCTAACATGTTCACCAAACCTGCTAAGAGACAAAAACCTGCCAGTTTCTTCTAAACAAACCGCGTCAGATGATTCCTGCTGCTGAATGTAGAAACGAGCAGAAACAGAGAAGTTCTGTCATGTTTATGTCACCGTGTGGATTTTAAAAGATGACCGATGTCAGTTAAGTTAGCTAAGCTAACTAGTTCAGACAGAGGTAGTAGTAGCTACATTTACTTGAATAACTTTTTGGATAAATTGTACTCTTGGGAGTTATTTTGGAGAAAAAATGTCTTTACTGAAGTATTATTATTCTAAAGTAATAAGAAGCTGCTCTTATTCAAGTAAAGTTGAGATGACTCACTTCTGGATAGAAAATAATATGAATTTATTTGTCTTCCTTTCACTGTTATATTTGTAAAGATTTAATTAAGTATTGTGGTCGTTCAAGTTGAAAGGAAATGAGTTTTACGACTGCTGGTTATTATTTTGATTGAATGATTACATTAATGTTATTTGATGAATAAACTCAGATGTTTGGCTACACTGCATTTCAGTCGTTTTATTTTTTTCTAGATAATTTTTTTTACTCTTCCTCAGGATGGAAACTTTTTACTTCTATGGAAGTAACTTTGTTCTAAAGGAACAATAAATACCCTTGTTGACCAGCAGGGTGGAGACCGTGGTCCAGAGACCAGCAGGGTGGAGACCGTGGTCCAGAGACCAGCAGGGTGGAGACCGTGGTCCAGAGACCAGCAGGGTGGAGACAGTGGTCCAGAGACCAGCAGGGTGGAGACCGTGGTCCAGAGACCAGCAGGGTGGAGACCGTGGTCCAGAGACCAGCAGGGTGGAGACAGTGGTCCAGAGACCAGCAGGGTGGAGACCGTGGTCCAGAGACCAGCAGGGTGGAGACCGTGGTCCAGAGACCAGCAGGGTGGAGACAGTGGTCCAGAGACCAGCAGGGTGGAGACAGTGGTCCAGAGACCAGCAGGGTGGAGACCGTGGTCCAGAGACCAGCAGGGTGGAGACCGTGGTCCAGAGACCAGCAGGGTGGAGACAGTGGTCCAGAGACCAGCAGGGTGGAGACCGTGGTCCAGAGACCAGCAGGGTGGAGACCGTGGTCCAGAGACCAGCAGGGTGGAGACCGTGGTCCAGAGACCAGCAGGGTGGAGACAGTGGTCCAGAGACCAGCAGGGTGGAGACCGTGGTCCAGAGACCAGCAGGGTGGAGACCGTGGTCCAGAGACCAGCAGGGTGGAGACAGTGGTCCAGAGACCAGCAGGGTGGAGACAGTGGTCCAGAGACCAGCAGGGTGGAGACCGTGGTCCAGAGACCAGCAGGGTGGAGACCGTGGTCCAGAGACCAGCAGGGTGGAGACAGTGGTCCAGAGGCCAGCAGGGTGGAGACAGTGGTCCAGAGACCAGCAGGGTGGAGACCGTGGTCCAGAGACCAGCAGGGTGGAGACCGTGGTCCAGAGACCAGCAGGGTGGAGACCGTGGTCCAGAGACCAGCAGGGTGGAGACAGTGGTCCAGAGACCAGCAGGGTGGAGACAGTGGTCCAGAGACCAGCAGGGTGGAGACCGTGGTCCAGAGACCAGCAGGGTGGAGACCGTGGTCCAGAGACCAGCAGCAGGGTGGAGACCGTGGTCCAGAGACCAGCAGCAGGGTGGAGACCGTGGTCCAGAGACCAGCAGCAGGGTGGAGACCGTGGTCCAGAGACCAGCAGCAGGGTGGAGACCGTGGTCCAGAGACCAGCAGCAGGGTGGAGACCGTGGTCCAGAGACCAGCAGCAGGGTGGAGACCGGAGACAGTGGTCCAGAGACCAGCAGGGTGGAGACAGTGGTCCAGAGACCAGCAGGATGGAGACCGTGGTCCAGAGACCAGCAGGATGGAGACCGTGGTCCAGAGACCAGCAGGATGGAGACAGTGGTCCAGAGACCAGCAGGGTGGAGACCGTGGTCCAGAGACCAGCAGGGTGGAGACAGTGGTCCAGAGACCAGCAGGATGGAGACCGTGGTCCATAGACCAGCAGGATGGAGACAGTGGTCCAGAGACCAGCAGGGTGGAGACAGTGGTCCAGAGACCAGCAGGGTGGAGACCTTGGTCCAGAGACCAGCAGGGTGGAGACAGAGACCAGCAGGGTGGAGACAGTGGTCCAGAGACCAGCAGGGTGGAGACCGTGGTCCAGAGACCAGCAGCAGGGTGGAGACCGTGGTCCAGAGACCAGCAGCAGGGTGGAGACCGGAGACAGTGGTCCAGAGACCAGCAGCAGGGTGGAGACAGTGGTCCAGAGACCAGCAGCAGGGTGGAGACCGTGGTCCAGAGACCAGCAGGGTGGAGACCGTGGTCCAGAGACCAGCAGGGTGGAGACCGTGGTCCAGAGACCAGCAGGGTGGAGACCGTGGTCCAGAGACCAGCAGGGTGGAGACAGTGGTCCAGAGACCAGCAGGGTGGAGACCGTGGTCCAGAGACCAGCAGGGTGGAGACAGTGGTCCAGAGACCAGCAGGGTGGAGACCGTGGTCCAGAGACCAGCAGGGTGGAGACCGTGGTCCAGAGACCAGCAGGGTGGAGACAGTGGTCCAGAGACCAGCAGGGTGGAGACAGTGGTCCAGAGACCAGCAGGGTGGAGACAGTGGTCCAGAGACCAGCAGGGTGGAGACCGTGGTCCAGAGACCAGCAGGGTGGAGACCGTGGTCCAGAGACCAGCAGGGTGGAGACCGTGGTCCAGAGACCAGCAGGGTGGAGACAGTGGTCCAGAGACCAGCAGGGTGGAGACCGTGGTCCAGAGACCAGCAGGGTGGAGACAGTGGTCCAGAGACCAGCAGGGTGGAGACAGTGGTCCAGAGACCAGCAGGGTGGAGACCGGAGACCGTGGTCCAGAGACCAGCAGGGTGGAGACCGTGGTCCAGAGACCAGCAGGGTGGAGACCGTGGTCCAGAGACCAGCAGGGTGGAGACCGTGGTCCAGAGACCAGCAGGGTGGACTTGGACGGTCTTCACAGTCCTGCATAAGAACGTCTCTGTTCCAACAGACTAAGAGGAAATATTTAAAGCATCAAAGAGATTTTGGGATTAAATTCTACAACAGTTTCATTTTACTGCTGTATGTATGTAGTTGATTCATTTTTCAGTTATTTATGGATAGCCCCCACTCCAACATTAACATAAAATGTTATTTATTTGGATTATATTACCGTTTCTGCTTGAGTGTAAAATGAAATTTAGAGCTCATGATATTATTTTGGAATATAGTTTTTTAGGAGAGCCTGTTGTCTTTTATTCCATTGGTTCAACAACAAAATACTTAACAGATGCAGTTCAAGGACAATACTTGTTTATTATTCATTTATTTGCAAATATAGTTTGACTGTTGTATCAGGCAGCAGGCACCCGCCTTAATATTTTGTTTACCTGATTAGTTTTACACTGATATATTTCAACAAGAACTTTCTGTTTTCAGTCTCGTCATTTAACACATAATAATCTGCCTGCTCTCCCTGTAGACGCTCCAGGGTCATTCTCTGTCAACTCAACCAGTTTAGCAGCTTTAGATTTGAGATTTTGACTTTAGAGTTTGATCGTATATCATCCTAAAGAACTAAAGTTGTTTCCGGGTCCTGTGCTGTTTGTATTTATGTGGTTCTGTAGCCGCTAAGAATAGATGCAGTCTTTTTAAAAACTCATCTTTTTACGTTGACTTTTAACTCCAGAGAGCAGGACCACAAGGTCTTTTCTGTCTTTTTGTCTTTTGAACTATTTTGTCTTTCAACTGTTTTATTCTTATGCTATTAATGTTGATTTATTTTATTTTACCTGTACAGCACTTTGGTCACCTCGTGGTGTGTGAAAGTGCTCCGCGAATAAGGTTTTGATTGATTGATTGAATGCAAGAGGATGATGAATCATTTTATAGATCTAAGCAATTTGTCCCCCTCACTTCTACATGATGGCTACGCCCTTGTATGCGTGTAACAGGAAAGTCAGACCATCTCCTTGGTGTCCGTGGCAAATGTTCTGGGTGAGGCTCACCCACACAAAGGTCTCCGCAGGCAGCCTTCCCACTCTGACGACAGGAGCTCCAAAAAGTACCATGCAGGTCAGAAACCCCGACGTTTCCTCCACATCAAACATCTTTCCTGCCACGTTTGTCTGGAGCCACTAGCAGAGAAGTCCAGCCCCTCTGACGTGTCCACAACAAAATACAGGAGATCCTCCTCTCTGTCCAGCTCAGCTAACGATAACGTTGTGTGTTTGTTTAGCAGGTGAGATGTTGGCCGACCTGAACAGAGGATGTGAACAAGCTCAGCCTTCTAAAGATGAGACGACGCCACACAGTCCTGTGAAGGTCTCTGAGTCACAATGATCTCCTTTTCCCATTAGAGATGAAATAAAAGGAGACCAGGTGTTGAAGGTGATGTGATGTCACACAAGTCATTTATGAGGTTTTACTGTATCTGCACGCATGTGACGTGTGTTTTCTGCTTCTGTTTGTCTACTCAGTCCGTTCTAAAGAAGAGTGTGACCATGCAGTCCACTCCATCTGCTGTGTACCATTACAGCGATGCTGGAGGAGGAAGCTTCCATCACAATAAGATCCGCATCACTTTCCAAGCTGCTAGAAAGGATCTGCTGCAGGTCATCCAGATACAGGTATTTGTTGTTAGGAATTCATACGCCACGGTGATCAGTGACAAAGTCTTTCATTTGCATCATAGCAACCCATGTCACTGCTATCCAGCTGTTTGCGTGTCTCAGCTGGGATTTAAGACCACTCTTCGTAGTCTTCTTGATCTTAAGCTCCTTCACAGCTTCAGACCCAAAATGTGTCTCCCAAAAGCTTCTGTTATTCTGTCCTGTTGGCAAATCTGATGCAGATGTTTCCCTCCAGAATTATAATGTAGCTTTCGTTTGGTGAAAGAAAAAAAACACACACACTGCAACGCGAGCAATTACCCGTTCATAGCGTGTGAGACTGTACGTTTAACCCTTTAAAGGTGGAGCATGTGAGATTCAATATTTTTTTTAAAAATTAATAACTACAATCATAATTAGATAGTTTTTTGAACATGTAGGTTCCAGTCTGTCCATATTTGATGCGTTATTAAATTACACGTTAAATAAATGACAAAAAGCACTTTTTTTTTTACTGGTAGGCAAACATTGAAGAAGGGTCTTTGTCATTAATTTAACTTGTAATTTAATAAAACATCAAGTATGGACAGACTGGAACCTACATGTTTAAAAAAAACTTATGATTGGAGTTATTTTTTTAGTTAATTTATTTTGCAAATATTGAAAATCTTACATACGCCACCTTTAAAGTCTTAAACCTAAGAACAACTGGGGAGAAAAGTCCAATTTATTTAACTGAAGTCTTTGTTACTTTATCAAAATCTGAAAAAATATTAATTGATTTTGTGGTATTTTTACTATTACTATGTAATAGATCAAAATTATTGTAGTGTAGTCCTCTGCTTTTTGGTGTCCACTAGGGTGCAGGAGAACAGTGTCTTATGGAGTACAAGAGGGTTGTGAGTAAAGTTTCTGCCATAAAGTGATGCAAAATGTCTCAGAAACCGTATGAATAATATGTCCGGCTGCAAAGCAAAGTCCAAAGTACATTTACTGAGACACATCAGGTCACTGTAGACTCACAGAATGAGGTGGAGAGGTACAAGCGTAGCCCAGACCTGAACCGCATTCAGGACCTGAGCAGGGAACTAAAAACCAGAGTAGTTTAATCCCCTGACAGGCAGAGGTTGCAGCAAGCAGCGTGTCACAAGTCCAGTGGAGACATGCAATAATAGATAATATATAATGTCATATGACTGTATCAGGAACTGTTCTAAAGTCTTCATTTAGTGAAGAGGAAAACTCAAAGTGAAACAGGTATGGCCTTTTACTTGCAAGGAGTTCAATATTACACCACAGCATGATGGAAAGAACATCACTATATGGTGGAAGGAGAACTGCCAGTTCTCTTCATACAGTCCATCTCTGGCGGAGCCGAGGAAATAAGGAAACATCTGGCAGAGGCAGAGAACGTACTTGAGAAATTTAGGAGTGGGTTGTGGCTCCATGCACGTACTTCTTACAACCCAACTTTGTCACACTGTAGATATGAAATATGTGTGATGATACATTTTTCCTACAGGACCCCACTCTGCTGGAAGGAAGGGTGACACTTCGTCAGGTCAAGGCTGGCTCAGTTGTGGCCCACCAAGGAGACCAGACGAGTCTGTCAAGCTGACACACACAGAGCTACTTATGACACTTATTTCAGATCCTCGTTCCAAAGGTCTGCATGCAGTGCTTGGCTTTCGCTTTTCTGCAGAGCTCTGCATGTGCTGCTTTGTGCGGTCAATGCGGTTTTTCCAAAGATAGATAATATCTATTGATCATGTAAGTGAAGACTAAAAAACTGAAACGGCTCAGGAGGTGGGACCCAAAAGAAACAGAATACCTCAGGACTGGGTTAAAGATTTTATAGTCAAAAACTGGGGTCGAGGAAGCAGGAAGCCAACTCAAAAAGGGCTTGAAGTCCCCTTAGAGGATCCAAACAGGGTCCGGCTGGTGACGACAGGAGGGTTCGTGAAATGGCACACAGGAAGAAGCCAACTCCAGGGAGATATGATGTCCAGAAGGAAAAAAAGGAGTTCCTCTCACCAGAGATTATTGAGGGTTTGTCCAGGATCCAAAATCCAGTCCAAGGTCCATACACCGAGTTGACACACGAGGGGAAGAGACAAGGAAAAACCGCTGGGCAGGCAGATTCTCGGGAGACGGAGAAACGGCAGGAATACTGGGTGATCTTGAGAGTTACTGAAGGCTGGAAACGAACAGAATACATCTGACGATCTGGCAACCAACAATCCTGGGCTTGCTGCTTCAGGGACAGCTGGGAAAAATCATGACAAAAACAAGGTGCAGTCTGACGTGAGTTAACAAGCTGTTCCCACCGAGGACACTGAATCAGGAGTCACATGTTAAAACTGGGCTCCTTTGTCTTTTTCATCCACCGGTTCAGTTCCAGAGTAAGTTGGGATGCTGTTTGATGCAATGATTTATAAATCCCATAAACCAATGTTTTATTCACAATAGGAAATAAAAACACTGTTGACAAAATGTTTTCCGTTGTGAAACATTTCTCTTCAGTCTGACCACAGAGCAGTTTTCCACGTTGCCTCAGAACATTTTAAATGAGAGAAGACTGTTTTCAGTTTTTCCAGCCTTTTGTTGAAAGAGCAGATATGCACAAAAAAATCACCTAAAAATATTAAATTTACAACAATATTAAAAAGAAATGCTGTGCAAATGAGTACAATATAACTGCAAGTACAATGTGAATTGTGGCAGTATTTATACAACGTTAATATTATGAGCCGTCACCTTATCGTGGTGGAGGGGTTTGTGCGTCCCGAAGATCCCAGCAGCTATGTTGTCTGGGACTTTATGCCCCTGGTAGGATCACCCATGGCAAACAGGTGTCTAGGGGAGGGACCAGACCAAGCACGGCTCATCGACCCCTATGATGACCACAAACTTGGGGGTGGGGCACGAGAGCGAGCATCTGGTGGAGGGCCTTCACCCATGGGGCCCGGTCGGGCTCAGCCCAAAAGGGTTACATGGGCCCCACCTCCCATGGGCTCACCATCTGCGGGAGGAGCCGTAGGGGTCGGGTGCAATGTGAGCTGGGTGGCAGCAAGAGGCGGGGACCCTGGCGGTCCGATCCCCGGCTGCAGAAGCTGGCTCTAGGGACGTGGAACGTCACCTCTCTGGTGGGGAAGGAGCCTGAGCTTGTGCGCGAGGTTGAGCGGTTCCGGCTAGATATAGTTGGACTCACCTCGACGCATGGCTTGGGCTCTGGAACCAGTACCCTCGAGAGGGGCTGGACCTTCTTCCACTCTGGAGTTGCTCATGGTGGGAGGCATCGAGCAGGTGTGGACATTCTCATCAGCCCCCAGCTTGGTGCCTGCACGTTGGGGTTTACCCCGGTGGATGAAAGGGTAGTTTCCCTCCGCCTCCGGGTGGGGGGACGGGTCCTGACTGTTGTCTGTGCTTATGGACCGAACAGCAGTTCAGAGTACCCACCCTTTCTGGAGTCCTTGGAGGGAGTGCTGGAGGGTGCTCCTTCTGGGGACTCCATAGTTCTGCTGGGGGACTTTAATGCTCACGTGGGCAATGACAGCGAGACCTGGAGGGGAGTGATTGGGAGGCATGGTCCCCCCCTCTCTGAACCCAAATGGTGTTTTGTTATTGGACTTCTGTGCTCGTCATGGATTGTCTATAACGAACACAATGTTCCAACATAAGAGTGTCCATATGTACACCTGGCATCAGGATTCCCTGGGCCGCAGTTCGATTATCGATTTTGTAGTTGTATTGTCGGACCTGCGGCCACATGCCTTGGACACTCAGTTGAAGAGGGGGGCGGAGCTTCAACTGATCACCACCTGGTGGTGAGTTGGCTCAGGTGGTGGGGGAGGAAGCCGGTCAGATCCGGCAGGCCCAAACGTGTTGTGAGGGTCTGCTGGGAACGTCTGGCTTAGTCCCCCGTCAGAGCGAGCTTCAACTCCCACCTTCAGCAGAGCTTCAACCATGTCCCGAGTGAAGCGGGGGACATTGAGTCTGAATGGGACAGGAGCAGGTGAAGCAGTCTTGTTGTAGCCACTAGCCTCGGAGAGTCTGCTCGCTAACGCTGAGTCAAGTCTGGGTTGCTGAACAGCGAAGTCAAAGCGCTGATCAGCCAGAATTAGGCAGGAACATAGATGTGGGGAAATGACAGGTAAATATTACGTTTTTATAGTTAAAATGCTTCAAATGGAACAAAGTGGTCTTTCCTGAAAAATTTTTGAAAAGCTACTCCTTCTATACCTTTTATCTGACTTTAGCCATTCAAGTATCAAGCTTTTCAGCCCATTCAGGAGATATGTGCTAAGACTTTTCAAGTTTTTGTAAATTTTTAAAATCTGTTCTTGTGATTGGACTAAACAGAAAATGCAGCTCAGCAAATGGTCCATTTTCTGCACCGGTACACAGGTACACATTGGTATACATGGGACGGCTTGAAATCCAGTTTTAAACATTGTACATGCTAGTTGTTGCACACAGAATGCTGTATACCTTTCCATCAGAGTGTTCAGCTTCAGCAGCAAGCTGTGCAGTTCATATGTAGACTACCTGCACAAAAGGTCAATGGGAAGAGAGAGGTTGAACAAAACTGCTGTGATAAAGCGAAAGATAGCTATAAATAGTGCAAAAGCACATATATCAAAATGAGCTGGAGAGTTTAATGTTTGAATGGGGGAAGTAGCACAACAGATTTAGAAGCTTGAAACCATGGTTTTCTGAGCAAAAAGTGTAACCATTTCTTTTTTAGGTGCTAGGAATAGGTACTCCTGAGAGGTACTGAGCTGACTTTATATTTTTTCAGAAAAGAAAATTGGAGTCAGGTCCACAATGTTCCAGACACAGAACTGGTGAAGACCTTTGAACCAGCTAAAAAAGTTTGACTTGACAATAGGTTTCAGATATAACTATAGATTTAAAGTCACAGTGAAAATTTGTATTTGTCAAAATCATTGTAAACAATCACTTAAATCTGCTTATGTGATCTTTTAAAATACCTGTATTCTCAAATTATAACAATATCTTTTTTCCACATCAATAATGATATTGCAATTTGCACTGTACTACTCAAGTATATTTAGCGTCCTCTTAGACTTTCACTTGTAGTCTGTGCAGCACACAGCTGGAGGTAATTGAACAATAGCACCAATCAAAGACCTCTGCATGAGCCTCATAATATTCTAACACTGACCATTAAGAAGCTCTATGGTACATGCTGGATGAGAACCTGCGCCTTGTACACCACTATACACTTGTGTCACGGTGCACCCTGATAAAGCAGTCTGCAGCTCATTATGCAAAAAATGGTCCAATTGCTGAGTTGAATTTCTGTTTTCTCCAATCACAAGACATACAAAAACCTGAATAACTGAAAAAGTTTAAATGTGAAAAAGCCAAACATATCTCCTGAATGAGGTTAATAGTTTAAAATTTGAATGGCTATATTACCAAAATGACCAAATAGAAGCACTGGGTTGACTTGATGTTACAAGGTTACGCCCCCTTTTTAAAAAGAACATTGCAAAAACTCTGAGCCTACACTAACTATGCTAATTTATATAGTAACAAACAGATGCTGCTGGTTGAAGATCACAGCTGGGAGCAATCATCTAACTTAACACATTGTGAATGAAAACAGGTTCAATAAAAGTAAAATTCCACCATGAATTTATGTAAAACTTGTTGGTTTTTAAGAAGCACAAGGCAGACTTACATTGAGAAATATCTCAATGTGTACAGGACTGTTGTAAAGCTCTGCCAAACCAGTAATAAAATGGAAGTTGTCAGTATGTATATGGCTGCAGTGTACTGGCCAATGGAAACTGGTGCAGAGCTCTGAACCCTGTTGAAGCTATTTCCAGCTCATTATGCAAAAACTGACCAATAGCTGAGCTGCATTTGTTCAGTGTCCAATCCGCATTTGGTTTGAAGGGCTTTCAGCCAATCACAAGCCTGAATTTATTTTTGCAAAATGCTAAATTTCTTAAAATCTACAAAGGTTTGCCATGACAAAAGTCATAGCTTCATTCTCATGAATGTACTGAAGAGTTTAATATTTGATAGGCTGAAGTGGCACAAATGCAATAAATCACATTCACACTGATTAAGTTGTTCCTAAAATGCTTCAAATCAAACACTTATCTTTCCTGCAAAATGTTTGAAACTTTACTCCTCCTACACCTTTTTCCTCACTTCAACCATACAAATGTCAAACTGTTCAGCTCATTCAGGAGATATGTGCTATGACTTTTGGTCTTTCTAACATGTAAACCTTTCAAGTTATTCACATTTTTGCCAGATGTTAAAATCCTCTCCAGTGATTGGACAAAACGGAAGTCAGCTCAGCGATTGGTCCATTTTGTGCACCGGTACACAGGTACACATACAAGGCACGGGTTCAAATGCAGCATTTAACATACAGCTCTGTTGTCCTTTGTTTGCTGTTGCTTGTGTGATGGCGTGCAGTTCTGCAGGCTGCTCAATGTGAACTATTGGTCTCAGCTGCACACTTCAAGGAGCAAAGGAATTTATTTGCAAATGTCTCAGTTAAATGTGAAGGATTTGTCCCAGCAATGCTCCCTGCAACATTTGAACACTTTGATAAATCTTAAACACATTTAATAAAAGTTTTTTAGATTGAACAATAAAGTCTGTCACATCTTTGCTGGAGTTTAGTTCAACCCCTGCACATGGTTTTGCAATCCCGCTAATTACACCCTCCTGGAAGTGGAAAAAAAAGGCGTTCCCATCTCAATTGGCAAAATTTGGACGCTTTTTCCACAATGTAACTAAGAGTACTAGTGGCATAGTGTGTATGTTAGTGTGCTTCAATACAGAAGTTCATGGTTTCAAACCTGATGTGGGGCAATTAGAAAAAATGTCAGTTGTTTTTTTTTTTTCTTCCAATTTCTTGTACTTATGCAATTTCATTTCAATCATTCAGCATAGTTCAATAAATGGGCATTCACATGTGGCATTGTTTAAATAATAGCTGTTTCTAGTTTCTATTTTGTTTTATTGCTGCGTCATTTTTATTCGTTGTATGTTAAGGTTTCATCTTCAGTTCAAATCACATTGTCAACAAGTCAAAACTCAGATTCACCTTCATCCAAGGCAGGGAAAGATGTTTTCTTGCTCTCTGCTGATTTCTAGTTGCACTAAAAGCCAGAATGAAGGTTTTACTTCAGTGTTCCGTCTCTTAAATCCAGAAACGCAGATGTCTGTCCTGTCCTGGAATACTGGGAATCCCGTTTCCAATCTGTCCACGGTGGAGATCCTGCCTGTGTCTGATGAGATCCCACTCACTGCCTTCACTCTGGAGCTGCAGCATGCACTCAGTGGCATTGGTACAATCTCTCTTTCTCACACACACACACACACACACACACACACACACACACACACACACACACAGGGCATTTTTAAATGTTGTTTTAAGAGCAATAAGTCTGAGTGGAAAAGTTCATATTACTCTTTGTTCGTGTTTTTCACTGTTGGAACAAATACGTGTTCCTGGTAGAGACGAAAGGCGCGTATTCACAGCTCCTGGTTTGTGCCAGTATCTGAGTTCACGTGTGCAAGAAGCTTTGGAAATGGGATTTTGTGAAATTTGTACCAGTGATGTGCGAGTCATGAACAAATTGTTCAATAATGAAGAATCACTTTACTGACTCATGAATCACTATTCCTCATTTTCATTCAGACTCACACCTGCTACCGCTAGCATGCTGTTTAGTCTTGTCTCTATTTGTTAGTTGACCTGGGTTCATTTAGTTCATCCATTTTACCCTGTGTCTCGTTTTGGTTCTATCTATTTATACCCCTCACGTGTAGTTTTTCTTTGCTGATCAATGAGTTTAGTCTGCTGCCGTTTAGTTAATAAAACTTCAATCTGGAACTTGGGTTCAAACCTCATCCTCATCTTGACACTATAAGATGTGAAAGAATGAAAAAACACTTGCTACCGAGCTCACACTGTACTGCCTGCAACATGAACAAATCACCTGGAGAGCTTCTTCCTCACCTGAGCTGGGATCTGCTGCTCTGCTTCCATAGAACAAAGACATCCACTTGTGGGGCTCGCGTCTGTTGTTTGTTTCACACTTTTTTACACAATGTAGAGGGGGAAGAAAACATTGATATATGAAAATATCGCAGTATTGTGAATGATAATATTTTATTGATATGTAACAGTACTGTATGGATTTGATCAAACAACTGATCGTTACTTCTGAGGGAGATTTTCTTTTCTTTATTCATCTTGTACATAAAGATCAGTGTTTTCATTCATTCTGCTGTGAAATGTAGATCCATCCATCCATCCATCTTCTGCCGCTTATCCGGGGTCGGGTCGCGGGGGCAGCAGCCTAAGCAGGGAAGCACAGACTTCCCTCTCCCCAGCCACATCTGCCAACTCTGCGGGGGGATCCCGAGGCGTTCCCAGGCCAGCTGAGAGATATAATCCCTCCAGCGTGTCCTGGGTCTTCCCCGGGGTCTCCTCCCGCAGGGACGTGCCTGGAACACCTCACCAGGGAGGTCCAGGAGGCATCCTGACCAGATGCCCGATCCACCTCAACTGTTCCTCTCGATGCGGAGGAGCAGTGGCTCTACTCTGATCTCCTCCCGGATGACCGAGCTCCTTACCCTATCTCTAAGGGAGAGCCCGGCCACCCTGCGGAGGAAACTCATTTCAGCCGCCTGCATACGAGATCTCCTTCTTTCAGTCACGACCCACAGCTCATGACCATAGGTGAGGGTAGGAACGTAGATCGACTGGTAAATCGAGAGCTTCGCCTTCTGGTTCAGCTCCTTCTTCACCACGACAGACCGGCGCAGAGTCCGCATTACTGCAGACGCCGCACTGATCCGTCTGTCGATGACTCAGTGACTGAGAACCCCAGTGTCTTCGGGGAGTGAGCCAGTTAAACTGGAATCAGTAAAAAGAATCTCGTTCCCCATCACTAGTTTGTACCTGTGAGTCAGAAAGAATTAAATACGAGAAAACTTGGATTATGAAGCAAAAACTTCAAACCTTCATGAAATCTGCCAGTTTGTATTATGTATTATGAACCTTTTTTTTCCCTTGTTCCTGTTATTTCTAAGGCCCCACTCTGCTCCTGACCAGTGACATCATCAAACAGCGACTGGGCTCTGCTGCTCTGGACAGGTGAGTCACGGCTAACCTGTTCACCTACAAGTAAAACCTGAGAAAAATGTCTCCTCTTGTACTTGCTGTGCTTTTTTTGGCTTTGACTGAAATGGGATCTAGTCATGCTGGGATTCATGTTTTCATCTCATCCCTTACAGCGTCCATGAGTACCGTCTGTCCAGCTGGCTGCGGCAGCAGGAGGACGTCCATCGCATCGTCCTCTATCAGCCTGACCCCGGACTCACGCCTTGGACCCAATGCTGCATCCGCCAGGCCGACTGCATCATCATTGTTGGACTGGGCGAGCAGGAGCCCACTGTGGGAGAGGTCAGTGTGGATTCACCACTTTAGATCACCTGTAGCACACCTTATGTAAGCTCCCTCCTCATCCTCCTCTTCCTCCACGCCTGTAGTTGGAGCGGATGCTGGAGAGCAGTTGGGTGCGGGCTCAGAAGCAGCTGGTGCTGCTGCACAGGGAGGACGGCGCGCCGCCCAGCGGGACGGCTGAGTGGCTGAACATGCGGAGCTGGATCTCCAGACACCATCACCTGTCGTGCCCCCGCAAGGTCTTCTCCAGGAGGAGTTTATGCCACTTCATGTAGAAAGAAAGCTATATGAATAAATAATCCTTTAATAAGCTGTTTTTAAACAGCAGTATTAGCTTTACGGGGCTCCAGCTAAAAGCTAAGACGTGTAAATGAATATTATAGCTGTGAAGTTGGTTTCCTTCTAAACACACAGGGATGGATCTCTGATGGGGACGTTCCAGCCATCGGCTATGTTTCCTGCTGGAACACACAGAAAGCAGGATTGTAACCTCAGCACTTCCGTCTTCTGACGGAAAGTACCTTTTATTTTATGTAAAGCCTTAAAATACAAAGTGATGTTGCAAAAAGAGAGAATTTAGGGGGATTTACACTCTGTACAGCAGCTCAGTGGTACGTGTGCAGGACATCAGGAGAGAGGTTTTTTTTGAGCATGTACAGATTTCCACATCTGGAGAGGAACCAGACCTCGAGAAAGCTCCGGTTCATTGAGCGCCTTAGCTTCACCCCCAGATGTTCATAATGGCTGAAACCAAACCAGTACGTACCTCCTCCTCTGACCTGGGAATTGTCTTTATGCATATTCAGTCAGTGAGAAACTGACCTGGAAAATACTAATAAAATAATTCAAATTTAACAAGATGAGTTGTTTCACTCAAACACAAGTAGACCTGAAGACTTGTCCTAAAATTAGTAAATTAAAGGTTCTACTGAGGGTTGTGTCTTTAAAAGGCGCAAAATAGCAAGTCTGCATCCAGTTAGTACATCTGCCGCAATGAATATGCAATATGTGATGTTCGCACGTTATTCTGTGTGTGTTGGGAGGAGAAAATGTAAATATATTAATTCAGCAGCTGCAACGTGTTCTATCAAACCTGAGATCAATGTTGCTGATTGAAGATGCAGCTGTATTTAACACATTTCAGAAGGAAACAGCTTGTGTGTGTAATCATGCACATGGTTGCGATTTTTGTTACAAGAAGGAGACAATGAAACAAAGCAAGGAGACACAGAGGACATGTTTTTCACCCGCATGAATATTTTTTTAGATGAAGGAGGAAACAGTCATTAAAACACATGGCTTAATCAGCATGTTGGGGCTGCTGGAGAGGAGTCGTGCATACCTGCAAATGACAGATGTTGCATCACAGCTGGGATCCCCCCGATGTCCTGTCCAAGTCCTAAATGCCATGTCTCGCTGGATGGTCACGGTTATTAGGTTTCACGCACTCTGCAGTCGCTAACTGAGACCAAATAAGTTTTTTCTTTTCAGTAGTTGGATTTCTTAGAGTAACAGGAGCCAATGATTGCGTTCGTGTGCAAAATACCTCCAGTCAGTGCATGATGCTTTTATTGTGAAAAGCAGTCTTCTGTTCTCCAGGAGCTGGTGAGTGTTTAGACGGCTGGCTTGTAAAAGGGTCAGTTTATGAAATTATTTGTAAAATAAATGAGGCCTTTATTAGAAACAAGATACTCTTATTCATTCATGTTTTCTTTCTTTCTTTAAGATGACAGTACACACACCGGACACCCCCTACCTGTTTTATTATGCAGATTTCTCTTTTCTTCCCCTTCTAATGTCTGTCTACGACTTTTTACTTCATCCCATGTTTGCATCGTTCTTCCGACATCATTAAGTTTTTTATGAATTCCTCTATTTGTGTTTTAGTCAGATTTCTTTGCATTAGGTCATGTTTTCTCGCCGTGCTACAAACCACGCCACGTGCAAAACCCTCATGTAAATTTGGAGTCTGGAACACGTTTGCACCTGCCGCCATTTACACAATCACTCCTAGTAAATCACCTGCAAACTGTGGTTCAGCCCCACGTGCAGAACTCTAGACTGCACTCACAGTTTCCTACTCGCAGATTGGGATCTTAGTAGACCGGCAGGTTTTTTAAAGTTCGCTCATCTTTTTAACAACTTTTTTCCCCCCAGTGTTTATTAAAGCGGATAGATAAATGTGTTTTCAGAAGCTGCTCTCAGGTGGGCATCCTGCGGGCGCTGAATGAGGCAGGAATCCCCATTGACTTGGTGGGGGGCACGTCCATCGGCGCCTTCATGGGAGCGCTGTACGGCGAGGAGAAGAGCAGCAGCAGGATGAGGGTCCGGGCCCATGAGGGGGCCATGGTGGGTTGACTTCAGTGCTGAGGATAACAAGATCATTCTTCACAGAATCCTTTTAATTGTTGGTCTCTTCTTCAGGGAATGACGTCTGACTTTCAGAGGATCTTGGACCTGACCTACCCAGTTACCTCCATGTTTTCTGGAGCCTCCTTCAACTCCAGCATTAGCGCCATCTTTAAGGACAAACAGATGGAGGTGAGTTTCTCAGTATCTGGATGTGAGTTCAGGTGATGAAGAGGGGAAAGTTCAGTGTTTTTAAAAATGCCTTCATAGATATTTCATGTTATCTTGATGTTGTCGTGTCCTCTCCACATCCAGGACCTGTGGTTACCGTACTTCAACATTACAACAGATATCACAGCTCCCTGTATGAGAGTCCACACTGACGGTGTGTGTGCGTGTGTGAAATTATGACCTTTCTTTTCCTTTTTCTCTTTTACACTTTTTTCTTTCACATGAAAGATTTAAATGAGATTCCAAAGCTGTCCATTGTTGTCTTCTTCTAGAGTTTCATCTTCTCTCCTTTTGTCCACCTGCAGGTAAACATCCGTCTCTCTTGTTCAGGTTCACTGTGGCGTTACGTCCGCGCCAGTATGTCGCTGTCTGGTTACCTGCCGCCTCTCTGCGATCCTAAAGACGGACACTTGCTCATGGACGGAGGCTACATAAACAACCTTCCTGGTGAGGAAGCAGAGACTTTGCAGCTGTTGCTGTGAAGAAAAACAGCTGCTCCAACGTATTCAGCTGATTAAAATCTTTACTTACTTGAAGGCTTTTCCACATGGTTGTGTTTCTGATGTTCTCACAAACACAACCATGAGCTGGTTGCAGCTCTCAGTGATACCAAGCTCGTCCCTGCTCCCTAAAAACCAGAATGGGGGGACTGAAGCTCGGTTACCTCAGATTATAACCCATAACGGCCCAGAACATTAACGCACACAGACAACAGTCAGAACCCCAATAAACTGCTAAATAAATAGACAACATGGATAAAAACACAACGTCAAACACCTTCCTTTACACACACTAACAGATCAGGCAGGCCGGAGTTGGAGGCAGAGGACGTCTCAGTAGATGTGGAGGGAGATGGGGGCAGTGTGACGGTCCATGGCTGAGCTGCAGGGTGACGAGTGGAGGTGTGACAGGAAAGCTGTGGGCTCACGGAGGCCGAGGGTGCAGCTCATGGTCCAGACTTCCATCAGTCTGATCCCGCTGACCACACATCCCTCACGTTGTTCTGCTTGAGCCGACTTCAGAGTGCAGGAATTTCTCATGACTTTGCAGAGAAGAAAACAGCCGTAGATATTAATAAAGATGAGATGTTTCTGAAAGGTTTCCTCAAAAGACCCTAAAACATCTTCCTGATGTTTGACTTTGTCCCGCGTTTGCCCAGAACATCAAGCTTCGATGCCAAACACCTGGAAATTTCTGGAACTCCTAAAAGTTCACTTTTAAACGCGGCTCTTGAGCTTGTTTGTGACGATGAGAAGCTGATGGTGGAAACAGGCCGTCAGGTTACCAGTGTGTGTCGCTTGCTCTGATCTCCAGCCGACGTTGCTCGCTCCATGAGCGCCAATGTTGTGATCGCCAGCGGCGTCGGAAGTTGGGATGAAATCAGCTGACCAACTATGGCGACTATCTGAGCGGCTGGTCGCTGCTGTGGAAGCAGTTAAACCCCCTGGCAGAGAAAGTCAAGGTGCGCCAGCCTTTCCCAGCGTACCCACAGCTCCTCTGCGCCTGGTCTAAGTGGTAAAATGTCCCGTTTCCCTCGCAGGTCCTGAACATGGCAGAGATCCAGACACGGCTGGCCTACGTGTGCTGCGTGCGGCAGATGGATCTGGTCAGAGACGGCGACTACTGCGAATACATCCGGCCGCCAATCGATCGCTACGGCACGCTGGACTTTGGGAAGTTTGACGAGATCGCTGTGAGTTTCCCTGCAGCTTGTTTTTCTTTTGTTTGTTTGTCTTCGAATCAGACTGTGAGCCTGCATGGCTGCTGCTGTAGGAGGTGGGATACCAGCACGGGAAGATACCAGCTGCTCTCCTCACTTCCCAGGTGTTTCCAGATGTTAGAAGATGAGGAGATGCTAACGATGCTAAACGTCATCCTGGAACTACTTTTTGCTCCAGTTGCTGCCATCAAGTTCAGAATGAGCTCATAGTTTCATCAAATGGAACATCTATGTATCTAACATCTAACATATTCCATTCTAGATTGCACCGTCTGATGGCAGCAAATTGTAGTAGCTCTAACTTGCTATCTTGATTTTTTTAAACGTACAAACTCTTCTCACATTGATATTACCTCAGATTAGGTATTTTTTCTGAGGATTTCATGCCGGTTCGGAGGGTGTGCTGCAAGGAAGATTTTTCTGCATATTTTTGGGTCTTTCAAGACTTGTTATTTTGAGTCTCCATGGGAACGAAAGACTTGTTTATAATCGGGATCAACTGATTAAACTCTCCCAAATCAGGATTATCAGCGAAACAACACATCAAATCCCGATGGAGTTGAAAAGAAAGAGAAGAGGATGCAGAGCGGGAGTCAGACAGTGGAGAAAGCGATGGAGATTTAAACCATTTCTCCCGACCATCGTCATGGATAATGTGAGATCGCTAGCTAACAAAACGGACGAGCTCGAGATGCTAACAAGGTCTCAGAAAGAATACAGAGAGTGCTGCACCGAGACATGACTCCATGAACACATCCCTGACTGTAATGTGTCTGTACCGGTGTTACGAGCACCTGTGCAAGAACCACACCTGAACTTCATTCTGGATAAAAGTGCAAGCTCTTCCCCTCTGATCCAGGAGTGGTTACTGTGGACGCACCTTTGACTCCTCCTCTTCTCATTGGTTCAGAGTGCCATTCCGGGAGCAAGCCAGGACATAGATAGAAGCTGCTGCATTTCGGCTGGAGGGGGAAGCAGCTGTCTGTTTCTGGTGGTTGTCCCCCTCAACTTGGGTTTTGTGATGGACATTTTGTGTGATGTTTACCGTTGTGTGGAATTTCTTTGGGACCTATGTCTGTGGTGAACTTTAATAGCATTGTTTTGACTTTCATGACAGGACATTCCTGTGTGTGAATCTTGTGAACTGATTTGGGATTTGGTCTTTTGTTTTGTTTGTTTTTGTGGTCTTGCCCTGTTGTTTGGGTTCTTGGAGTGCCCTGGGTTGGGTTGTTCAGACCACCCTGTTCCATTCATGGGAACAGCTGTGGTGTGTGTACTGTGATTTCATATGCCCTTTTGCAGCCTTTTTCTTCTGTTCAGCTGTTCCCTTTACCCCAACAAACAACTAGCGTGTTGCCACACGCTTAACTACATTGTGTCGGCTACCCAGGGGTATAAAATTAAAATGCCTTTCTTTTGCATCCATGTTGTCCGCCGTACTTTGTTGCACCAACCTTCCTAACGGGTCGTAACAACTGGGCTTTAAAACGGTCCATGCAGACCGCAGTAGACAACACAGCGGAAAGCTAAAGGGTGGTGGAATTGCAGTGCTGGTTAACCAGCGTTGGTGTCATCCTGGACATGTTACTGTCAAGGAGAAGATATGCACAAGGGACATGGAACTGTTAGCTGTGAGCTTCCGTCCATATTATTTACCCAGAGAGTTTACCTGTGTTATTCTGGTAGCGGTTTATATAATACCTGGTACCGCACCAGACACAGCCTGTGACGTCATCAGCTCCGTCGTTGCCCGGCTACAAACACAGCATCCAAACTCATTCATGGTGATCTCCGGAGACTTCAACAACGTCTCCCTCTCTGCAACTCTACCAACATTCTACCAACATATTTTCTCTGGTGGAGCAGTTTGTCAGCTGCTCCACCAGAGAAAATAAGATGTTGGACTTATTTTGTGCAAATCTGAATAATGGATACAGTTGTTCTGCCCTGCCTCCTTTAGGAAGATCTGACCATAATCTGGTTCTTCTCACCTCCACCTACAAGCCCATCGTTCAGCAGCAACCAGTCATCACGAAGACTATCAAAATCTGGTCTGCTGAAGCTGAAGATGCTCTTAGAGGAGGCTTTGAGGCTACAGACTGGAACGTCCTCTGTGAACCTCATGGAGACGACATCAACACCATGACTGAGTGTGTGACAGATTACATAAACTTCTGTGTGGACAGCATCATCCCAACAAGAACAGTGAGGTGCTTCCCCAATAACAAACCCTGGATCACCAGTGACCTGAAAAAGCTGCTGAACATCAAAAAGAAAGCCTTCAGGGATGGAGACAGGGAGTTATTGAGGGCAACACAAAAACAACTTAAAACGCAAACTAAGAAGTGCAAGGAGGACTACAGGAAGAAGTTAGAAAGTCAGCTCCAGCAGAATAACGTGAGGGATGTGTGGTCTGGAATGAAGAAGATCACCGGCTTCAAGTTAAAGGGGGACCAGCCTGGTGGAGGTCTGGACAGAGCTAATGAGCTGAACATATTCTTCAACAGGTTCAGTTCACCCCCTACCTCCAGCCCAACAGACCACACACCCTCCATAAACCCACTGCTTTCCTGTCACGCCTCCAATCTGTCACCCTGCAGCTCAGTCATGGACCAGAACACAGCTTCATCTCCCTCCACATCAGGACATCCTGAGACCTCCACCTTGTTTGTCTCCTGCAATCAGGTTATGAAGCAACTTGAGAAACTGAACCAGAACAAGGCTGCAGGTCCAGATGGGGTCAGTCCCAGAGTTCTCAAGACCTGCTCAGAACAACTATGTCCGATTCTCCAGCACCTTTTTAACACCAGTCTGAGACAAAATAGAGTCCCAGTGCTGTGGAAAACCTCCTGCCTTGTTCCAGTGCCTAAAAAAACACAACCAGCTGAACCAAGTGACTACAGACCAGTTGCCCTGACATCTCACATCATGAAAGTCCTGGAGAGACTCTTACTGGCTCACCTCAACAAGCAAGTAAACACCTTTCAGGACCCATTCCAGTTTGCATATCGTAATGGACTTGGGGTTGAAGATGCCATCATATACCTGCTCCAGAGAGCACACTCTCATCTGGACCATTCAGGCAGCACTCTGAGGGTCATGTTCTTTCATTTCTCAAGTGCTTTTAATACCATTCAGCCTGCTTTGTTATGTGAGAAGCTCCATAAATTCCAGGTGGATACCTCCACAACCACCTGGATCTATGACTACCTCACAAACAGACCCCAGTTTGTGAGACTGAAAGGTTGTGTGTCTGAGATGGAGGTCAGCAGCACTGGTGCACCACAAGGAACTGTACTCTGGCCATTCCTCTTCACTCTGTACACCTCAGACTTCCAGTACAACTCTGAGTCCTGTCATCTGCAGAAATACTCTGATGACTCTGCAGTTGTGGGGTGTATCAGGGATGGACAAGAAGCAGAGTACAGAGAACTGGTCAGTCAGTTTGTTAAATGGTGCGGTGACAATCATCTCATATTAAATAGCAGCAAAACAAAAGAGATGATTGTTGACTTCAGGAGGAAGAAGAATAAACAAAGCACTGTTTCCATCCTGGGAGAGGAGGTGGAGGTGGTGGAGGAATACAAGTATCTTGGAGTTCAGCTGGACAACAAACTGGACTGGAAATGCAACACTGACTACATCTACAAGAAAGGTCAGAGCAGACTGTACTTCTTAAGGAAGCTGAGATGGTTTAACGTCTGCACCAAGATGTTGCATATCTTCTATAAGTCTGTTGTGGAGAGTGCAGTCAGCTTTGCAGCATCTGCTGGGGTAGTAGCATCAGAACCAGAGACTTGAAGAGAATCAACAAACTGATCCAGAAAGCTGCTTCTGTGCTTGGAGTAACTCTGGAGCCGCTGGAGCTGATTGTCCAAAGAAGAATGCTGCACAAGCTGATGAAGATGATGGAGGATTCTTCACACCCTCATCACAACACAGTGATGAAACAACAAAGTGTGTTCAGTGAGAGGCTTCTTCAGGTCCGATGTAAGACTGAAAGATACAGAAGATCATTCCTGCCAGCAGCCATCAGCCTCCAGAACAAGACCTCCTCTAGTTAATATTATTATTATTATTATATACTACTGAATTTCCTTTTGGGGATTAATAAAGTATTTTTCATTTAATTTTTCATCTGACGTGTCTTTATGTTAAATTGGGAATAAAATATGTATTCTGTCTTTTTGTTCAATATTCCTCTGAAAAGCTGTTTACAATAAACTGCATGTCCTCATTGTGTTTCCTACTTCATCTTCCTCTTCCTCCAGAGGAACTCTCTGATGAGTAGCAGACAGACTACGATGAAGAGGCGGTGGAGAGTGCACCGTCTGACTTTGAGGCCTTCGCCCCCGGCAGCGAGCACACAGAGGGAGAGGAGACGGCAGACACTGCTGGGACTGTGTTTTACATCCGTTTCCTACCATGAGAAACCAGTGAATAATACGTGTCAAACTAAAATAATAACATCAAATGAACTTGCAGGATGAAGGAGATCCGGTCCGAGTTCGACGGCGACCCAAGAATGCTTTGCAGAACGCTCATCTGTGACGACCATGAAAGTTGTGGCGGCTTCTGAACCAGTTCAGACCCAGTGCTCCCAGTAGAACCTCAGCGGGACGCTGCTGGTAGAAACAGACAGTAGGTGCTGTCTCGGCCATGACGCCTCTGCAGCCTGGTGCAGTTAAACAGACTGTGGCTTAAACTGAGGGAACTGAAAGCAACACTGCAGCTCATGTTACTCCCATATTGTCTTTTTAATGAATCTAGTTGTCTTCTGGTCGTTCGCTCAGCAGGGAAGTTACTTCCTGTCATCCTGTGCTGCTTTCATTGGTTGCTGTTGTCGTGCAGTTGGCTGCAGCTGCACCAGTGTCCGGACTAACGATGTTCCACGTTTACCCTCAAGCAGCTGAGAGAATTCAGGCAACTAGCAAGATTTCTGAGGGACGTCAGGCAGACGTGGATTATGAACATGCCATCTCCAGATCAGTGTTTTGATACAAGCACATATGCACCAGTCTTCCAGTAACGTTTCATGACATCACAGGATGGTTTTACACCGCTTCATCCTGCCATGTTACCATTTTTATAGTTTGATTTTGCATTTCATTTCCTTTTCAGTTTAATAAATATGTGTAACGCTTAAATTAAATTAAGAGTGTTAGGACTAAGTATTGCAATGGATGGAATGGGTGAACAGAAGACCAGATTCGCTATGGGAGCTTGTGTGGTGAATGAATGAAGACAGGAGGCAGGAAAATTAAAGTTAAGGATAATTGTATTGCATTAAAAAACTAAATAAGGCACAGTTAAATTATATTTGTAAACAGGACAACCAAGAAATGAGACACACACAAAAAAAAAACACTTTCAAGAAACCTTTTTTCAAGCTTTTTTTCCCAGTTCAGTTCAGTTGTACCCAAAAGGATTTTTTTCCCTTTTGGATTTTTGTTCAGTCTTCTTATTACGATCCTGGTAGGAAGATGCAAAAGTTCAGTTTTATTTACGATCCTTGAGGGAAACGCAGAGTTCAGTTTTTAGTTACGATCCTTGGAGGAACCGCAAAGTTCATTTTATCAAAACTAAAGGTGTTCGGAGAAAAAACATCAAAACAAACAAAAAATAAAAGTCCTACCAAATCCAGCTCACCACCTCTTGAAGAGGATTCTGGGGTTTGTAAAAACCTGACCTAAAAGAAGGTCACAAAAAAAATCCCAATAAATATCAACCCATAAATCATATCAGTTACCAGTAACATTTTTTCAGTATTCATCACCTTATCAAAATATCAAATATAAATGCTCTCAATAGTTTGTAAACATATGACAAATAAATATAAATAAATAATTCAGTTGCGCAACATTCATTCAAAAGAAAAATCAAAACATTAATAGCACCAGTTGTAGCAGTGGCTAACACTGGCCCATTCATTTCTATTGCTTAGTTAACTTTTAGTTAGCACATTGCTAGCGCATTTTAAAACATAAATAATCAACGGAAAGCGATATTGGTATAACACCAATATGGTGGATAGTTTAGGCCTTATACTAAAGGCACATATCATTCATAGCCGGCTTCTAAGTGTTTTTAGTTAGTTTTAGACAGTTTAGTAAGTGTAAACGCTGTCAGAAAACTTCTGGAAAACCGAAAGCAACTTCCGCCATTAATTTAACTTTTTTAAACGACTTTCGGCAAAATCAGTCGAAAGGATTTAGTTAAGGACATGATGCATAAACTCACCATTGAGTTTGAAAAGCTTTGGTTTAGTTTTCAGGGAGTTCTGGCGGAGTTTGTGGAGTCATCCAGCACACGAGTCCAGCCGTGGAGCAGGGCAATGGTGACAGGATGTTAGTGAGGCCGCAGCCATTTTTATGATAGCGCCACTTGTGGCAGGGCATGTGATTGCGGCGGGGAGCAGTGAAAAACTCCCAGATTATTTGGAGACATGGGTTACATATGGTTTGACGTGCCTTCTGAGCACTTCATCTGCAGTGTTACCGTGCTTTTTGTGCAGTAATGAAGGGATTTCTTCTTCCCAAAAGCAGCGTTTCGTGAACTTGGCTTTTATTTACATGAATGCAAATGCAACTTGGCCAGTGTTTAGGTTTTTCTCTATGTCCTCGTGAGATTGTACATTTCAGCCCACAGAAACCAAACAGCCTGTATGCAAAATAGAGGTTTTCCTTCGCAGACATCTTTATTTGTTGCAGCACAGGAAGCACAGATGTAGCGTTTTCTCTCGGGCTTGCTGAAAACAGTGGAGCTGCTTACACCTGGAACAATAAGCTGATTTCTGTCATTTCCCAACTGTGCAGAGGTTTTTCTAACTTCAGGAAGGAGCTAAAAGAAAGCATGCTTTGTACATGAAGACTGTTACACCAAGGCACATCTTCAAGTTGCATAAAAGACGAAGCACTAAAGACAACTGAGCTCAAAACGCTTGTTTGACGTCGGTGCAGTTATGAACCAGGTTGGCTGGAAGACAGTATTAGAAATGCATGTCTGCTGCTGGAGATATTCAGTGGTTTATATCTTGATCATGTAGAAATGATTAATTTCTTCTGAACAATGTTAAAATGCAGCATTGCTGCCGTATGTCTTCGATAATCACTGTTGTTTAGCGACCATTGGTTTTGTCATTGCCTGTGTTTTTATGACTGAAAACCAACAAAACATGTTTGGTGTCAGTGTTGATTTGTTCCTGATTGTTAGATGTAGAATAATTTCTGAGTTAATGACAAATGTTGTCTTGTTTTTCCATCGGTGAAGAGCTGCTCATACGTTGTTTGAAGATGTTTGAAGCTGCAGACCTAAAATAAAATTGTCTTCATGTGAAGTTGAAATGTTTTGTTTGGATGAGTTGTATTTTAAGCATCGACAGGAGGCAGATCAAGTGGCTGAGCCATCTGGTTAGGAGGTGTTCCAGGCCTGTCCCACCAGGAGGAAGGAGAGGCAGGAGGGACTACATCTCTCAGCTGCCCTGAGAACACCCAACCTGGATAAGAGGCGAGTAAATGGATGGAAGGATGTTAGGCTGCTGGACTCAACAAAGGAAGCATTTAATGCAGCTCAAAGACATTTTGGTTATTTTCTAAGTGAAACGACCTGCAGCGAAACTACTAATTCAGAACTGTTTCACATGAACTGATCAGTAACGCAGCTCTAGATTCATCGTTTAGAACGAATACATAGTTTAACTCTTGAAATCTTGAAGCAAAATGATGCTTTAAAACCAGACAAATTCTCAGTGATGACACAGCTTCCACATCTGTGCAACTCATTAGCTAAAATATTTAACCCTGCACACCTTCATGGAACAAATGCCCAAGCACAAACAGCTGCTATACCATCTTTAGAAATCCATAGAATTCCATAGATTACTTCAGTATCATCAGACCTGTTCAAAACCACCCAATACGCAACCAGTTTGAGGAAGGCTGGCCGTGGCCGGGACCGGAAGGCTGGCCGTGGCTGGGACCGGAAGGCTGGCCGTGGCCGGGACTGGGAACGGAAGGCTGGCCGTGGCCGGGACCGGAAGGCTGGCCGTGGCTGGGACCGGAAGGCTGGCCGTGGCCGGGACCGGAAGGCCGGGACTAGGACCGGAAGGCTGGCCGTGGCTGGGACCGGAAGGCCGGACTGGGACCGGAAGGCTGGCCGTGGCCGGGACCGGAAGGCTGGCCGTGGCCGGGACCGGAAGGCTGGCCGTGGCTGGGACCGGAAGGCTGGCTGGGACCGGAAGGCTGGCCGTGGCCGGGACCGGAAGGCCGGGACTGGGAACGGAAGGCTGGCCGTGGCCGGGACCGGAAGGCTGGCCGTGGCCGGGACCGGAAGGCTGGCCGTGGCTGGGACCGGAAGGCCGGGACCGGAAGGCCGGGACTAGGACCGGAAGGCTGGCCGTGGCTGGGACCGGAAGGCTGGCCGTGGCCGGGACCGGAAGGCTGGCCGTGGCTGGGACCGGAAGGCTGGCCGGGACCGGAAGGCTGGCCGTGGCTGGGACCGGAAGGCTGGCTGGGACCGGAAGGCTGGCCGTGGCCGGGACCGGAAGGCCGGGACTGGGACCGGAAGGCTGGCCGTGGCCGGGACCGGAAGGCCGGGACTGGGACCGGAAGGCCGGGACTGGGACCAGAAGGCCGTGGCCGGAAGGCTGGCCATGGCCGGGACCGGCAGGCCGGGCCGCGGACTGGAAGGCTGGCCGTTGCCGGGACCGGAAGGCCGGGACTGGGACCAGAAGGCCGTGGCCAGAAGGCTGGCCGTGGCCGGGACCGGAAGGCTGGGACCGGAAGGCTGGCCGTGGCCGGGACGGGAAGGGTGGGACCGGAAGGCTGGGACCGGAAGGCCGGGACTGGAAGGCCGTGTTGTGGAAAAAATCTGCCAATGACGAGGAGTCTGGTTCTGAAATGAAAAAGTACAAAGTTTATTGAACAGAAAATAAGAGCAGAATGATTCAAATTGCAATTTGGAGAGACGGTTCAGAAGTCCGACAGGGCGGAAGTCTGAAAACGCTCTAAAGAGTTCTAGAATAAACTGTCTTTTAAGCCCTCGCCTAAAGTATGTCAGTTGCACGTCATACATCGATGTTATTCTAAACAAGAAATGGTGTTGCTTAAAATGTTAGGTCAGACTGACCCCCAAGTTATAATCAGATGCCAGATGTCTGGATGCAGACGTCTCAGGGCCTCGACACATTATCTGTCTGTAAGGGGGACTAAGCAGATACTGTGGAACTAAGCTTAAGTTCATCATGACCTTTCAGAAAGCCCACAAAGCCATAAACAGAAATGAATATATGCTAAGGAGTATGAAATATATGAAAATCTAAGTTCAAACATCAAATTTCCACAACAATACCCCTCTTCTGATCATAATGAGACCTGTTTCAAACAGATCACCAAACAGAAGACATTTTTTGAGTGAGCTTGCTGAAAACACAGCTGATTGGGCTGGATAATATTTAGACAAGGAACCAAAATAAACCTTCGAGGTTAGAGCACACACAAACGCCTGACCAGAGCCACCAAGCAGTAGCCTTGACATCAGAGTTGGGGGTCTGTGTTGATGGTCAAGAGCAGCAGACAGCACTGAAGTTCCCCGTCATCCTTAAAAGAGAACAAAGTATCAGGATCTTCTAAGCCCTGCATCAGTAACCAGTGCTAGTTGGCATGTCCAGAAGCATTTCAGGGTGGCCATAAGCAGAAAAATGAGAAGTTTCTGCTCAAGCAGGATAAAACACAGTCAACTCCACCGCAAAACAAGAATGCCCCCAGAAACTAGAACATGTCCTGTTCCCCACTCCGAGGGATCCCAAACCCTTCACATAAATGAGAGAAGATAAGGAGAGGAGCCTCAACAGGAACGATGCTTCCACACTGAAGTCATGAAAAAACCGACCTCCACAGTAAACGGACAAGGAGCGTACCGGAAGCAGACACACACTTGGGGAAACAATACGGTCGCTTCCGCTTCCAGAGGATAATAGTTTGAAGTAGGCAGAAATGTGAACATGGAACAGGCGCTTTAATCTGGCCCACATCATAACTATCAGTGTCCCACTGGGATTACAGAACATTCTCTGAGGCTGGAATGTTTCCCAGGTCTGCTTCAGATAAGCAGAACTGAGCTGACATGTGACCAGAAAACACGTTGGCATGAACATGCCGGACTGTTCTCTAACATCTACCGCAGCTTTGGTTACAGGTTTGCCAGCTGATGGAAACCAATAACTTAGCACGCTCAGGATGTCGTCATAATCAGTGGCCATTTCACACACTCTCCTATCAGCACTGACATCCCCAGTCACCCCCAACAGCATTCAGCAGACACCAGTCTCACACTACGACACACGTTTTCTCAAGCGCACACATCTTAACATATCACACACACACACACACCAGTCTAGTCTTCGTGCCGCTTATCCGGGGTCGGGTTGCGGGGTAGCAGCAACCTAAGCAGGGAAGCCCAGACTTCCCTCTCCCCAACCACATTTGCCAACTCTGCGGGGGGATCCCGAGGCATTCCCAGGCCAGCCGAGAGATATAATCCCTCCAGCGTGTCCTGCGTCTTCCCCGGGGTCTCCTCCCAGAGGGACGTGCCTGGAACACCTCACCAGGGAGGTCCAGGAGGCATCCTGACCAGATGCTCGAGCCACCTCAACTGGTTCCTCTCGATGCGGAGGAGCAGCGGCTCTACTCTGATCTCCTTCTGGATGACCGAGCTCCTCACCCTATCTCTAAGGGAGAGCCCGGCCACCCTGCGGAGGAAACTCATTTCAGCCGCCTGTATACGAGATCTCCTTCTTTCGGTCACGACCCACAGCTCATGACCATAGGTGAGGGTAGGAACGTAGATCGACTGGTAAATCGAGAGCTTCGCCTTCTGGCTCAGCTCCTTCTTCACCACGACAGACCGGCGCAGAGTCCGCATTACTGCAGACGCCGCACTGATCCGTCTGTCAATCTCACGCTCCATCCTTCCCTCACTCGTGAACAAGACCCCGAGATATTTAAACTCCTCCACTTGAGGCAGGACCTGACTCCCGACCCGGAGAGGGCAATCCACCCTATTCCGGCTGAGGACCATGGTCTCAGATTTGGAGGTGCTGATTCTCATCCCAGTCGCTTCATACTCGGCAGCAAATCGCTCAAGCGAGAGCTGGAGATCACGACCAGATGAAGCCAACAGGACCATGTCATCTGCAAAAAGCAGGGACCCAATCCTGAGGACACCAAGCCGGATCCCCTCAACACCTAGGCTGTGCCTAGAAATTCTGTCCATATAAGTTATGAACAGAATCGGTGATAAAGGGCAGCCTTGGCAGAGTCCGACCCTCACCGGAAACGAATCCGACTTACTACCGGCAATGCGGACCAAGCTCTGACACCTGTCGTACAGGGACCGGACATCTCGTACAAGGGGGTCCGGTACCCCATACTCCCGGAGTTCCCCCCACAGGAGCCCCCGGGGGACACGGTCGAACGCCTTCTCCTGGTCCACAAAGCACATGTAGACTGGTTGGGCAAACTCCCATGCCCCCTCCAGGACTCCAAAGAGGGTATAGAGCTGGTCCGTGACCAGGACGAAAACCGCACTGCTCCTCCTCAATCCAAGATTCGACTATCCGATGGACCCTCCTCTCCAGGACCCCTGAATAGACCTTACCAGGGAGGCTGAGGAGTGTGATTCCCCTGCAACTGGAACACACCCTCCGGTCCCCCTTCTTAAAAAGGGGGACCACCACCCCCCTTTTTGTGTTGGTAGGATTGAGGAGGTCTTCGAAGTACTCCCTCCACCAACCCACAACGTCGCGAGTCGATTTCAGCAGCTCCCCACCTCCACTGTACACAGTGTTGATGGAGCACTGCTTCCCCCTCCTGAGCTGCCGGATGGTGGACCAGAATCGCCTCGAAGCCATCCGAAAGTCTTTCTCCATGGCCTCGCCGAACTCCTCCCATGCCCGAGTTTTTGCCTTGGTGACAGCCGAAGCCGCATCTTTGGGACGCACAAACCCCCCCACCACGACAAGGTGACGGCTCAGGGAGGGGTGTTTTGTGTTTTTTGGTTGTTTATGTTGTGCTTTTGGTTGTTTGGGTTTTTTGGGGTTTTTTTTGTTTTGTTTTTGCGTTTTTGGTCGTTTATTGTTGGGTTTTGGTTTTTGTGTTTTGGGTTGTCTTTTGTTGGTTTTTTTCGGTTGTTTTTTTGTTGGGTTTTGTTTTTGCATTATTTGTTGGTTTTTTTAGTTACGTTTTTTTGTGTTTATTTGTGTGTTTTTATGTTTTTTGTTTGTTTGTTTTCAATTGTTTTCGTTGGATTTTTTTGTTTTGTGTTTGGTTTTTTGTTGAGTTGTTTTGATTTGTGTTTGTTTTTTGTGGGGTTTTTTGTTTTGTGTTGTATGATGTTTTTTGTTTTGTGTTTGTTTATTGTTGGGGTTTTTTGTTTAGTGATTTTTGTTGTTTTTTATGTTTTTGTTTTGTGTTTTTTGTTGTTTTGCATTATTTGTTGTTTTCTTTAGTTACGTTTTTTGTGTTCATTCGTGTTTTTTATGTTGTTGCTTGTTTTTTGTTTTTTTTTTGTGGTTTTTTTTGTTTAGTTGTTTTGATTTGTGTTTGATTGTTTTTTGTTGGGTTTTTTTGTTTTGTGTTTTCGGTTGTTGATTGATTTTTGTTTGTTGTTGATTTTTGTTTGTTTGTTAGGTTTTTCTTTGTTTTGCGTTGTTGGATGTTTTTTGTTTTGTGTTTGTTTATTGTTGGGTCTTTTTGTTTAGTGTTTTTTGTTGGTTATTATGTTTTTTGTTTTGTGTTTTTTGTTGTTTATCATGTTTTTTTTGTTTTTTGTTGTTTATTGTGTTTTTTGTTTCGTGTTTTTGGTTGTTTATTATGTTTTTTTTTGTTTTTTGTTGTTTATTGTGTTATTTGTTTCGTGTTTTTCGTTGTTTATTATGTTGTTTTTTGGTTGTTGTTGTTTATTGTGTTTTTTGTTTCGTGTTTTTGGTTGTTCGTTGTTGGGGTTTTTGCGTTTTTTGTTGTTTTTTGTGTTTCATGGTGTTTTTTTGTTGTTTGTTTTTGGTTGTTTATTGTTGTTTTTTTGTTGTTTGTTTTTTGTTTTGTGTTTGTTTGTTTATTGTTGGGTTTTGTTTTTGGTTTTTTATTGTTGTTTTGTTTTGTTTTTGTTGTTTTTTTTCGGTTGTTGATTGTCTTCTGTTGGGTTTTGTTTTTGGTTGTATAAGTTGTTACTTAATTTGTTGTTTATTGTTGGGTTTGTTTTTTTTTTCAGTTGTTCATTGTTTTTTGTTGGATTTTGTTTTTGTGTTTTTGGTTGGTTTTTGTTGTTTTGTTGTTTTGTGTTTTTGGTTGTTTTTTGTTGGGGTTTTTGTTTAGAGTTTTTTTATTGTTGGGTTTTGTTTTTCGTTGTTTTGTTTTTGGTTGGTTGGTTGGTTTTTGTTGTTTTTGTGTTTTGTGGGGTTTTTTGTTAGTTTTGTTTGCTTTTATTTGTTTGGCCTTTTGGTGTTTTGCTCAGGTGTGGAACCCTATGGCGTTGTGGTCTGTGCTTGTAGTTGTTTTTTTTTTATGTGTACGAATTAAGGTGGTGGAAATGCATCCATTTATTCTGCTCCTGTGCAAAACATGCATAACTGGGAGAAGAATTTACCAATCCTTTGTAAAAACGTGTTGCAGGTGTTCACCTCAGTAGATCTTCATTGCTCTTATTTACAGTTACTGTTAAACATATCAGAGGATGTTATGTTTGTGATGTTTTGGACGGGTGTTGCTGCTGGTTTGTTTGCATTGTCAGCAGCAGTTTCGTCAGCACAGGATGTAACAATGGTCTCTTCTGTCTCACTGGGCTGAATGTCTGCCACATTTATCTGACTTAAGGTCTCAGAAGGCTGATTACTGGTAACAGAAAAGAGTTCCTGATTTTTCCAATGATTAAATGCTTCCATCAACTCGACCTGTCTTTGATTTTGTACATCCATCAGCTCCATTATATATCTTCCATCGCCTTTGCTATAATATTCATCTTTGACTTGTTTGTCGCTGGGAGAGACTTCTGCAGAAGTTACAGCAGTAACTCTGTTAGCATTGGTCACAGCGCCTGTGAAGCTGGTTAAACTGTTGACTGATTTAGTTGTTTCTTCAGTACAGGATGTAACAATGGTCTCTTCTGTCTCACTGGGCTGAATGTCTGCCACATTTATCTGACTTAAGGTCTCAGAAGGCTGATTACTGGTAACAGAAAAGAGTTCCTGATTTTTCCAATAATTAAATCCTTCCATCAACTCGACCTGTATTTGATTTTGTACATCCATCAGCTCCATTATATATCTTCCATCGCCTTTGTTATAATATTCATCTTTGACTTGTTTGTCGCTGGGAGAGACTTCTGCAGAAGTTACAGCAGTAACTCTGTTAGCATTGGTCACAGCGCCTGTGAAGCTGGTTAAACTGTTGACTGATTTAGTTGTTTCTTTAGCACAGGATGTAACAATGGTCTCTTCTGTCTCACTGGGCTGAATGTCTGCCACATTTATCTGACTTAAGGTCTCAGAAGGCTGATCACTAGTAACAGAAAAGAGTTCCTGATTTTTCCAATGATTTAATGCTTCCATCAACTCGACCTGTATTTGATTTTGTACATCCATCAGTTCCATTAGATATATTTCATTGTCTTTGTTGTTATCATCTTCATCTTTGACTTGTTTGTCGCTGGGAGAGACTTCTGCAGAAGTTACAGCAGTAACTCTGTTAGCATTGGTCAAATCGCCTGTGAAGCTGGTTAAACTATTGACTGATTTAGTTGTTTCTTTAGTAGAGGATGTAACAATGGTCTCTTCTTCTGTCTCACTGGGCTGAATGTCTGCCACATTTATCTGACTTAAGGTCTCAGAAGGCTGATCACTGGTAACAGGAAAGAGTTCCTGATTCTTCCAATTATTAAATGCTGCTATCAACTCGACCTGTCTTTGATTTTGTACATCCATCAGCTCCATTCGATATCTTCCATCGTCTGACATAACGCACTGAGTTGGAACTGCAGAAGGCTGATTATTTTCCTCAGATAAGGGAGTTTGAAGTATGAAAGGGTGATTGAGTGCTTCAGCAGGGGTGATCCGTTCGTCTGGATCCACCTGCAACATCTTTTTGAGAAGACTGATGAATCCATCTGTGTCTTCAGGTTCTGTGGGCTTGTCAGGCACCTTATGCAGTGTTGGCAGATCTTCCAGAGAAGAGATGTTGTCGTAAATATACTTGACGGAAGTAAAACAACCTCCTTCAGATCTTTCATATTCATCCATTGTATTCCACTTCCATTCTGAACCGTCATCCGTCTCCACCCGGTTAAAAAAGGTTTCGGTTTTGAGTCCTTTATCCAGTATGTAATTAGGAATACCTATAATCTTTGAAATGACTTTCATGATGTCATAATTATGTTTGCCTGCAAACAGGTTTTCACCAAGATACAAGAACATCAGTGTGCATCCCAAAGACCACATGTCAACTGCTTCATTGACTGGAAGGCCCAAAAAATTCTCAGGGGCTCTGTAACAAAGTTTTTGAAAGGAAGGATGATTACACAAATCACCTGACTTAGCAGTTAGTCCAAAATCAATTAGCTTCACTTTGAAAGGCTGCAATTTCCGGTTTACCAACATTACATTGTCTGGGTTAATATCATTGTGTGACAAACCGATACTATTGAGTGCGTTGATGGCCTCCAGTAGCTGCTTTGCAATTGTTCTGATTTCAGAAACATGCAGTGACTTCCTCTTCCGTTGTATCAAGTCAGATAAGCTAATGTCCAGCTTCTCAAAAACCAGACAATTTACGCCCATGTACTGAAAGCACCTGTGGAATTTGATCAAATTGTTTTTGTCAGGATCTAATTTTTGGATTTGGTGCAAGATCCCAGCTTCTCTTCTTCCTAGTTCGTCAAATTTTCTTTTCAAAAATTTAATTGCCACTGTCCTGTAATTGTTGTACACGTCGATGCATTCGGCCACTTCTCCAGTAGACCCTTTTCCAATAAACTCACGAAGACAATATCCTCCCAATGGATCATGCACATAACAATTTAATTGTATCGCAGGATGAATATCCCTACTGGAACAGATTCCCATTGTAAACTGTGACGGATTTAAAAAAGAAAAAGTCCTGTAAATTTGCTCGATACTGAAAACTACTTGTCTTTTCTGAAGCGATTCTTTAGAAATGAAGGTGTGTGAACAAGTAGCTGGCTATTGAAGAGTGGCGGGTCTGACATCATATTCGATTGCCTTTGACATCAAAGGATCAAAGAATCAAAGGGAAACCAATCTCTGACGATGACGTCAGATTCCATCCTCTTGCTTCGATCTTGAGGACCTTTTGAAAATAAATTAAAAGTACTTCCTGTAGCTGGCAGCATATTCGGCACAATGTTTATGTGTTGCCATGGTAACGCCGGAAGCCGGCATTCGCGCTGTTTTTTCTTTGTGGGTTTTTATATAAATTGAATTCCTTTTTTTTTTTAAAAACACAGTTTCGGAGTGTCTGATTGTATTATTTTGGAAATGCTCTGATGATTTTGGCCATTATTTGATTGCTGTGCTGCTGTTTCTGTGAGAATAGGTTTGCGTTTTGAGTCATGTGACTGCGCCCCGGAAGCTGTTCACTAAGCGCCAACAAGAGTAAAGTAAAAGAGACTTCGGGAGGAGTTTTATGCGCTTAATAATTCTACTGCTGGTCTGAAAGGCGAACACGGTATGTTTGATGAGGTATTTCTTTTGTTTATGGATATATTGTAAACAAGGTTTAAATTGGATATTTAAAACGTAAATATATTCTAATATTTGTGATTGGAAAAGAATATTTGAGCCTTGATTTTGAAAAGACATTTTTTTCTTTCAGTTTTCACGGTGTTTCGTGGTTATGGAATAAAGAAAAGTATGCATCAGTAAGAAGCGTGGATTCTTTATGACCAGAGTAGTTATAGTGAAAACGTGGCCCAATTCCACCAAACCACGTCATCTCCTGTTGGGATCATCAGGCTTCAGAGTGCAGACCTGCTTCATCTCCTGTTGGGATCATCAGGCTTCAGAGCGCAGACCTGCTTCATCTCCTGTTGGGATCATAAGGCTTCAGAGCGCAGACCTGCTTCATCTCCTGTTGGGATCATCAGGCTTCAGAGCGCAGACCTGCTTTATCTCCTGTTGGGATCATCAGGCTTCAGAGTGCAGACCTGCTTCATCTCCTGTTGGGATCATCAGGCTTCAGAGCGCAGACCTGCTTCATCTCCTGTTGGGATCATCAGGCTTCAGAGCGCAGACCTGCTTCATCTCCTGTTGGGATCATAAGGCTTCAGAGCGCAGACCTGCTTCATCTCCTGTTGGGATCATCAGGCTTCAGAGTGCAGACCTGCTTCATCTCCTGTTGGGATCATCAGGCTTCAGAGCGCAGACCTGCTTCATCTCCTGTTGGGATCATCAGGCTTCAGAGCGCAGACCTGCTTCATCTCCTGTTGGGATCATCAGGCTTCAGAGTGCAGACCTGCTTCATCTCCTGTTGGGATCATCAGGCTTCAGAGTGCAGACCTGCTTCATCTCCTGCTGGCATCATCAGGCTTCAGAGCGCAGACCTGCTTCATCTCCTGTTGGGATCATCAGGCTTCAGAGTGCAGACCTGCTTCATCTCCTGTTGGGATCATCAGGCTTCAGAGCGCAGACCTGCTTCATCTCCTGTTGGGATCATCAGACTTCAGAGCGCAGACCTGCTTCATCTCCTGTTGGGATCATCAGGCTTCAGAGTGCAGACCTGCTTCATCTCCTGTTGGGATCATCAGGCTTCAGAGCGCAGACCTGCTTCATCTCCTGTTGGGATCATCAGGCTTCAGAGCGCAGACCTGCTTCATCTCCTGTTGGGATCATCAGGCTTCAGAGTGCAGACCTGCTTCATCTCCTGTTGGGATCATCAGGCTTCAGAGTGCAGACCTGCTTCATCTCCTGCTGGCATCATCAGGCTTCAGAGCGCAGACCTGCTTCATCTCCTGTTGGGATCATCAGGCTTCAGAGTGCAGACCTGCTTCATCTCCTGCTGGCATCATCAGGCTTCAGAGTGAAGCCCTGCTTCACGTCATGTGGTCACCAACAACCAGGCCATTTCACGTTGAACTAAGTACAACACAAGTTTCACACCAAGCATTTCTGGCACGATATAAGAGTAAGTTGTAAACTTAACAGTGTAACCACATGGCAAAGCCACTCAGAGCTAGTGAACTAAAACTTTAGAGGTCATCGTTTGGAAATTCAAATCTGTCATCTAATGGTAAAGTGTCATAACTAAACAAAAAGGATCATATAAGTGAAATACACAAGTTGGTGTGATTTGAGAACATATTTCCTTTGAATGACAGATTTCAAAGCAGTACTGTAATTATATAACAGGTTACTGCAGTGTGTCTAAAGCAAGGTTTTGCATTACTTGCAATGGTTGAAGTTGTATATTGTAATTCTGATTACTGAAAGTACTGATTTGGCAGAGGTAAATATGTTGGTTCAACATGAAACATCAGATGAGTTTGATGAAAATGCAAATCCTGAAATGGAAGATCAAAACATTCTAGCACCTAAATATGTTGAAGCTGAAACAGACAAAGGAAGCTGTGCCCTGGATAATGATGGCATTAGAGGTGAGACATCAAAACAGCTACATGAGGACTGTAATACAAATATCCGAAAATCTTCACGTGAAGTACGCCTTACACCTAAGATGCAGGAGTTAAAAGAGCAAGAGCTGGCTCAGCGGGAAAGAAAGTTTCTGTCAGTTTATGAGAAATGGAAATGTCATGTAAAGGAGACTCGGAAAAGGCTAAAGATAGAGTGTTCGGAAACTGACTTATTTAACATGATGGATGTGATTGAGAAGCTTGAATCCGAAAGAACTATATAACAAAATACGACTCCAAGTTACACCAAGTCAAGACATTAGACGGAAAGTTGATACATGCTCAGCTGTTACTGCTGACTTGCTGGGGCTCATGAAGGTTCGAGCAATTGAAGATGAAGATGATTTTGATGCTGAAGCAGAAAATGCAAGGCTATGCATGCTCCTTGATAATGACTACGCTAAATCTATATATGGCTCCACAGTTTCAAGAGCCACTGTTAAAAGTGATTGCTCTAAGTATTCATCTGAGTCACCAAGTATGTCAGTTAAGAGAGCAGAGACTGCTGCACAGTTAGCTGCAAAGAGGGCTGAAATTGAAATGGAAGCTGCTATTGAAGCACAACGCCAACAACTAAAACGGCTTGAAAATCAGAGAGATGTTGAGGTAATAGAAGCAAAACTTAGAGTGTACACTGAGGAAGAGCTAAAGGAAAAGGTTGATAGGGATGGTTGTTTGTACAATGAAGAGAGAAGCCCTCCCTCCACTAATTCAAAGCTAACAAATCAGAACGAGCAACTCATTAAGAATGAAGCAAGCTTAGTGCAAACGTTACATGAGTCCATAGCCCTCACTCGGCTTCCAGTTCCAGAACCCCCTGTTTTCTCAGGTGACCCACTGAAGTTCACTGAGTGGAGCATCAGCTTTAAGGCGCTCATAGAAAGACGATGCTCAAATCCTGCTGACAGGTTATTCTACATTCAAAGGTATGTTACTGGGGAAGCCAGGTCAGCTTTGGAGGGTAGTTTTTACAGAAAAGATGAAGAATGTCCCAGCATGCCTGGGACAAGCTTAATGCCAGGTATGGACATTCGTTTGTTGTGCAACGGGCCTTCAGGGAAAAGCTTAATAAGTGGCCAAAAATTGGCACAAGAGAATATGTCAGGCTAATAGAATTCAGTGATTTTCTGCAAACATGTAGCAATGCCATACCTCATGTCAAAGGTCTTCATGTGTTAAATGACTGTGAAGAAAATCAGAAGATGCTAGCCAAACTTCCAGACTGGGTAACAGCCAGCTGGAATCGTTTTGTTACAGAGAAGCTTGATCAAGCCAAAGATTACCCAACCTTCGAAGAGTTTGCTGCATTTGTATCAAAGGAAGCACGCATTGCATGCAACCCAGTATCATCGCTTCTTGCTTTAAAGGCCTCAGAGGAGAGGTCACCAAGAGAAATAAAGCGTTCGAAGGCTAACAATTTTGCTACCAGTGTAAAGTCCTCTGATGTTTTCAGTGAGGTAGCAAAACAAAGCAAAGTTACTGAAACGATGAAAGACTCAGACAGACAAGAGACTACTAGTAGATTGACTCAAGCCTCAAATCCTGTAGTGTGTCTTTGCTGTGGCGACAAGCACTCCATGCATAAATGTCAAAGACTGACAGAAAAGACTGTAGAACAAAAGAAAAAGTTCATTCAAGAAAATAAACTTTGTTTTGCATGCCTAGAGGGCACAACTCCAAAAGCTGTAAGAACAGGGCTATGTGCCGCATAAGCAAAGGTCGCCATCCCACTCCATTGCATGAAGACCGTCTTCTAACAGAGAAATCTGCTTCACAAAATGTCCAGCAATAGAGGCGTGCATGTCATCACTGTCGTGTAGTGCAACTTGAGGAGAGGGTGAAAGCACATCAATGATTGTTCCAGTATGGATCTCACCATCCAATGCTCCTGATTCCGAAGTCCTGGCATACGCCTTATTAGACACTCAGACAGTAACACATTTGTTGATGAGGAAATATGTGCAAAGTTGCAAGTGGTGTCTGACCCAGTTAAATTAAAACTTTCCACAATGATGGGAAAAGACTCAATTGTACAGAGTCAGAGAGTCAGTGGACTCAGAGTCAGAGCTTTCTCAACAGGAAACACCATAGAGTTGCCTCCTGCCTATACAAGGGATTTCATACCACTCGAACGTTCACACATTCCCACCTGTGATACAGCTAACAGATGGAAGCACCTCACTGTCATTGCTCATGAGATTCCCTCACTAATGGATTGTGGAGTTCTTGTTGGCTATGATTGCTCCAGAGCTCTCGCACCTCGAAAGGTCATTACAGGGCAAGACACAGAGCCATATGCCATAAAAACTGACTTGGGCTGGAGCATAGTTGGAAGCACACCACAGCGAATTAACTCCAAAGAAGTAACGGGCCTTTGTCATCGCATATCTGTGAAGGAGATTCCACCTGTAACACCAACGGCTGTTATTAAAGCACTCGAGGCAGACTTTGCTGAAACTTCTCCTAATGAAAAAAGTGTATCCCAGGAGGACATACGATTTCTGCAAATCCTAAAGGAGAGTATACGTGAAAATGAGAGTGGCCACATTGAGATGCCCCTTCCCTTCGAGGCACGCCCCAATCTTCCAGACAATAAAAGACTGGCTCTGGTGCGATTAAGGCACCTTAAAGGGAAAATGGAGAAAAATCCTAAATTTAGGAATGATTACGTAAAGTTCATGGAAACTGTTTTCAAAGATGGGGAAGCTGAAAGAGCAGAGGAAGAACCAAAGGTGGAATGTTCATGGTACATCCCGCATCAAGGAGTTTACCACCCTAAAAAACCAGAGAAGATCAGGGTAGTATTTGACTGTTCTGCAAAGTATGAAGGCACTGCCCTGAATGATCATCTTTTGGCAGGGCCTGATCTGACAAATGGACTTACTGGGGTCCTCTGCAGGTTTCGCGAACATCCAGTAGCTGTCATGTGCGACGTGGAAAAAAATGTTTCACAGATTCCATGTTAAAGAGGAAGACAGGGACCATTTGCGTTTCTTGTGGTGGGAAAATGGAGATACAGAATCAGAACCCAAAGAGTACCGTATGAAGGTCCACCTTTTCGGAGCCTCATTATCTCCAGGCTGTGCTAACTATGGTTTAAAGCATCTAGCTAGCCAAAACGAAAGCCAGCACCCTGCTGCAGCTAACTTCATTAAAAAACATTTCTATGTAGATGATGGCCTTATCAGTGTGGATTCTGTAAATGATACAATTGACTTGGTCAAAGAAACACAACTGGTCTGTGCTAAAGGAAAACTGCGCCTACGCAAATTCATATCCAACAGTCGAGAGGTGCTTGAATCCATATATCCTACTGAACTTGCTGCTGGCATGAAGGACGTGGATCTCAATCGCAATGACCTTCCAATTCAAGGTGCACTCGGAGTAAGCTGGAATGTTGAAAGTGACACCTTCTTCTTCTTCAAAGTTGCACTGGATGAGAAACCAGCAACACGACGTGGAAATCTTTCAGCTGTAGCTTCTGTGTATGACCCATTAGGTTTTTTAGCCCCGTTCCTCCTTCAGGGAAAAAGAGTGCTACAGTAAATGTGTCAAAGGGGAGTCAGTTGGGATGAGCCATTACCACATGACTTGAAACCAAGGTGGGAAAGTTGGCTGAGTGACTTAAAGAACCTGGAAATGATTCAGATTCCAAGATGCTTCCTGCCCAAAAACTTTGGAAAGGTTGTGAAAGTTGAGTTGCATCACTTTTCAGACGCAAGCAATCTTGGCTATGGACAGTGTTCTTATATCAGATTGGTAGGTGAAGATAAAGTTCACTGCACAGTAGTCATTGGGAAAGCAAGAATTGCACCTACAAAGATAGTTACTATTCCTAGACTTGAGTTAACTGCAGCAGTAGTCTCAGCAGCTGTAAGCAATATCTTGAGGAATGAGCTGGAACTCAAGATCGACAGAGAATACTTCTGGACAGATTCACAGGTGGTCCTAGGCTACATCAACAACGACGCGCGAAGATTTCATGTCTTCGTTGCCAACCGTGTCCAGAGGATTCGAGAGACCACAAACCCAAAACAGTGGCACTATGTTGACACAGAAGACAACCCGGCAGATCATGCCTCTAGAGGTCTGAAGTTAGCAGAGCTGGTGGAGTCAAACTGGTTCTCAGGACCCAAGTTTCTGTGGGAAATGAAGGTAGCTGCTACTGAAGGAAGTTCTGAACTACTTGTGGGAGATCCTGAGGTCAAAACGGCTCAAGTGCTAAAAACCGAAGTGACCAAACAAGGCGATTTTCTTCAGTGTCTCACAAGAATATCAAAATGGACCACCCTGGTGAATGTGATTGCACGGATCCAGCGGCTATTAAATAAAACTAAAAGGTCAGATCCCATAAACGTGGAACAAAGAATGAATGCCACCTATACTCTTATCAGGCTGGTACAGCAGGAAGCCTTTAAAGAAGAACTGAACATACTGAGCAAAAAAATCTGAAACGCTGCCATGTAACCATAGGCTAAACCAACTGGATCCTTTTCTTCATCATGGTGTGATGAGGGTGGGAGGAAGGATGAAGAGAGCCTCCGTGCCGTGCCCTTTGACCTACGACATCCCGCGATCCTCCCAAGAAATAGTTTTGTTACAAGCCTCATTCTTGCACATCATCACAACAAAATTCAGCACCAAGGCAGGTGGCAGACACTCAATGAACTTCGAGCCAGTGGTTATTGGATTGTTGGTGGAAGCAAGGCAGTGGCTCAGTATATACGGCAATGTGTTCCATGTAAAAGAGCTCGTGGCCTGTCTGAAGAACAACTCATGGCAGATCTTCCACATGATCGTGTTGAGCCCTCGCCACCATTCACCTACTGTGGTATGGACTGTTTTGGTCCATTCCACACAAAGCAAGGTCGTAAGGAACAAAAATGTTATGGTATTCTCTTTACATGTCTATGTTCCAGAGCAATTCACATCGAGATGTTGGAAGATATGACTACAGGTGCCTTCATCAATGCTTTACGATGTTTCATAGCTATCCGTGGAGCAGTTGGACATATCAGGTCAGACCAAGGGTCAAACTTTGTAGGGGCCAAAAATGAAATGCAAAGAGCTCTAAAGGAGATGGATCAAGAGAGAATAGCTGCCTTTTTGGCAAACAAACAGTGTGACTTCCGCATGACTGCGCCAGAGTCTAGTCATGTTGGAGGCATATGGGAACGCCAGATCAGAACAGTCCGGAGTGTACTTGCTTCCGTTCTTGCCCGGAGTGCTGGAAGGTTGGACGACTCATCTCTTAGGACATTTTTCTATGAAGCAATGTCCATTGTAAACAACCGACCTCTTACAGTCAGCACTATTAGTGATCCCAACAGTCTAGAGCCACTAACACCTAATCATCTCCTCACCATGAAATCTTCTGTTCCACTACCACCTCCTGGCAGATTTATTGAGGAAGACTTGTACGTCAGAAAGAGATGGAGACGAGTTCAATACCTTTCTGAGCAATTTTGGAGTAGATGGAGAAAGGAATATCTTGCCAATATCATTCTAAGGCAACGATGGCATACACCTCGACGAAATGTGCAAGTTGGCGATATTGTGATTGTCAATGAAGAAGATGTTCCTCGTAACAGATGGAAACTTGCCAAGGTTCTTGAAGCACATCGGGATGATGATGGACTAGTTAGAAAGGCCCTCATTCAGCTGGGAGAGAGGAGTTTAGGAAAAGGTGGTGAACGCACTGGAAAACCATCCGTTCTTGAACGACCCATACAGAAACTGGTTGTTCTTGTGAAAAGCAGTTAAGGTTTATTATATACATTAGTGATTGACAGTTTAAGAAGCTTATGTCTATAAAAGTGTTATTCTCCTTGAAACAGTTGTTATTCTGTCAAATGTAATAGCAAGTGGAAATTACCATTGATTTAATCATTCAGAAAATGTGTGTGTTTCTCATTGAATTAATCAAAGATAATTTGGTGGGAGTGTAGCTGGCAGCATATTCGGCACAATGTTTATGTGTTGCCATGGTAACGCCGGAAGTCGGCATTCGCGCTGTTTTTTCTTTGTGGGTTTTTTTTTTTTTTTTTTTAAAAAACACAGTTTCGGAGTGTCTGATTGTATTATTGTGGAAATGCTCTGATGATTTTGGCCATTATTTGATTGCTGTGCTGCTGTTTCTGTGAGAATAGGTTTGCGTTTTGAGTCATGTGACTGCGCCCCGGAAGCTGTTCACTAAGCGCCAACAAGAGTAAAGTAAAAGAGACTTCGGGAGGAGTTTTATGCGCTTAATAATTCTACTGCTGGTCTGAAAGGCGAACACGGTATGTTTGATGAGGTATTTCTTTTGTTTATGGATATATTGTAAACAAGGTTTAAATTGGATATTTAAAACGTAAATATATTCTAATATTTGTGATTGGAAAAGAATATTTGAGCCTTGATTTTGAAAAGACATTTTTTTCTTTCAGTTTTCACGGTGTTTCGTGGTTATGGAATAAAGAAAAGTATGCATCAGTAAGAAGCGTGGATTCTTTATGACCAGAGTAGTTATACTTCCTTTAATTCCAGGGGAAAATATTAAGATGTCGCAGCAATTTTTTTTCTTTTTGTCATCCTCAAATAATCACTCGTCCAATTATTATTATTATTATTATTATTATTATTATTATTATTAATAATAATAATAATGATAATAATAATAATTGCTTTATTTATTTAACCACTTCAGCTTGTGTAAGAGTTTGAAACGACTCGGGGGTAAAATAAAAAGCGGTTGTTACAAGACGTAGTGCGTGACAACTTTACACAGTAAAGATTAGATAAATATGCGGAGATTGCTAAACAGTGTAAATATCTCCCAGAAAATGACCTCAAGGTAAACTAAACATTTGATAAATATGTTAACTAAAGATGTATTATAATTATAATGAGACTGTCTTTGCCGTTTTGTATTCTAACAGCGTAACCAAGTGACATTAGCTTGTGTGTAAACTAGTCAATAATCGTTAATAGTGATGATACAGTAGACCATCGGATTTTAATAAACAGACTGGGAGGTCTGGTTGACGTTCCAGTGTTTTCACACAGCATCTTGAACAGGCCTCTGCTGTCTGCAGGGTGACTTTGTAGAGCGAGGATCTTCCAGCCTGGAGACATTCACCTATCTGCTGGTCCTGAAAGCCACATGGCCAGACCGCATCTCTCTTCTACGTGGAAACCATGGGAGCCGACACATCACCCAAGTTTACGCTTTTTACCGTCAGGTTTGGTCTCTTCAGATGAGGATTTGAAATCCTCAGAAATCCTCATCTTATTTGTCATATTTCTTTTTTATCTTCCAGATGAGTGTCAGACCAAGTATGTGAATGGGAATGCCTGGCGTTATTGCACCAAAGTGTTTGATATGTTACCAGTTGCAGCTGGAAGTAACATCTAAACACTCTGCTCTTGATATGTTTTTATTTAAAATGCTGGATCCTGATAAACAACCACTGCTGATGCAATGAAATGGAAGCATGCCTTGTTATTTTGGTGAGCTTTCATGATGTCTCATTAACAAGACAGGATCCTTTCTGACCACCAAGTAGATGTTTTAATCCAACCAAGCAGAACCTAATGTGGACTTGTGCGGATAGGGAATGTGTTTCAGCCAGTAAAATGATGATTATTATTCTACAGGATCTGATTAAGAGCAAAAGCTGCAGAGAATTGAGCGTCTTTAGTTGGCCTTTTGTTTGAGTTGTGCAAACACTGAGTTAACTTGTCAACAAAGCAGTACTAGAGCTGCACATCTGTCCTGTCAGCTCTTTTAATTGTCAGGATCTGGGTTGTCTTCTGTGGGGATCGGTGCTGTTTTTCAGGTTCCACCAGAGGGGGCCATTGGGCCCGTACCTGCAGGCTGATTTCCATAGGTGTGCTTTTCCACACACCTGCAGAGCATCTGTGGTCATCGCCTGGAGTATATCTGGAGCCGGCTGCCAGTTCCTCGTTGCTTGAGCCTTGAGCCCTGTGAAAGCACCCGAACTGGATTCCCCTGAGCGCCCTGTTGACTTCATTGCTAACCAGTCCATGACGTTCCTCTCTGGAAATCCTCTCTGCTGCAACAACCTCCTGTGGTCATCTGTCCACGGCTGGCAGCCATCCAGGAACAGTCATGGCTGTGCAGCTTGTCCACCCTCCATCGTTTGCCCACGACTGGCTCAGACTTGCAGCATTCTCCAGGCATCCCTCCCAGAACTTCCCTCCCAGATCCCTCGTCATCACCCTGGCTATCTATATCTTTAAAACAAGTAGGAAAGCCCATCCATTCCACGGTGTCATCATCCAACCCCAGCTCTCATATAAAGCTGTCTCTACAGCGACACAGCAGTGCTGAGCCCAGGATTTTCCCGGACCGTAGAAACCTTCATTGTTTTCCAGCAAACCTTCTCATTGTTAACTTCTCTTTTGAGCTTCATTTGCATGTGGGTCAAACAGCTCAGCATCATGACATTAACAGGAGTTAGCCTGAAGTTCCAGCAAGCTGCACTTTTTTTTCTTTTCCCAAAGAACAGGTGGGTGCATGTAACAAAACAGAAATGAATGCAGCGTTTCAGACGTTTCCGAGTGGAAGAAGGAGTGTCTGCTTTCAAACACGGACTGAGAGCTGCAGGTGATGTTTAAGCCAGACTTTATGCTGACTCTGATCCCGTGTCAGTCAGCCGGATGCAGTCTGTCACCATCCTGGAGTTAACTATCAGAGTATGAGAACAACACCTCAAGAAAGAACTGATTCAGAACATTTTCAGCAGCTTCTGATAGTTTCAAACTCATTCGCCATCGTTTTCATAGCAGATTTGCCATGAGAGTGTTTCAGTGTTTATTTGTTCCACATCTTTTTAACCAGACATGACAGAGCAGGATGATGAAGTTCAGTTCAGTATTTAGCCAGTATGTCAGTATTCTACTCTACTAGTTCTTTTAAAGCTGGGAAGTAAAGAGCTTTGTCCTTTTCCTTGACACGGCAGTAACAGCCGTCTCAGGTCCAGATTTCCTCCCACTGCTTCTGTTTCTGCCTTTAATATTTCAGCTCCATTCAGCAGCGAGCTCAAAGCCAAGATGGAGTGGAGGAAAGGACCCAAGCCAGTTTGGTGAGCAGTGACAGCCTCGGTGTAATTCCTACTGCAATATTAGCTTTAACATCACTTCTTCCAATAAAAGCACAAACGTTCATGTGGAAGCACACTTTCCTCAACCAACCGGAGGAAACTACCGTCCACTTCTGGATATGTGGGCTGAAAACTTCTCCTGACTGCTCCACTTCAGTGTAAAGAGCTTCGATACTGGCTCCAGTTTGGCTTTAGTTAACTAAAGAAGAATGTTTTGTGTGTTTTTTCCAGAGTGGGTTTCTTTGCTGGTGGGAACTGTGATGGCTGTTTCATTGGCTGGAGTTGTCGTGTTGCTTCTCTGCAGAAGATCCAACCTGTCAGGTCAGTACACACTGTGCATGCTGCAGAGCTGCACAGCTCATCTCTGTCCACACCATCCTGTGGGTCAGGCGGGACGCTGCAGCTGGCGGCCTGAGCGGATCTGCAGAAATGTGTCTCAACACTCCGTCTTCTGAAAGCAGAAAACGTGCAGACACTCCTGCACATGATGGAGCTGAACGGTGTGTAAAACCAGCTAAAACAATAAAAACAAGACACGGTGATTCTTAAGAAAAGGGTGTAATAATCATCTGCATTAAAAGGTAGTGTGGAATTCTTACAGATCAAAAATTGTGGTTTGCTACAAAAATATATTCTAGGCTGCTGCAGAAATCCCAGCATCATGACAGAGTACCAAACATTTCCTGGTGATGGAAGCCGACCCACATTCCAACGGCCCACAGGTAAAGTCTCACACACTATATATTAAAGTCATTTCACTACAAACAGTTACTTTCCTAATTACATCATTCACGATGGAATAAAAACGTTTCCATAAAACTAAGACCCCAGAGAGAAGCTGCTCCAGCAGTACAGCGCCGGAGTGGTGCACCAGTACCTGTGGTCAGTTTAAAGTAGGCGGGAGGCGTCCCCAGCAGAGGAAACTGGACCAGTCTGAGTAACCTGACTCCAGAAACAGCAGACTGGTTCAGGAATCAGAAAATCAGGACTTTGGGAGGGAACATCTGGAGTGGACAGAACAGAAAAACGATCCTGAGTGAAGCGAAATGATTTAGTGTTTCTAACGTCTGCTTCGGGGTAAAACGGCGTCTGGCGACATCAGGATGTTCTGAGGATCCTCTGCAGAAAGCCATCTGTCCCTCCTGTAGTGAGATGAGATGAAGGCGGTAGAAGCTGGTTCCCTGCTGAGGGGGGGGGGGGGGGGGGGGCTTGTGCTGGTGCTGAAAAAGGCCTCAGAACGCGGTGTGGATGGCAGACGTCTTCAGGTAGTTCAGGACTGAATGCTAGTGAGCGTGCTCGGTGACAGTGTGTGGTCTTCAGGCACAGCTGGTGGTCTCGTACAGCCGCCGTCATCTTTAAACTGCTGAGCGCGAGCAGGAGCCCCGCCACGCCGCGCCGCCGCTGGAGTCAGTAGTGGTTGTTAGCTAGCAGGAGGCGCCCACGCCTCACACACGTCTCTTCTCTGAGGACACACCGGGAACACTGATGAGCTGCACTACACACACAACACACACACACACAGGAGCAGGAAGAGCGGCGCCAGTCTCACCTGACCGGAGGACTGGCGCCGCTCAGGCGGTCTTCACATTGTTCTCCAGAAACGACCTGCAGACAACAGAAACGGCTCCGTCAACACCTGGAGACGTCGTCGTCGTGCAGCAGCTTGTAAACAACCACCGCTAACAACGAGCTCCCTCCCAGCTTACTGGCAGGACACCAACATGATGGTGGGATTACTGGGAAAGTGTCTCCAAGCTCAGAGAGGACTGAAAGTTTGTCCTTAAACTCCGACGGTCCAGAGATAAAGGCTCCAGGAGCTGCAGTCCAGCACGCAGCACAGGGTCAGAACATGTTCAGGCAGAGGCTTCTTCAGGTCTGCTGCAGGACAGGATACTGGGACATACTGGGACATTGTGGGACGTCAGCTGGTCCTGGTCAGGACGTCACAACACAGCAGCTGCCAATCACAGTGCTGAATAACTGCAGATATCACCCAGATTGTGCTCCAAGCAATCTGGAACTATAATTATTATTATTATCTATCATCTCAGGTTTTGGTAACTTTAACAGGAAAATTTTTCTGTAGACGTAGTTTGCACGTTCCCTGTTGCCTCCAGTCGGACGTACGACGGCATCATGTGACGTCATCTCAGAGTCACCTCCAGTTTCTGAAGCTCCAGTTTTATTTCCATGGATCACACCAACCAGAGATGTGAAGGTTAAAAACAAAACTGAGGCGGGCAGAAAAAGTGATGGTTTTATCGAAATGAAGATTTTTTCCATCCACAGATGATTTCTGTGTTATTTTGTGTTATTCATGTTGTCATAAAGCAGGTAAAAAGTTGTGCCTGGTTGTAGTAAATCCTGTTCATGTGGTGTTGAACGGGAAGCAGCCGTGGTGTCATCAGGACTTTACTGGGAAGTAACGGCTTTAACACAGCAGCAGACCTGCTCAAGCCTGATGGGAACTTTGGACCTCTTTAACGCCAGACATGAAGCTGGAACTGGGGGGGGGGGGGGTGTTTCGGCATCATGTGGAGGAGGTGTGACCTGACTCTGCATGAGAAACGGAGGATTCTGGAGGCAGAGGAACTTACGTGTGCTCTCCCTCCAGCGACTTCTGAATCTCCTGGAGAACGTCTGAAAGAAAACATACGTCTGTAAACATGACGTAGAAAAGACCTGCAGCAGCAACTCAGCCACAGACAGAGCCGAGCTGAAAGGAGTCACGGTGAAATGAAGCCACATGACGTCGGATCAGGTGTCCAACATCGTGTGTGTGAGCAGAAAGCTGGCGGAACGGTTACAGACAGAACAGAGACAGAGCGCCTGCTACAGGACGTCCTCTGGAGTACTCACGCTCGTCATTCAGCAAAGCATGCTCCATAACACGTCTAGCTGCACTTTCTGGAACACACAGGCATCACATCAGTACACACAGCCACACACAGTGTGTAGAAACTACAGACTATATTTAGAGATGGGCGGAGCCTCCGTGACGCCACCCGTAGGTTTCTGCAGAGCTGAAGTGAAGCTCGGTGGGCGGTTCCTACCATCACCATCTTGGCAGGGGCATGCGTGTCGTCTCACCCGGAAAATACAAATATGGGCAAAGAGGTGGAGCTGAGAGGGGGGCTGTGAGCGTCATGGTGGATGATTGACATTAAGCGAACTCCGAGCTTTCTGTAGCTAAGAGCTAACTGAGCTAACCCGGAGATAACAGGAGATAACAGGAGCTAACCAGCTAACGGAGATAAGCGGGCTAAAGCTAAGTCACGTTGTTAACCGGTTAAAAACCGCGGTTGTTCTACGTTCTTCTGACTTGAAGCGGGAGATCAGGTACCTGTCAATCAAAAGGACACGCCCCTAAATATGCCGAACTTCGAGATTAAATTACTTTTAAACGGGCGAGTTAGAAAAAATTCACTCCCCCCACAGTTGTCATGAAGGTAAATCTGACCTGTTAAACCTAAAATGATTTTTGAACCAGGCTGTAAACATGTTTATTTCTGCTGTAAACATGTTTATTTCTGCTGTAAACATGTTTATTTCTGCTGTGAAGTTGGTCTTTTTAACATGGGAGTCTATGGGGATCCGCTGTTTTGCAGCCCCTAGTGGATGAAGGGGGAACTGCGGTTTTATGCACTTCTGCATCGGCTTTACTTTTAACCGCCGGAGGCTCCAACTATCTTTAATATATGGTCTGTGGTAAAAACAGGCAGGCAGCACATCAGCACAAGCACATACTGGAATTCCATCCACAACACATGGTGGTCATGGCTGCACATGCACCAGTCTGTCAGACCTCCTCCCCCCCCACACACACACACGTTTTACCTGCATCTTCAGCATCCTGAGTGTTCCTAGGAGAACAGAGGAGAGAAAGACGTGAGAAAACCTCCTTCAGAGCCAGATGAGCCTGAGAAGAGTCTGGGTACCGATGAGCGGACGGAGCTCCATGATGGTTGGAGGCGGCTGGGGGGCGGGGTTCCTCCACCAGACAGCGAGGCTCCACCAGGCAGCGAGTGGACAGAGAGAAACGCTCAAACTCAGACGGAGAGATAAGATAGAAGCCTGAAAGCAACAGAGAGAGCATGAGGAGGATCAGAGGGCTGGTTTCAGGTTGCGCCTCCGGGTAGACACTCTGATGGTCCAGGAGGAGGAGCTTTACCCTGGCCGTGCTTGGTGAAGACGCAGGAGGCGATGCCGCTGACGTCCTCTCTACGGATGCAGGGGTACTGAACCTGCATCTTCACGTGCGGCAGCGACACGGCGTGGACGTCGCCCTGATTGGTCAGAACCAGCAGGCCGCTCTCGCCGTAGTCCTCCGTGCGGTTACTGCCAAACCAGGCCACGCCCACCCGCCGTACTCGGGAGCCGTCGACAGCAGTCAGTTTCAGCTTCATCTTCGCACTCACCTTCGGCAGCGTGAACACCTGAACACGACAACAAACGGCGTTCACTTTTACTTCTCCCCACCAACCCAAACCTGCAAGTTCCCTGCCTGCTCCTCCGTGCACGCCTGCACCTCCGTGCACGTCTGAATGAAGGCTGCAGATGGAGGAACGCAGCTTCACCATCCATCAGCAGATTGATCCTCACCGATAACATTTAGTTCAGCTGATCGTTGGAATCGAACCGTAATCAGATCAGACGTTTGTCTGCTCTTCATCACTCTGTGTGTGTGTGTGTGTGTGTGTGTGTGTGTGCTGGACCTTAAACTGCTCCTCAGAGATGACCAGGACGTGGTGTGAGCCCTGCATGTCAGGCGAGCGAGCCAGGTCATGAGCCACCTCCAGCGGCTCGGGGAGGGGGGCTCCGTGGCCGTCCAGGACCACGACGCCGACCACCGGAGCGCGGTGCATCAGCTGGATCTCCTTGGCTGGAAGGAAGGTGAGCGGGCGTTACGACAGAGGCAGAGAGGAAACGTCTGAGCCGCGGTCTGAAGCTCTGGCCTCACCTGGCTGTGCAGAGACGGCTTCGTCTGCTCGGCGCTCTGCGGCGGGGAGGCGGAGCATGTAGGCGAACACGGAGCCCCCGTTAGTCCCCGCCCACAGGGAGGGGGAGTGATGAGAACCTGCAACAGCAGAGGGGATGAGACCCCCCCAGAGGTTAGTGAGAAAGGCAAAGCAGCAGTTCAGCTTCACTCTCACTTAGACATGCAGTTCATGCTGGGAGGGGGGACTTTGGTTGGGGCAGTACAGGGAGGACATTGGGGGGGTTACGGTGAAGGGATGGAGGTGACTGGGTGGGTGTAGGTGGATGTGCAGCAGAAAGTCTAGACCAGTGTTTTTCAACCTTTTTTGAACCTGAAAAATCTCAAGGCACACCACAAACCTAAATGTTTTTGTTTTTAAAGTCTGTATTAATATAAAGTCCATCTCCTCAGAGCCTCTTGAACAGACACCAGATAGAGACAAGAAGCAATTTTATTATCTTTCACCAGGGCCTGTTTGGATGAACACAGAGCTGCTTTTTAGACTAATTAGGTGAAATTGGGGAATTCTTCAGTACACACCTGATGATCTCTCACGGCACAGTGGTGGAAAAACACTGGTCTAGAAGCTGGATTCTAGTGTTTTCTATGTGATGTATGTCTGTTTCCTGCTTGTTTCTTGTCTATATTCCTCTTTCCTGTCCCTGCCGGTCCGATCCAGCAGCACTACGGAGATTCCCTAGTAAACACCTCTTCAACACAAAGATAAGAATTCCGGTTAAATGTCTGCAAAGCGTTCCTGCGGCCGACAGAACGACTTTTCTACTCCTGCACTGACAGACAGACGGCTGGCAGTGCAGGACCCTAGGGATAGGGTCAGACAGACGGAGAGACAGACGGAGAGACTCACTGTCTGCGAGGAAGGTGTCGGCGAAGTACAGCGTCCGCACGAGTCCGGTGAAGGAGTCGTCTGAGGAGCGGGCCTCGATCTTCCTCTGGACCGGAGCCAGCTCCATCTCAGCCAGTTCAGCCTCCAGACGAGCGTTGGCCTCCTGGAGCTGCTCGGGGAGACAACACTCAGACACGGAGGGAGACGACTGCATGTGAGCGGCGGCGGGACGCTACCTTGGCAGCATTGTTGACGTGATGTTTTCTCAGAGACACTCGGCTGCGTCGGATTCTCCTGAAGGACTGCCGGAGGGACTTCTTGATGCTCTTCACTCTGGACAGAGGGCCTTCCATCGCCAGCTGGTCGCTGGGGTTTAGCGTGCACCTGGAAGAAGAAGAAGAAGAAGAAGAGAGGATGTGACATCATCATCATCAAGACATTTCCATGAGGTGAAGATCTGAAAGAATCGTTTCCATGAGTCATGACGACGTGCAGCATCTTGACTCCACCATCTCCAGCCTGCACGTCGCTGCTTCTGCTCAGTTCGCTCCTCTATCTGACCTCGGAAAGCTCCTCCTCCACGTCTGCTTACTTCACAAAGACGTTGTTCTTCTGTTGGTAGTCGAACAAGCCAAAGCCGTGGCTGGTCCCGAAGGCGACCAGCTTCCACTCCGAGTGTAGGGTGAGGGCGGTGACCACAGCGGGGGGCTGGCACTGGACCAGGCTGAAGGGCTGGAAGCCTGGAGGGAACGTCACCGGCTCCTCACGCACGTCCAGCTGAGTGTGGCCCTAACACAGAAACCGTTACAGCACTGAAGTCGCTGTGAGCCACAAGACGCACAGAGAATTTATCACTCAGACAGCTTTGTAGGAATAACAACAGAGAACAACGTGGCGGAGCTTTTCCTCATCTGCAGGTCGCTGTGTCAACCGGCTCCAACAGCGTTCGTCACAAACGTCAGACCACCATCATTTCACTTCTTTCTGCTCCTGATTGGACGTTACCGTCAGTTTAAGCTCTCTGATTGGTGGAAAGTCTGACAGGAAGTGTCTTCATCATCATGTCCAGGTGAAAATAGAGGTCTCTTAGCAACATGGTAGTGATGGTGATGAAGATGTGATAAATAATGGTGGATTTATCATCTAGTCTCTGGATAAACGCTACATGTGTCTGGACTGTAAACATTTCACCAGTTTTAGCCTCTCTACACTGGCTCCCTGTTAAATCCAGGATAAAGTTTAAAATTCTTCTCCTCACATAAAGCTCTTCATGACCAAGCTCCATTGTCCATAAAAGATCTTATAGATCCATATATTCCAAATAGAGCACTTTGCTCTCAGACTGCAGGTTTACTGGTGGTTCCCAGAGTCTCAAAAAGTACTATGGGAGGAAGGGCCTTTAGCTATCAGGCTCCTCTCTTACCCCTCCCTGAGCCGTCACCTTATCGTGGTGGGGGGGTTTGTGCGTCCCAAAGATCCTAGCAGCTATGTTGTTGGGGTCTTTATGCCCCTGGTAGGATCACCCATGGCAAACAGGTGTCTAGGGGAGGGACCAGACCAAGCACGGCTCACAGACCCCTATGATGACCACAAACCTGGGCATAAATGTTCCCTTGCCCGGACGCGGGTTACCGGGACCCCCCTCTGGAGCCAGGCCTTGAGGTGGGGTACGAGAGCGAACGTCTGGTGGCCGGGCCTTCGCCCATGGGGCCCGGTCGGGCTCAGCCCGAAAGGGTTACATGGGCCCCACCTCCCGTGGGCTCACCATCTGCGGGAGGAGCCGTAGGGGTCGGGTGCAATGTGAGCTGGGCGGCAGCAAGAGGCGGGGACCCTGGCGGTCCGATCCCCGGCTGCAGAAGCTGGCTCTAGGGACGTGGAACGTCACCTCTCTGGTGGGGAAGGAGCCTGAGCTTGTGCGCGAGGTTGAGCGGTTCCGGCTAGATATAGTTGGACTCACCTCGACGCATGGCTTGGGCTCTGGAACCAGTACCCTCGAAAGGGGCTGGACTTTCTTCCACTCTGGAGTTGCTCATGGTGAGAAACGCCGAGCAGGTGTGGGCATTCTCATCAGCCCCCAGCTTGGTGCCTGCACGTTGGGGTTTACCCCGGTGGATGAAAGGGTAGTTTCCCTCCGCCTCCGGGTGGGGGGACGGGTCCTGACTGTTGTCTGTGCTTATGCACCGAACAGCAGTTCAGAGTACCCACCCTTTCTGGGGTCCTTGGAGGGAGTGCTGGAGGGTGCTCCTTCTGGGGACTCCATAGTTCTGCTGGGGGACTTCAATGCTCACGTGGGCAATGACAGCGAGACCTGGAGGGGAGTGATTGGGAGGCATGGTCCCCCCCCTCTGAACCCAAATGGTGTTTTGTTATTGGACTTCTGTGCTCATCATGGATTGTCCATAACGAACACCATGTTCCAACATAAGAGTGTCCATATGTACACCTGGCATCAGGATTCCCTGGGCCGCAGTTCGATGATCGATTTTGTAGTCGTATTGTCGGACCTGCGGCCACATGCCTTGGACACTCGGGTGAAGAGGGGGGCGGAGCTTCAACTGATCACCACCTGATGGTGAGTTGGCTCAGGTGGTGGGGGAGGAAGCCGGTCAGATCTGGCAGGCCCAAACGTGTTGTGAGAGTCTGCTGGGAACGTCTGGCTGAGTCCCCTGTCAGAGCGAGCTTCAACTCCCACCTGGAGGCAGCTGATGGGTACCGACAGGCTAAGCGTTATGCGGCTTCGGCTGTCGCCAAGGCAAAAACTCGGGCTTGGGAGGAGCTCGGCGAGGCCATGGAGAAAGACTTCCGGACGGCTTCAAGGCGATTCAACGTATCCTCATTACTGCTTCGTATAATATCTACGAAAAACTATGCTCAAAGTTACGTAGGATTTGCTACGTATTTCTAGCTACCAGTGCGCCTGTGTAAGCAGAGCAACCAGTGCACCTGCGCACAGCAAATAAATGCCATGACTGTAGTTTTTCTAAGTTTCACACCCACTCTTAAGCTAGGGTTTGGAAAACACGTATATGCTTCATGAATCAAATACCTAATAAAGCCGAACTAGTGGGTATCCAATGTATAAATATGCGTTGATCAAGGCAAATATGATGGCTTATTTGAGATATATAAACAATTATAACATTAAGTGGATGTGGCCTGGTCAATCTTCCACAATTTCATTGGAAATAGGTTCATAATATGACACTTTTTCTTCATATTTCAAATACAAGTGACAGCCGAACTCGTATTTATTAAGTAACGAAATGATCTGTGATGTGAAACAGAAAATATGTGCCTGAAATGAAGATACTGTAGCCCAACCATCCATAAAAATACAGCTTTAGCGGGAAGTAAATGATTGACACCCCGTGCAGCCAATAGAAAGGGGAGAAAGTAAGAACAAAAAACCCTTGTGCTGTTGAACAATACTTTACACTTTGTTTTATTTTAAACATCTAGCAATGCAGCCGATACCGAAGAGCTTAAAAGCTTTACAGTCATAATCAGCGAGACACGATGCATTTTACTCAGACTTCAACGTGTTTAATGCTCCTCCTGGGGACAGAACCATAGACTGAAACGTCACGTGATGAAAGCGCCTGCTCAGGATTACGTTGGAAATGTACGAATGTCTGTGTGTTACTTTTCGTATGAGATTATACAAATGATTTGTGAGAGCAGCCTGGGTGATTCTGGTCCACCATCCGGCGGCTCAGGAGGGGGAAGCAGTGCTCCATCAATACTGTGTACAGTGGAGATGGGGAGCTGCTGACCTCAACTCGGGACGTTGTGGGTCGGTGGAAGGAATACTTCGAAGACCTCCTCAATCCTACCAACACGTCTTCCAATGAGGAAGCAGAGCTGGTGGACTCAGGGGTGGACTCTCCTATCTATCTCTGGGGCTGAAGTCGCTGAGGTGGTCAAAAAGCTCCTTGGCGGCAAGGCCCCGGGGGTGGATGAGATCCGCCCGGAGTTCCTTAAGGCTCTGGATGCTGTGGGGCTGTCCTGGCTGACACGCCTCTGCAGCATCGCGTGGACATCGGGGGCAGTACCGCTGGATTGGCAGACTGGGGTGGTGGTCCCCCGGAGGGTGTGTTCCAATTACAGGGGAATCACACTCCTCAGCCTCCCTGGTAAGGTCTATTCAGGGGTCCTGGAGAGGAGGGTCCGCCGGATAGTCGAATGTCGGATTGAGGAGGAGCAGTGTGGTTTTCGTCCTGGTTGTGGAACAGTGGACCAGCTCTATACCCTCTTTGGGGTTCTGGAGGAGACATGGGAGTTTGCCCAACCAGTCTACATGTGCTTTGTGGACCTGGAGAAGGCATTCGACCGTGTCCCCCGGGGGCCCCTGTGGGGGGTGCTCCGGGAGTATGGGGTACCGGACCCCCTTGTACGAGCTGTCCCGTCCCTGTACGACAGGTGTCAGAGCTTGGTCCGCATTGCCGGTAGTAAGTCGGATTCGTTTCCGGTGAGGGTTGGACTCCGCCAAGGCTGCCCTTTATCACCGATTCTGTTCATAACTTATATGGACAGAATTTCTAGGTGCAGCCGAGGGGTTGAGGGGATCCGACTTGGTGGCCTCAGGATTGGGTCCCTGCTTTTGCAGATGACGTGGTCCTGTTGGCTTCATCTGGTCGTGATCTCCAGCTCTCGCTTGAGCGATTCGCGGCCGAGTGTGAAGCGGCTGGGATGAGAATCAGCACCTCCAAATCTGTGACCATGGTCCTCAGCCGGAATAGGGTGGATTGCCCTCTCCGGGTCGGGAGTCAGGTCCTGCCTCAAGTGAAGGAGTTTAAATATCTCGGGGTCTTGTTCACGAGTGAGGGAAGGATGGAGCGCGAGATCGACAGACGGATCGGTGCAGCGTCTGCAGTAATGCGGACTCTGTGCCGGTCTGTCGTGGTGAAGAAGGAGCTGAGCCAGAAGGCGAAGCTCTCCATTTACCAGTCGATCTACGTTCCTACCCTCACCTATGGTCATGAGCTGTGGGTCGTGACCAGAAGAACGAGATCTCGTATACAGGCGGCTGAAATGAGTTTCCTCCGCAGGGTGGCCGGGCTCTCCCTTAGAGATAGGGTGAGGAGCTCGGTCATCCGGGAGGAGATCAGAGTAGAGCCGCTGCTCCTCCGCATCGAGAGGAACCAGATGAGGTGGCTCGGGCATCTGGTCAGGATGCCCCCTGGACGCCTCCCTGGTGAGGTGTTCCAGGCACGTCCCTCTGGGAGGAGACCCCGGGGAAGACCCAGGACACGCTGGAGGGATTATATCTCTCAGCTGGCCTGGGAACGCCTCGGGATCCCCCCCGCAGAGTTGGCAAATGTGTCTGGGGAGAGGGAAGTCTGGGCTTCCCTGCTTAGGCTGCTGCCCCCGCGACCCGACCCCGGATAAGCGGCACGAAGACGAATACGAAGACCCTCTCTTATGGAACCAGCTTCCACCGTGGGTTCGGAGGCAGACTCTCTCCATACCTTTAAGATCGAGCTGAAAACCTTCCTTGTCCATGATTCTTATAGTTAGGATATGAGCATCTCCTGAGTTTCTTCATGTCAAAGGGGAGTTTTTCCTTCCCACTGTCGCCACGTGCAGCTCAGGATGGGGTATTGGATCCAAGTCATGACTTGATGCAATCAGTTGGTTTCTGTTGTAGACTACGTATGAACTGGCTAGTCTGTAAAGTTCCCTGAGACAACATTGTTGTGAAGTGGTGCTATACAAATAAAGCTCAATTAAATTTAATTAAATGAAACCTCTGTAGACCAGCTGGAGGGTCACATAACCATCACAGAGTTACACACTGTCGTTACACTGATGATGATGATGGACATTCTGGGAGATCCCAGAAACGACACCCAGCTGTTGGAGAACCAGTAAAGCTTGACTGGGTGTGACGTGTCAAACTGGACCTCCCTGCCTCAGACCGTGTGAACTGGTAATGGTTAAATGTGTGGCGGGTCGGAACTGGGATTTACCTTCCAGCGGAATCCCTCTTGGCCCTGCAGCAGATCTACAACTTTAGCCTCCACCGTCTGCTCTGCCGCCTCGTCATTCAGCTCCAGCACCAGGATCTGGACACATCACTGAGCTATAAACACAGCCTTCCTGGTAATCTGGTGTAAGCATGTCTGCGTTACATGGTAACAGGAAGCCTGTACTGACTGGTTTAGATTATTTAGCTACAACTTATTTTTACTCATTTCCAATGTGTATTTGTACCTTTTACCATTTCTATAAACATTTTTTACTCTTTTTATTCAGTCTTTAAGAATAAACACTGAATCCATCAGTATTAATGAAATGAAGATTTTTAAAGTGACTAAACACACACAGCAGAGAGTGTGTCCAGTCAGTTACCTGTCCCGCCGTGCCTGCCACCGTTAGATAACCGCTGTATTTACACAGGTGGATCTTCTGGATGCCGAGCCTGGGGTCATCGCTGTAAGGGTCAAAGCAGCCCACCTGGAAACACACAGAAAGTCAGAACAGCGGTCTGGAAGATGTTGGTTTGATTGAAGATGTCCCATCAGGCCTGAAACACGCAAGTGTTTAGAACATGTGGAGCTGAGGAAACGTCTGAATGTTCCTTCTGTTGTATCGGACACAATCAGTGAAAACGCTGCAGCTCCAGCCCTGAAGGAGACTCTCTGCTGGTCGGCTGGGTTTTGCTTCACCAGCGCCTGGTTAATATACATCTAATAAACCAGCGTCTGGTTAATAAACGTCTAATAAACCAGCGTCTGGTTAATAAACGTCTAATAAACCAGCGTCTGGTTAATATACGTCTAATAAACCAGCGTCTGGTTAATATACGTCTAATAAACCAGCGTCTGGTTAATAAACGTCTAATAAACCAGCATCTGGTTAATAAACGTCTAATAAACCAGCGTCTGGTTAATATACATCTAATAAACCAGCGTCTGGTTAATAAACGTCTAATAAACCAGCGTCTGGTTAATATATGTCTAATAAACCAGTGCCTGATTAACCAGTGTCTGGTTATTAAATGCCTAACAAACTACTACCTGGTTAACCAGCATCTGGTTCATAAACGTCTGGTGAATAAACAACATGTACAGACGTGAAATGGATACATTTATATAAATTTATGTACTTTTGTTTAGAAACACAGTAAAACATGTGAACATGGCCTGTTACATCACGGTGACATGTTTACACAGAGGTTTTCTTTTTTCATGGATCACTTCAAACGTCTTTAAATTTCTATGAAATAATTTCCTCATTTCAGCCAAAATGTTTACTCTCGGCACCACCTGGTGGTCCCACAGCTCCCTGCACCTGCCTGCAACTGGAAACCAGTGGAATCTGGTGGAATCCAGTAAAAATGTCACATATCAGACATGAAAGAAGGAGTTGTTTAAACTGGGAGGATTGTGTGATTTTAATGGACAGGATGGGAAGGTCTCCAGCAGGAATAAAACACACTGATCAGTCGTATTGTTTCATGTCTGACATCACACACTGGAAACGCCACCAGACTGTCCCTTTGCTTGATGTCAGCTCCTCTTCCACCTGTTGGGTGTCCTCCTCACCTGGCTTGCCCCCCCAGAGGGAAAAGAGCTCATTAATCTGCCGTCTGGATCAAACTAACCTGCTACATTTTTCCCTTCAGCCCCTGTGATCCTAATGTATCTCTGTTTTTATCTGTTATAAGGTGAAAAACTGGCTGCATGGCCTGAGCTTCAGTCCGGTTCTGTGTTCTTCTTTTGTCATTATTTTTACGTGTCTGTATGTCAAACCTTGGACGAGCTGGCTTGAACCTTCCCCTCGGGGATGAATAAAGTAGCTTTGATTTGATTAAATGAAAAGAGCCTATCGGTGAAGGATCGGACCCAGCAGGGTCCTGCGGTGGCGACATAATGACTTTTCTGAAGGTCTTGCTGGCTGTAGCGGGGGGGGGGGACTCCACTGTGACCCCGTATGAAGCAGAAACAAGACGCACCTTCCTGAACGGCGGCCACTCGCCCTCCGTGCTCTGGTTCATGTTGTCGTTGGGGTCGGCGTCCGTGTGGAAAACTGCAGCCGTGCTCAGCTTGTACATGGGAGAAAGGCAGACCCCTGATGCGTCCCAGAACCACACCGTTCCATCCTCATGCCTACATCGACACAGCAGAGTTAGAAAGGTCCGCCGCAGGCCGGGCTGGTGTGATGCAGTGCAGCAGTACCGACCCGGTGAGCAGCAGGTCTCTCTGTGGAGGATCGGGGGCCAGGTTCTGGCCTCCCGTTACGGGCCACGGCTGACGGAGACAGAGGAAATGGAGGTTTAACAGTAAACATGAAGGAATGTGAGCAGAACCAGGGTTAAGTATGACCAGCAGCCTGCTGGGGGCCGTCCCCGTGTCTGGACCCAGTTAGGCCCCGCCTTCTTCACGTCTGACACACTGGGCGACTTTCAGCGAGGTGTGTGACTGACAAACACACACAAACAGACTCACTGATAGTGGCGGGAAAATCCAATCGAAAAATCGAAAATCGGGATTTTTTGCTTCACAATTCTAAAATCAATTTTTTGTTTAAAAAGAATGGATTTTTTTCAAATGAATAAAAAAAAACAGTATAAAATTTTAGTCTTTTTTTGGTTTTATTATCTTTTTACGTGTCTTCTTGGGCATTATAGCAGCAGAATGATGGTCTTTCTGGCTTCTGGGTTGTTTTTTCCTCTTTGAAATCAAGAAAAAAATTAGCAAAAAAAAGTTTTATACATTTGTTTTTAATCTACAAAGAATTGGGAGTTGCAATTCAAATTGAATTGGCACCCAAAAAATCGGAATTGAATGGAATCGGGACAAAAGTGTATCGTCACAGCCCTACTCACTGAGTCCTCATGTTGTTCCCACCGTGTGGAACCAGTACCTTCTTCAGGTCTGGCTCAGCTGTGGCTCCAGGTGAGCCAGGTGTCCTACACACTAAATAATGGCCTCAGTGGTAGATGTGATACATAACAGCGTTGCCTTGGAAACTAATGGCGTTGTCATGGATCTCTGGATGGTGGAAACTGTGACAGGAAGTGTCTTCGTCCTCATTTCCAGGTAAAAACAGACGTTTCTGAACAAACAACACATGCTGTGGCTGGATTGACTTTTAGATTGACATTTTCTTCTTTGTTTTTTAAGTCAGATGCATGTTGGTGGACTGTGGGCTTCCTGGACGGGGAAAAATACCTGGAAAATGTACACAGATCAGCGGAAGGGCCACATATCCATCACAGCGCTGCACGTCACTGATCCGAGGAAATGGATGAGGTCAGGAGGCACCTGATGGAGATCTGGGGGAGTTTGAAGGGTTGAACTAAAAACCCTTAAAAAGTTTGTTCTCCTCATGGGGAGTCTGTATCGTGTTGAGGGGAAAATGGAAAAGCACCGTTAACGAAAGCAACTCGTGTCATCACGCCGTCCTACGTCTCTTCCAACACAAACGTTGGTGCCAAAGGCGCCAAAACACATCTTTTGTGTTTTTAGTGGAAGGAAAGCCGACTTAGCCGGATGTCAGGGTGCATGTTGGATTCTCAGCGCGCGCCCTGATGAGCCCCGAAGCGCCGGCATACGGGGCTCTCTGCTGTAACAACGGCTGGCAGACAAAGAGTTACAGATTAAAGTCCTGCAGGACGTTTACCTTTTTAGAGTAGTGTGTAGTCTGCAGAGCTCCAGCAGCAATGATCCTCTCCCACAGTTTGAGGGGGATGGCAGAGACGTGGTGGGAGCAGGTGATGGCTGAGCTGTGCAGGGGGACCAGGTACGGGGTCTGAATGACCGGCCAGCCTTCCGACTGCAGGTCAATGACCACCAACTCCTCCTCCACCAGGACCACCAGAGCACTGGGGTCTCCTGCAGGACAGGACACAAGCCGGCCGTGAGCCGTGTGCGACCTGAGAAAAGATGCTGAAAACAAATAATCAGCTGTTTCTGTTTTATTCTCATCAGTTTATGAACCGAACCCAAAACGAGCCGCCTGTGTCTCACTGGAACCTCCAGCCCGGCTTTTCATTTAGCTTCACAGACAGAAACAGACGGCACGATGAAACCCTGCAGACGTCTCCGTTACAAACAAGAACCTCAGCAGCTGCTTCCAAAGCTCCAGGTCAAACTGCTGCAGAGGAAACAGCATGAAGTCCAGAGAAGTCAGAGACCCGGGAAGCATCCTCACACCAACTTTGGCTTTGCTTTGAATGAGAGCTTTTTGGTGGGAAAGAATCTTAAAGGGTGTAAAAGAAGTGGAGCCGCTTCCTGTCACAGCTTGTTGAGTCGCCACCGTCACTATGAACCTCCAAGGAAACCAGCAAGAGCTTCATCTCCATGGAGACGAAGCAGGAGCTTCGTCTCCATGGAGACAAGCTGGAGCTCCATGATTCATGTCAAACAAACGCAGAGTCACTGGAGACACATTGTCAGAGTTTTTAGCAATTGATTAAAACTTTTCACCACAAAACAGCTAAAGTCATGTTCTGGTTGGCAGATTTCTGTCCCACGGTGACCAGACAGACGTCTCTGTAACCAGCAGCCTTGTTCATGAGGAGACATGATCAGAAGCTGTAGGTGGACACTGGTCTCTGGGGTTTGAACTGCATTGGGTTTGTCCAGGAGGGTCTGGTGTCTCGTCCACACCCCCAGGTGGACCTGGATGTCTCAACATCATGTGACCGTATGGACTGAACACGCCTGTTCATTTGTTCCATCCCACTACAGGTATTTTCTCCATCAGTGTCGTGTGTGTGTGTGAGGTGAGTGTGTCCTGCCTGTATGCTGGGCTCCGTCCCGGATGACGAAGAAGTCGATGATCCTGGAGGTGAAGTCTAAAGCCACTTGTGTTTTACTCTGGATCACCGTGATGCAGTGGCGGTCCCCGTAGCTGGCTCTTGGCATGCCGCCGCTGAACAGCAGGAAAGGAGGCCTACACGCGCACACCCACACACCCACACAGGATGAAGTTCAGCTCCAGGTGAATGTGCCGCGAGGGCTGAGGCAGGCGGCGGAGGACTCACCCTTTTGCTGTGGGAAGCTGAATGATTTTAGAGATGGCCTTGCAGGGGAAATGTCCTGCAGCAACAAGAGAAAAGGATCATGGCTGCTGGACAAACACGTCCACGTGTGGCAGTGCATCATGAAGGGGACAGCTCTTCCTCCTCACCATAAGGAATGTCAGATTTCTCCTCATCCTCACAGACGTCGTCTCCTCCCACCATCCATCGACAGTAGCTTCCATCGCTGTGAGAACTCAGAATGTAGCTTCCATCCTCCGTCCACCACATGCTCTCCAGTTGCTTTGGGTGACCAGATGAAAGACAACAAACATCAGATGTTCCGGCTGCAGGAACCCGTTCTTCAGACCGTCAGTCCCAGTCACATGACAGCTACCTGTGTGGCAGGGATGTGCTGGAGGGCACACTGTTTCTCCAGATCCCAGATTACCATGAGGCCGCGTCCGTAACCGATGACAACCTGGTTCCGTCTCGACGGGTTCTCCTGTAAGGCCTCCACATGCTCCAGGTTCCTGCGACCGATGTAGTCATCTGGTACGCTGCAGGACAAAGCAGAGGGATGACAGAGCCGCCCACATGGATGTGCAGGAGGCTTAAAAAGGTCTGGAACAGAACAGTAACTCATAGGGACGCACCGATCCACTTGTTGGGTGTTCCGATCCGATATCTGACATGTGAATATCTGCTGATATCTGGCGATACCAGATGTGTTTATGTGAACATTATTATGGTTATTACTGCTGTTCTAACTGTGTCAGACTTCATGAGGTTGTAATAAATGACCCATCCTTTCTGAAGTTACCTCACCAATACAAATATAATAACATTACAGATCGAACTATTTCAACAAGTTTTATTCTGATTGGTCACATTTTCCCTAAATACAACTATAAATGTGTGGTTTTGGAACAAAGATCCAGCTTTTAGTGCTGTGTTCCTCGTCGCATGCAGCTCTCTGACTCTTGCCTTGCGGCTCGTGAAGCAGCCGATGGCTTTCTGAAAATGCATCTAAACAAGTCATAATGATCCTCAACGCTGCAGTTCTCTCCACAAACAAGAGCTGCAGGCTGCTTGCAGAAACTCTGCTGTCCTAACGGCCCTAACTGACCCTGTCAGAGTTGCCAGGTTTGGCTGATTTCAGCTGCACCGAACTCCACCAAAGAGCTGCTCCGTCGGTAGCTCCGTATATATAATGAAAAAGAAACGCCCACATTCTGGAGGCATTATTGTATTTTCTCCAGATACTGTTGCATAAGAATGCCGTTACTCCGTGTAATATTTAGGATAACCATTCCTTGCTGAAAAGCTGAATGTTACTGATTTGGCAACGTAGCAGGACACGTAGCGTGGGATTGTTTTTTTTATGGGGGGTGGCAGCTCTCCTCTTGTCTTAGTAGGCCGAGTGTTGGATTAACAGTGAAGACTCGCTGTTTCAGTGGAACTAAAAATGTCACATTTTAACATTCAAGGCATTTATTTCTATTACAACACGTCCGAAGCATCAAACACATCTGCGCTGGCTTGGCTAATGTGGTATCGGTACGCTTTTATTAATACCAAATACGAGTACACACACTTGTTACTGAGCCGATACCAAAACCAGTAACGGTATCGGCTCAGTACCAAGTGTGTGTACTTGTACTTGGTGGATCCCTAGTAACTCTGATTACATCACATCTGACTGGCAAATATGTCTACAAGAACAAAATCCAAACATCACATCAATACTTTGTCACTGCAGGATTTCTGCTGGAGAACAGTGTCCTCTGAGAAATCTGTCCCTCTCAGAGGACGAGAGGTACCCGATGTTTGCAGCAGGATTCACCGTTTACACTGAAACACCAACAATCCAGTGGAGCGTTGCTGCTTTCAGCACTTCCACAGCTCCTGTTTACGTTCACAGACTGCTGTTTACGTTCACAGACTGACTGTTTACGTTCACAGACTGACTGTTTACGTTTACAGACTGACTGTTTACGTTCACAGACTGCTGTTTACGTTCACAGACTGACTGTTTACGTTCACAGACTGACTGTTTACGTTCACAGACTGCTGTTTACGTTTACAGACTGACTGTTTACGTTTACAGACTGCTGTTTACGTTTACAGACTGACTGTTTACGTTCACAGACTGACTGTTTACGTTCACAGACTGCTGTTTACGTTCACAGACTGACTGTTTACGTTTACAGACTGACTGTTTACGTTCACAGACTGACTGTTTACGTTTACAGACTGCTGTTTACGTTCACAGACTGCTGTTTACGTTTACAGACTGACTGTTTACGTTCACAGACTGCTGTTTACGTTTACATACTGACTGTTTACGTTCACAGACTGCTGTTTACGTTCACAGACTGCTGTTTACGTTCACAGACTGCTGTTTACGTTTACAGACTGACTGTTTACGTTCACAGACTGACTGTTTACGTTCACAGACTGCTGTTTACGTTCACAGACTGCTGTTTACGTTCACAGACTGACTGTTTACGTTCACAGACTGACTGTTTACGTTCACAGACTGCTGTTTACGTTCACAGACTGCTGTTTACGTTCACAGACTGCTTTTTACGTTCACAGACTGCTGTTTACGTTCACAGACTGACTGTTTACGTTTACAGACTGACTGTTTACGTTCACAGACTGCTGTTTACGTTTACAGACTGACTGTTTACGTTCACAGACTGACTGTTTACGTTCACAGACTGCTGTTTACGTTCACAGACTGACTGTTTACGTTCACAGACTGCTGTTTACGTTCACAGACTGACTGTTTACGTTCACAGACTGCTGTTTACGTTCACAGACTGACTGTTTACGTTCACAGACTGCTGTTTACGTTCACAGACTGACTGTTTACGTTCACAGACTGACTGTTTACGTTTACAGACTGCTGTTTACGTTTACAGACTGACTGTTTACGTTCACAGACTGACTGTTTACGTTTACAGACTGACTGTTTACGTTTACAGACTGACTGTTTACGTTCACAGACTGACTTTTTACGTTTACAGACTGCTGTTTACGTTTACAGACTGACTGTTTACGTTTACAGACTGACTGTTTACGTTCACAGACTGCTGTTTACATTTACAGACTGTTGTTTACGTTCACAGACTGACTGTTTACGTTTACAGACTGACTGTTTACGTTTACAGACTGCTGCTTACGTTCACAGACTGACTGTTTACGTTCACAGACTGACTGTTTACGTTCACAGACTGCTGTTTACGTTCACAGACTGACTGTTTACGTTCACAGACTGCTGTTTACGTTCACAGACTGACTGTTTACGTTTACAGACTGCTGTTTACGTTTACAGACTGACTGTTTACGTTTACAGACTGCTGCTTACGTTCACAGACTGACTGTTTACGTTTACAGACTGACTGTTTACGTTCACAGACTGCTGTTTACGTTCACAGACTGACTGTTTACGTTCACAGACTGCTGTTTACGTTCACAGACTGACTGTTTACGTTTACAGACTGCTGTTTACGTTTACAGACTGACTGTTTACGTTCACAGACTGACTTTTTACGTTTACAGACTGCGGTTTACGTTTACAGACTGACTGTTTACGTTTACAGACTGACTGTTTACGTTCACAGACTGCTGTTTACGTTTACAGACTGTTGTTTACGTTCACAGACTGACTGTTTACGTTTACAGACTGACTGTTTACGTTTACAGACTGCTGCTTACGTTCACAGACTGTTTACGTTCACAGACTGACTGTTTACGTTTACAGACTGACTGTTTACGTTCACAGACTGCTGTTTACGTTCACAGACTGACTGTTTACGTTCACAGACTGACTGTTTACGTTCACAGACTGCTGTTTACGTTTACAGACTGACTGTTTACGTTTACAGACTGCTGTTTACGTTTACAGACTGACTGTTTACGTTCACAGACTGACTGTTTACGTTCACAGACTGCTGTTTACGTTCACAGACTGACTGTTTACGTTTACAGACTGACTGTTTACGTTCACAGACTGACTGTTTACGTTTACAGACTGCTGTTTACGTTCACAGACTGCTGTTTACGTTTACAGACTGACTGTTTACGTTCACAGACTGACTGTTTACGTTCACAGACTGCTGTTTACGTTCACAGACTGACTGTTTACGTTTACAGACTGACTGTTTACGTTCACAGACTGACTGTTTACGTTTACAGACTGCTGTTTACGTTCACAGACTGCTGTTTACGTTTACAGACTGACTGTTTACGTTCACAGACTGCTGTTTACGTTTACATACTGACTGTTTACGTTCACAGACTGCTGTTTACGTTCACAGACTGCTGTTTACGTTCACAGACTGCTGTTTACGTTTACAGACTGACTGTTTACGTTCACAGACTGACTGTTTACGTTCACAGACTGCTGTTTACGTTCACAGACTGCTGTTTACGTTCACAGACTGCTGTTTACGTTCACAGACTGCTGTTTACGTTTACAGACTGACTGTTTACGTTCACAGACTGACTGTTTACGTTCACAGACTGCTGTTTACGTTTACAGACTGACTGTTTACGTTCACAGACTGACTGTTTACGTTCACAGACTGACTGTTTACGTTCACAGACTGACTTTTTACGTTTACAGACTGCTGTTTACGTTTACAGACTGACTGTTTACGTTTACAGACTGACTGTTTACGTTCACAGACTGCTGTTTACATTTACAGACTGTTGTTTACGTTCACAGACTGACTGTTTACGTTTACAGACTGACTGTTTACGTTTACAGACTGCTGCTTACGTTCACAGACTGACTGTTTACGTTCACAGACTGACTGTTTACGTTCACAGACTGCTGTTTACGTTCGCAGACTGACTGTTTACGTTCACAGACTGCTGTTTACGTTCACAGACTGACTGTTTACGTTTACAGACTGCTGTTTACGTTTACAGACTGACTGTTTACGTTTACAGACTGCTGCTTACGTTCACAGACTGACTGTTTACGTTTACAGACTGACTGTTTACGTTCACAGACTGCTGTTTACGTTCACAGACTGACTGTTTACGTTCACAGACTGCTGTTTACGTTCACAGACTGACTGTTTACGTTCACAGACTGACTGTTTACGTTCACAGACTGCTGTTTACGTTTACAGACTGACTGTTTACGTTCACAGACTGCTGTTTACGTTCACAGACTGACTGTTTACGTTCACAGACTGACTGTTTACGTTCACAGACTGCTGTTTACGTTTACAGACTGACTGTTTACGTTTACAGACTGCTGTTTACGTTTACAGACTGACTGTTTACGTTCACAGACTGACTGTTTACGTTCACAGACTGCTGTTTACGTTCACAGACTGACTGTTTACGTTTACAGACTGACTGTTTACGTTCACAGACTGACTGTTTACGTTTACAGACTGCTGTTTACGTTCACAGACTGCTGTTTACGTTTACAGACTGACTGTTTACGTTCACAGACTGACTGTTTACGTTCACAGACTGCTGTTTACGTTCACAGACTGACTGTTTACGTTTACAGACTGACTGTTTACGTTCACAGACTGACTGTTTACGTTTACAGACTGCTGTTTACGTTCACAGACTGCTGTTTACGTTTACAGACTGACTGTTTACGTTCACAGACTGCTGTTTACGTTTACATACTGACTGTTTACGTTCACAGACTGCTGTTTACGTTCACAGACTGCTGTTTACGTTCACAGACTGCTGTTTACGTTTACAGACTGACTGTTTACGTTCACAGACTGACTGTTTACGTTTACAGACTGCTGTTTACGTTCACAGACTGCTGTTTACGTTTACAGACTGACTGTTTACGTTCACAGACTGCTGTTTACGTTTACATACTGACTGTTTACGTTCACAGACTGCTGTTTACGTTCACAGACTGCTGTTTACGTTCACAGACTGCTGTTTACGTTTACAGACTGACTGTTTACGTTCACAGACTGACTGTTTACGTTCACAGACTGCTGTTTACGTTCACAGACTGCTGTTTACGTTCACAGACTGACTGTTTACGTTCACAGACTGACTGTTTACGTTCACAGACTGCTGTTTACGTTCACAGACTGCTGTTTACGTTCACAGACTGCTTTTTACGTTCACAGACTGCTGTTTACGTTCACAGACTGACTGTTTACGTTTACAGACTGACTGTTTACGTTCACAGACTGCTGTTTACGTTTACAGACTGACTGTTTACGTTCACAGACTGACTGTTTACGTTCACAGACTGCTGTTTACGTTCACAGACTGACTGTTTACGTTCACAGACTGCTGTTTACGTTCACAGACTGACTGTTTACGTTCACAGACTGCTGTTTACGTTCACAGACTGACTGTTTACGTTCACAGACTGCTGTTTACGTTCACAGACTGACTGTTTACGTTCACAGACTGACTGTTTACGTTTACAGACTGCTGTTTACGTTTACAGACTGACTGTTTACGTTCACAGACTGACTGTTTACGTTTACAGACTGACTGTTTACGTTTACAGACTGACTGTTTACGTTCACAGACTGACTTTTTACGTTTACAGACTGCTGTTTACGTTTACAGACTGACTGTTTACGTTTACAGACTGACTGTTTACGTTCACAGACTGCTGTTTACATTTACAGACTGTTGTTTACGTTCACAGACTGACTGTTTACGTTTACAGACTGACTGTTTACGTTTACAGACTGCTGCTTACGTTCACAGACTGACTGTTTACGTTCACAGACTGACTGTTTACGTTCACAGACTGCTGTTTACGTTCACAGACTGACTGTTTACGTTCACAGACTGCTGTTTACGTTCACAGACTGACTGTTTACGTTTACAGACTGCTGTTTACGTTTACAGACTGACTGTTTACGTTTACAGACTGCTGCTTACGTTCACAGACTGACTGTTTACGTTTACAGACTGACTGTTTACGTTCACAGACTGCTGTTTACGTTCACAGACTGACTGTTTACGTTCACAGACTGCTGTTTACGTTCACAGACTGACTGTTTACGTTTACAGACTGCTGTTTACGTTTACAGACTGACTGTTTACGTTCACAGACTGACTTTTTACGTTTACAGACTGCGGTTTACGTTTACAGACTGACTGTTTACGTTTACAGACTGACTGTTTACGTTCACAGACTGCTGTTTACGTTTACAGACTGTTGTTTACGTTCACAGACTGACTGTTTACGTTTACAGACTGACTGTTTACGTTTACAGACTGCTGCTTACGTTCACAGACTGTTTACGTTCACAGACTGACTGTTTACGTTTACAGACTGACTGTTTACGTTCACAGACTGCTGTTTACGTTCACAGACTGACTGTTTACGTTCACAGACTGACTGTTTACGTTCACAGACTGCTGTTTACGTTTACAGACTGACTGTTTACGTTTACAGACTGCTGTTTACGTTTACAGACTGACTGTTTACGTTCACAGACTGACTGTTTACGTTCACAGACTGCTGTTTACGTTCACAGACTGACTGTTTACGTTTACAGACTGACTGTTTACGTTCACAGACTGACTGTTTACGTTTACAGACTGCTGTTTACGTTCACAGACTGCTGTTTACGTTTACAGACTGACTGTTTACGTTCACAGACTGACTGTTTACGTTCACAGACTGCTGTTTACGTTCACAGACTGACTGTTTACGTTTACAGACTGACTGTTTACGTTCACAGACTGACTGTTTACGTTTACAGACTGCTGTTTACGTTCACAGACTGCTGTTTACGTTTACAGACTGACTGTTTACGTTCACAGACTGCTGTTTACGTTTACATACTGACTGTTTACGTTCACAGACTGCTGTTTACGTTCACAGACTGCTGTTTACGTTCACAGACTGCTGTTTACGTTTACAGACTGACTGTTTACGTTCACAGACTGACTGTTTACGTTCACAGACTGCTGTTTACGTTCACAGACTGCTGTTTACGTTCACAGACTGCTGTTTACGTTCACAGACTGCTGTTTACGTTTACAGACTGACTGTTTACGTTCACAGACTGACTGTTTACGTTCACAGACTGCTGTTTACGTTTACAGACTGACTGTTTACGTTCACAGACTGACTGTTTACGTTCACAGACTGACTGTTTACGTTCACAGACTGCTGTTTACGTTCACAGACTGCTGTTTACGTTCACAGACTGCTTTTTACGTTCACAGACTGCTGTTTACGTTCACAGACTGACTGTTTACGTTTACAGACTGACTGTTTACGTTCACAGACTGCTGTTTACGTTTACAGACTGACTGTTTACGTTCACAGACTGACTGTTTACGTTCACAGACTGCTGTTTACGTTCACAGACTGACTGTTTACGTTCACAGACTGCTGTTTACGTTCACAGACTGACTGTTTACGTTCACAGACTGCTGTTTACGTTCACAGACTGACTGTTTACGTTCACAGACTGCTGTTTACGTTCACAGACTGACTGTTTACGTTCACAGACTGACTGTTTACGTTTACAGACTGCTGTTTACGTTTACAGACTGACTGTTTACGTTCACAGACTGACTGTTTACGTTTACAGACTGACTGTTTACGTTTACAGACTGACTGTTTACGTTCACAGACTGACTTTTTACGTTTACAGACTGCTGTTTACGTTTACAGACTGACTGTTTACGTTTACAGACTGACTGTTTACGTTCACAGACTGCTGTTTACATTTACAGACTGTTGTTTACGTTCACAGACTGACTGTTTACGTTTACAGACTGACTGTTTACGTTTACAGACTGCTGCTTACGTTCACAGACTGACTGTTTACGTTCACAGACTGACTGTTTACGTTCACAGACTGCTGTTTACGTTCGCAGACTGACTGTTTACGTTCACAGACTGCTGTTTACGTTCACAGACTGACTGTTTACGTTTACAGACTGCTGTTTACGTTTACAGACTGACTGTTTACGTTTACAGACTGCTGCTTACGTTCACAGACTGACTGTTTACGTTTACAGACTGACTGTTTACGTTCACAGACTGCTGTTTACGTTCACAGACTGACTGTTTACGTTCACAGACTGCTGTTTACGTTCACAGACTGACTGTTTACGTTCACAGACTGACTGTTTACGTTCACAGACTGCTGTTTACGTTTACAGACTGACTGTTTACGTTCACAGACTGCTGTTTACGTTCACAGACTGACTGTTTACGTTCACAGACTGACTGTTTACGTTCACAGACTGCTGTTTACGTTTACAGACTGACTGTTTACGTTTACAGACTGCTGTTTACGTTTACAGACTGACTGTTTACGTTCACAGACTGACTGTTTACGTTCACAGACTGCTGTTTACGTTCACAGACTGACTGTTTACGTTTACAGACTGACTGTTTACGTTCACAGACTGACTGTTTACGTTTACAGACTGCTGTTTACGTTCACAGACTGCTGTTTACGTTTACAGACTGACTGTTTACGTTCACAGACTGACTGTTTACGTTCACAGACTGCTGTTTACGTTCACAGACTGACTGTTTACGTTTACAGACTGACTGTTTACGTTCACAGACTGACTGTTTACGTTTACAGACTGCTGTTTACGTTCACAGACTGCTGTTTACGTTTACAGACTGACTGTTTACGTTCACAGACTGCTGTTTACGTTTACATACTGACTGTTTACGTTCACAGACTGCTGTTTACGTTCACAGACTGCTGTTTACGTTCACAGACTGCTGTTTACGTTTACAGACTGACTGTTTACGTTCACAGACTGACTGTTTACGTTCACAGACTGCTGTTTACGTTCACAGACTGCTGTTTACGTTCACAGACTGCTGTTTACGTTCACAGACTGCTGTTTACGTTTACAGACTGACTGTTTACGTTCACAGACTGACTGTTTACGTTCACAGACTGCTGTTTACGTTTACAGACTGACTGTTTACGTTCACAGACTGACTGTTTACGTTCACAGACTGCTGTTTACGTTCACAGACTGCTGTTTACGTTCACAGACTGCTTTTTACGTTCACAGACTGCTGTTTACGTTCACAGACTGACTGTTTACGTTTACAGACTGACTGTTTACGTTCACAGACTGCTGTTTACGTTTACAGACTGACTGTTTACGTTCACAGACTGACTGTTTACGTTCACAGACTGCTGTTTACGTTCACAGACTGACTGTTTACGTTCACAGACTGCTGTTTACGTTCACAGACTGACTGTTTACGTTCACAGACTGCTGTTTACGTTCACAGACTGACTGTTTACGTTCACAGACTGCTGTTTACGTTCACAGACTGACTGTTTACGTTCACAGACTGACTGTTTACGTTTACAGACTGCTGTTTACGTTTACAGACTGACTGTTTACGTTCACAGACTGACTGTTTACGTTTACAGACTGACTGTTTACGTTTACAGACTGACTGTTTACGTTCACAGACTGACTTTTTACGTTTACAGACTGCTGTTTACGTTTACAGACTGACTGTTTACGTTTACAGACTGACTGTTTACGTTCACAGACTGCTGTTTACATTTACAGACTGTTGTTTACGTTCACAGACTGACTGTTTACGTTTACAGACTGACTGTTTACGTTTACAGACTGCTGCTTACGTTCACAGACTGACTGTTTACGTTCACAGACTGACTGTTTACGTTCACAGACTGCTGTTTACGTTCGCAGACTGACTGTTTACGTTCACAGACTGCTGTTTACGTTCACAGACTGACTGTTTACGTTCACAGACTGACTGTTTACGTTTACAGACTGCTGTTTACGTTTACAGACTGACTGTTTACGTTCACAGACTGACTGTTTACGTTTACAGACTGACTGTTTACGTTTACAGACTGACTGTTTACGTTCACAGACTGACTTTTTACGTTTACAGACTGCTGTTTACGTTTACAGACTGACTGTTTACGTTTACAGACTGACTGTTTACGTTCACAGACTGCTGTTTACATTTACAGACTGTTGTTTACGTTCACAGACTGACTGTTTACGTTTACAGACTGACTGTTTACGTTTACAGACTGCTGCTTACGTTCACAGACTGACTGTTTACGTTCACAGACTGACTGTTTACGTTCACAGACTGCTGTTTACGTTCACAGACTGACTGTTTACGTTCACAGACTGCTGTTTACGTTCACAGACTGACTGTTTACGTTTACAGACTGCTGTTTACGTTTACAGACTGACTGTTTACGTTTACAGACTGCTGCTTACGTTCACAGACTGACTGTTTACGTTTACAGACTGACTGTTTACGTTCACAGACTGCTGTTTACGTTCACAGACTGACTGTTTACGTTCACAGACTGCTGTTTACGTTCACAGACTGACTGTTTACGTTTACAGACTGCTGTTTACGTTTACAGACTGACTGTTTACGTTCACAGACTGACTTTTTACGTTTACAGACTGCGGTTTACGTTTACAGACTGACTGTTTACGTTTACAGACTGACTGTTTACGTTCACAGACTGCTGTTTACGTTTACAGACTGTTGTTTACGTTCACAGACTGACTGTTTACGTTTACAGACTGACTGTTTACGTTTACAGACTGCTGCTTACGTTCACAGACTGTTTACGTTCACAGACTGACTGTTTACGTTTACAGACTGACTGTTTACGTTCACAGACTGCTGTTTACGTTCACAGACTGACTGTTTACGTTCACAGACTGACTGTTTACGTTCACAGACTGCTGTTTACGTTTACAGACTGACTGTTTACGTTTACAGACTGCTGTTTACGTTTACAGACTGACTGTTTACGTTCACAGACTGACTGTTTACGTTCACAGACTGCTGTTTACGTTCACAGACTGACTGTTTACGTTTACAGACTGACTGTTTACGTTCACAGACTGACTGTTTACGTTTACAGACTGCTGTTTACGTTCACAGACTGCTGTTTACGTTTACAGACTGACTGTTTACGTTCACAGACTGACTGTTTACGTTCACAGACTGCTGTTTACGTTCACAGACTGACTGTTTACGTTTACAGACTGACTGTTTACGTTCACAGACTGACTGTTTACGTTTACAGACTGCTGTTTACGTTCACAGACTGCTGTTTACGTTTACAGACTGACTGTTTACGTTCACAGACTGCTGTTTACGTTTACATACTGACTGTTTACGTTCACAGACTGCTGTTTACGTTCACAGACTGCTGTTTACGTTCACAGACTGCTGTTTACGTTTACAGACTGACTGTTTACGTTCACAGACTGACTGTTTACGTTCACAGACTGCTGTTTACGTTCACAGACTGCTGTTTACGTTCACAGACTGCTGTTTACGTTCACAGACTGCTGTTTACGTTTACAGACTGACTGTTTACGTTCACAGACTGACTGTTTACGTTCACAGACTGCTGTTTACGTTTACAGACTGACTGTTTACGTTCACAGACTGACTGTTTACGTTCACAGACTGACTGTTTACGTTCACAGACTGCTGTTTACGTTCACAGACTGCTGTTTACGTTCACAGACTGCTTTTTACGTTCACAGACTGCTGTTTACGTTCACAGACTGTTGTTTACGTTCACAGACTGACTGTTTACGTTTACAGACTGACTGTTTACGTTTACAGACTGCTGCTTACGTTCACAGACTGACTGTTTACGTTCACAGACTGACTGTTTACGTTCACAGACTGACTGTTTACGTTCACAGACTGCTGTTTACGTTTACATACTGACTGTTTACGTTCACAGACTGCTGTTTACGTTCACAGACTGCTGTTTACGTTCACAGACTGCTGTTTACGTTTACAGACTGACTGTTTACGTTCACAGACTGACTGTTTACGTTCACAGACTGCTGTTTACGTTCACAGACTGCTGTTTACGTTCACAGACTGCTTTTTACGTTCACAGACTGCTGTTTACGTTTACAGACTGACTGTTTACGTTCACAGACTGACTGTTTACGTTCACAGACTGCTGTTTACGTTTACAGACTGACTGTTTACGTTCACAGACTGACTGTTTACGTTCACAGACTGACTGTTTACGTTCACAGACTGCTGTTTACGTTCACAGACTGCTGTTTACGTTCACAGACTGCTTTTTACGTTCACAGACTGCTGTTTACGTTCACAGACTGACTGTTTACGTTTACAGACTGACTGTTTACGTTCACAGACTGCTGTTTACGTTTACAGACTGACTGTTTACGTTCACAGACTGACTGTTTACGTTCACAGACTGCTGTTTACGTTCACAGACTGACTGTTTACGTTCACAGACTGCTGTTTACGTTCACAGACTGACTGTTTACGTTCACAGACTGCTGTTTACGTTCACAGACTGACTGTTTACGTTCACAGACTGCTGTTTACGTTCACAGACTGACTGTTTACGTTCACAGACTGACTGTTTACGTTTACAGACTGCTGTTTACGTTTACAGACTGACTGTTTACGTTCACAGACTGACTGTTTACGTTTACAGACTGACTGTTTACGTTTACAGACTGACTGTTTACGTTCACAGACTGACTTTTTACGTTTACAGACTGCTGTTTACGTTTACAGACTGACTGTTTACGTTTACAGACTGACTGTTTACGTTCACAGACTGCTGTTTACATTTACAGACTGTTGTTTACGTTCACAGACTGACTGTTTACGTTTACAGACTGACTGTTTACGTTTACAGACTGCTGCTTACGTTCACAGACTGACTGTTTACGTTCACAGACTGACTGTTTACGTTCACAGACTGCTGTTTACGTTCGCAGACTGACTGTTTACGTTCACAGACTGCTGTTTACGTTCACAGACTGACTGTTTACGTTTACAGACTGCTGTTTACGTTTACAGACTGACTGTTTACGTTTACAGACTGCTGCTTACGTTCACAGACTGACTGTTTACGTTTACAGACTGACTGTTTACGTTCACAGACTGCTGTTTACGTTCACAGACTGACTGTTTACGTTCACAGACTGCTGTTTACGTTCACAGACTGACTGTTTACGTTTACAGACTGCTGTTTACGTTTACAGACTGCGGTTTACGTTTACAGACTGACTGTTTACGTTTACAGACTGACTGTTTACGTTCACAGACTGCTGTTTACGTTTACAGACTGTTGTTTACGTTCACAGACTGACTGTTTACGTTTACAGACTGACTGTTTACGTTTACAGACTGCTGCTTACGTTCACAGACTGACTGTTTACGTTCACAGACTGACTGTTTACGTTCACAGACTGCTGTTTACGTTCACAGACTGACTGTTTACGTTCACAGACTGCTGTTTACGTTCACAGACTGACTGTTTACGTTTACAGACTGCTGTTTACGTTTACAGACTGCTTTTTACGTTCACAGACTGACTGTTTACGTTTACAGACTGACTGTTTACGTTCACAGACTGCTGTTTACGTTCACAGACTGACTGTTTACGTTCACAGACTGCTGTTTACGTTCACAGACTGACTGTTTACGTTTACAGACTGCTGTTTACGTTTACAGACTGACTGTTTACGTTCACAGACTGACTGTTTACGTTCACAGACTGACTGTTTACGTTCACAGACTGCTGTTTACGTTCACAGACTGCTGTTTACGTTCACAGACTGCTTTTTACGTTCACAGACTGCTGTTTACGTTCACAGACTGACTGTTTACGTTTACAGACTGACTGTTTACGTTCACAGACTGCTGTTTACGTTTACAGACTGACTGTTTACGTTCACAGACTGACTGTTTACGTTCACAGACTGCTGTTTACGTTCACAGACTGACTGTTTACGTTCACAGACTGCTGTTTACGTTCACAGACTGACTGTTTACGTTCACAGACTGCTGTTTACGTTCACAGACTGACTGTTTACGTTTACAGACTGCTGTTTACGTTCACAGACTGACTGTTTACGTTCACAGACTGACTGTTTACGTTTACAGACTGCTGTTTACGTTTACAGACTGACTGTTTACGTTCACAGACTGACTGTTTACGTTTACAGACTGACTGTTTACGTTTACAGACTGACTGTTTACGTTCACAGACTGACTTTTTACGTTTACAGACTGCTGTTTACGTTTACAGACTGACTGTTTACGTTTACAGACTGACTGTTTACGTTCACAGACTGCTGTTTACATTTACAGACTGTTGTTTACGTTCACAGACTGACTGTTTACGTTTACAGACTGACTGTTTACGTTTACAGACTGCTGCTTACGTTCACAGACTGACTGTTTACGTTCACAGACTGACTGTTTACGTTCACAGACTGCTGTTTACGTTCACAGACTGACTGTTTACGTTCACAGACTGCTGTTTACGTTCACAGACTGACTGTTTACGTTTACAGACTGCTGTTTACGTTTACAGACTGACTGTTTACGTTTACAGACTGCTGCTTACGTTCACAGACTGACTGTTTACGTTTACAGACTGACTGTTTACGTTCACAGACTGCTGTTTACGTTCACAGACTGACTGTTTACGTTCACAGACTGCTGTTTACGTTCACAGACTGACTGTTTACGTTTACAGACTGCTGTTTACGTTTACAGACTGACTGTTTACGTTCACAGACTGACTTTTTACGTTTACAGACTGCGGTTTACGTTTACAGACTGACTGTTTACGTTTACAGACTGACTGTTTACGTTCACAGACTGCTGTTTACGTTTACAGACTGTTGTTTACGTTCACAGACTGACTGTTTACGTTTACAGACTGACTGTTTACGTTTACAGACTGCTGCTTACGTTCACAGACTGACTGTTTACGTTCACAGACTGACTGTTTACGTTCACAGACTGCTGTTTACGTTCACAGACTGACTGTTTACGTTCACAGACTGCTGTTTACGTTCACAGACTGACTGTTTACGTTCACAGACTGCTGTTTACGTTTACAGACTGCTGCTTACGTTCACAGACTGACTGTTTACGTTTACAGACTGACTGTTTACGTTCACAGACTGCTGTTTACGTTCACAGACTGACTGTTTACGTTCACAGACTGCTGTTTACGTTCACAGACTGACTGTTTACGTTTACAGACTGCTGTTTACGTTCACAGACTGACTGTTTACGTTCACAGACTGACTGTTTACGTTCACAGACTGAATATTTATGTTTACAGACTGAATATTTATGTTTACAGACTGAATATTTATGTTTACAAACTGTTTACGTTTACAGATACAGATGTTTACAGATGTTTAATTCATCTGAACAGAGCGGATAAAGAGAGTCTGGCTGCTGCTGGGAAAGGTTGCGTTCATGTGATGGGGGGACTGGGGTCTGCCTGGCGTCTTCCTCAAACACACCGACCCCCGCCGGCTGAACAGTAGATCAACCTGCAGACTTGCCCACCTGCTGGCGACCTGGTCCAGGCTGATGTTCCTCTCTTCTAGCTCTCTGAATCCTGGGACTTCAACGATGAACACGTGTCCTCCTTCTGTCCCGAGCAGCAGCAGCTCTCCGGAGGAGTGGGCCAGCACTGCAGTCACTCGGGTCACATAAGGCGGCGCTCTGAGCAACGAAACCAGCTGCTGTTTAGAACTAGTGGCTTCCATCCATGTGATGGAGAACAGAAGAACTGCAGGTAAAGTCAGGAGTGGACCCCTAAGAACGGGGAGATAATTCTGTAAATGTGTGTTTTACCCGGGTGGTCCAGTCAGCGTGAAGCGATCTCCAGCAGCTCAGAAAGCCCGTTGTGGCCTTTTAAACTCCACATGTGGAGACTGTTATCGTCCAGCAGGGTGACCAGCTCGGCCTGGAGAGGAAGCACAGTTACTCCACACTGTCCGTTTACACAGCTGCGAGCAGACCGGTGTGTGTTGTTTCCTGTACCTGGTGAGGCATGAAGTGCACCTGAGTGACAGCAGCGTTCTCATCATGTAGACCCATGAATTCTACGCCTGGAGCTCCGTACCTGAGAGCTGGTTAAAGACCAAAGACTACCTCACCGACACATGGCTCGTGACACATGCATGAGTTTAACCCACGCGGTTTAAATGACCTCCTTCAGGTCATCACAGGGCACGTAACCCCAGACGCCTCCATTAAAAATTACACTTTAAGATGGAAACCAGTTAATCCCGTTACATGTATTACATCAAACTTATTGTAGGTTTCTCCCTGTTTTAACAAGAGCAGTGACCTCTTGTGATCACACTGGCATTTAAAGAGTTAAAACCACTGGTATTATGACATATTTGCTATGTTTTGATAAGGAAATGCAGCTTTGGTTACAGGTTCGCCAGCTGATGGAAACCAATAACTGAGCATGCTCAGGATGTCGTCATAATCAGTGGCCATTTCACACACTCTCCTATCAGCACTGACATCCCCAGTCACCCCCAACAGCATTCAGCAGACACCAGTCTCACACTACGACACACGTTTTCTCAAGCGCACACATCTTAACATATCACACACACACACACCAGTCTCGTCTTCGTGCCGCTTATCCGGGGTCGGGTTGCGGGGTAGCAGCAACCTAAGCAGGGAAGCCCAGACTTCCCTCTCCCCAACCACATTTGCCAACTCTGCGGGGGGATCCCGAGGCATTCCCAGGCCAGCCGAGACATATAATCCCTCCAGCGTGTCCTGGGTCTTCCCCGGGGTCTCCTCCCAGAGGGACGTGCCTGGAACACCTCACCGGGGAGGTCCAGGAGGCATCCTGACCAGATGCTCGAGCCACCTCAACTGGTTCCTCTCGATGCGGAGGAGCAGCGGCTCTACTCTGATCTCCTCCGGGATGACCGAGCTCCTCACCCTATCTCTAAGGGAGAGCCCAGCCACCCTGCGGAGGAAACTCATTTCAGCCGCCTGTATACGAGATCTCCTTCTTTCGGTCACGACCCACAGCTCATGACCATAGGTGAGGGTAGGAAAGTAGATCGACTGGTAAATCGAGAGCTTCGCCTTCAGGCTCAGTTCCTTCTTCACCACACCAGACTGGCGCAGAGTCCGCATTACTGCAGACGCCGCACCGATCCGTCTGTCAATCTCACGCTCCATCCTTCCCTCACTCGTGAACAAGACCCCAAGATATTTAAACTCCTCCACTTGAGGCAGGACCTGACTCCCGACCCGGAGAGGGCAATCCACCCTATTCCGGCTGAGGACCATGGTCTCGGATTTGGAGGTGCTGATTCTCATCCCAGCCGCTTCACACTCGGCAGCAAATCGCTCAAGCGAGAGCTGGAGATCACGACCAGATGAAGCCAACAGGACCATGTCATCTGCAAAAAGCAGGGACCCAATCCTGAGGACACCAAGCCGGATCCCCTCAACACCTAGGCTGCGCCTAGAAATTCTGTCCATATAAGTTATGAACAGAATCGGTGATAAAGGGCAGCCTTGGCAGAGTCCGACCCTCACCGGAAACGAATCCGACTTACTACCGGCAATGCGGACCAAGCTCTGACACCTGTCGTACAGGGACCGGACAGCCCGTACAAGGGGGTCCAGTACCCCATACTCCCGGAGTTCCCCCCACAGGAGCCCCCGGGGGACACGGTCGAACGCCTTCTCCAGGTCCACAAAGCACATGTAGACTGGTTGGGCAAACTCCCATGCCCCCTCCAGGACTCCAAAGAGGGTATAGAGCTGGTCCGCGACCAGGACGAAAACCGCACTGCTCCTCCTCGATCCAAGATTCGACTATCCGATGGACCCTCCTCTCCAGGACCCCTGAATAGACCTTACCAGGGAGGCTGAGGAGTGTGATTCCCCTGCAACTGGAACACACCCTCCGGTCCCCCTTCTTAAAAAGGGGGACCACCACCCCCCTTTTTGTGTTGGTAGGATTGAGGAGGTCTTCGAAGTACTCCCTCCACCAACCCACAATGTCGCGAGTTGATTTCAGCAGCTCCCCACCTCCACTGTACACAGTGTTGATGGAGCACTGCTTCCCCCTCCTGAGCTGCCGGATGGTGGACCAGAATCGCCTCGAAGCCATCCGGAAGTCTTTCTCCATGGCCTCGCCAAACTCCTCCCATGCCTGAGTTTTTGCCTTGGTGACAGCCGAAGCCGCATGCCGCTTAGTCCGCCGGTACCCATCAGCTGCCTCCGGAGTCCCACTGGCCAAGTACGCCTCAGCAATAGAGGCACGGAACACAGCCCATTCGGACTCAATGTCCCCGCCTCACTCGGGACATGTTTGAAGCTCTGCTGAAGGTGGGAGTTGAAGCTCGCTCTAACGGGGACTCAGCCAGATGTTCCCAGCAGACCCTCACAACATGTTTGGGCCTGCCAGATCTGAACAGCTCCGCCCCCCTCTTCACCCGAGTGTCCAAGGCATGTGGCCGCAGGTCTGACGATACGACTACAAAATCGATCATGGAACTGCGGCCCAGGGAATCCTGATGCCAGGTGTACATATGGATACTCTTATGTTGGAACATGGTGTTCGTTATGGACAATCCATGACGAGCACAGAAGTCCAATAACAAAACACCATTTGGGTTCAGAGGGGGGTGACCATGCCTCCCAATAACTTTGATAGCATTGAAGTCCCCCAGCAGAACTATGGAGTCCCCAGAAGGAGCACCCTCCAACACTCCCTCCAAGGACTCCAGAAAGGATGGGTACTCTGAACTGCTGTTCGGTGCATAAGCACAGACAACCGTCAGGACCCGTCCCCCCACCCGAAGGCGGAGGGAAACTACCCTTTCATCCACCGGGGTAAACCCCAACGTGCAGGCACCAAGCTGGGGCCGATGAGAATGCCCACACCTGCTCGGCACCTCTCACCATGAGCAACTCCAAAGTGGAAGAAAGTCCAGCCCCTCTCGAGGGTACTGGTTCCAGAGCCCAAGCCATGCGTCGAGGTGAGTCCAACTATATCTAGTTGTAACTGCTCAACCTCGCGCACAAGCTCAGGCTCCTTCCCCACCGGAGAGGTGAGATTCCACGTCCCTAGAGCCAGCTTCTGCAGCTGGGGATCGGACCGCCAGGGTCCCCGCCCCTTGCGGCCGCCCAGCTCACATTTGACCCGACCCCTACGGCTCCTCCCGCAGATGGTGAGCTCTGGTGAGGTGGAGCCCATGTAACCCTTTCGGACTGAGCCCGACCGGGCCCCATGGGCGAAGGCCCGGCCACCAGACGCTTGCTCTCATACCCTACCTGCAGGCCTGGCTCCAGAGGGGGTCCCGGTGACCCGTGTCCGGGGAAGGGAACATTTCCGCCCAGGTTTGTGGTCATCATAGGGGTCGATGAGCCGTGCTTGGTCTGGTCCCTCCCCTAGACACCTGTTTGCCATGGGTGACCCTACCAGGGTCATAAAGCCCCCGACAACATAGCTGCTAGGATCTTTGGGACGCACAAACCCCCCCACCACGACAAGGTGACGGCTCAGGGAGGGGTGTTTTGTGTTTTTTGGTTGTTTATGTTGTGCTTTTGGTTGTTTGGGTTTTTTAGGGTTTTTTTTGTTTTGTTTTTGCGTTTTTGGTCGTTTATTGTTGTTTTTTTTGTTTTGTGTTTGTTTATTGTTGGTTTTGTTTTTGTGTTTTTTGGTTGTTTATTGTTGGGTTTTGGTTTTTGTGTTTTGGGTTGTCTTTTGTTGTTTTTTTTCGGTTGTTTTTTGTTGGGTTTTGTTTTTGCATTATTTGTTGTTTTTTTTAGTTACGTTTTTTGTGTTTATTTGTGTGTTTTTATGTTTTGTGTTTGTTTGTTTATTGTTGGGTTTTGTTTTTGGTTTTTCATTGTTGGGTTTTTTTGTTTTTTGTTTGTTGTTTTTTTTCAGTTGTTGGTTGTTTTCTGTTGGGTTTTGTTTTTGGTTTTTTTTGTTGTTACTCAATTTGTTTGTTGTTTATTGTTGGGTTTTGTTGTTTTTTTTTTCAGTTGTTCATTGTTTTTTGTTGGATTTTGTTTTTGTGTTTTTGGTTTTTTTTGGTGTTTTGTTGTTTTTTGTTTTTGGTTGTTTTTTGTTGGGGTTTTTGTGTAGAGTTTGTTTATTGTTGGGTTTTGTTTTTCGTTGTTTTGCTTTTGGTTGTTTGGGTGGTTTTTGTTGTTTTTGTGTTTTGTGGGGTTTTTTGTTAGTTTTGTTTGCTTTTATTTGTTTGGCCTTTTGGTGTTTTGCTCAGGTGTGGAACCCTATGGCGTTGTGGTCTGTGCTTGTAGTTGTTTTTTTTTTTATGTGTACGAATTAAGGTGGTGGAAATCCATCCATTTATTCTGCTCCTGTGCAAAACATGCATAACTGGGAGAAGAATTTACCAATCCTTTGTAAAAACGTGTTGCAGGTGTTCACCTCAGCAGATCTTCATTGCTCTTATTTACAGTTACTGTTAAACATATCAGAGGATGTTATGTTTGTGATGTTTTGGACGGGTGTTGCTGCTGGTTTGTTTGCATTGTCAGCAGCAGTTTCGTCAGCACAGGATGTAACAATGGTCTCTTCTGTCTCACTGGGCTGAATGTCTGCCACATTTATCTGACTTAAGGTCTCAGAAGGCTGATTACTGGTAACAGAAAAGAGTTCCTGATTTTTCCAATGATTAAATGCTTCCATCAACTCGACCTGTCTTTGATTTTGTACATCCATCAGCTCCATTATATATCTTCCATCGCCTTTGCTATAATATTCATCTTTGACTTGTTTGTCGCTGGGAGAGACTTCTGCAGAAGTTACAGCAGTAACTCTGTTAGCATTGGTCACAGCGCCTGTGAAGCTGGTTAAACTGTTGACTGATTTAGTTGTTTCTTCAGTACAGGATGTAACAATGGTCTCTTCTGTCTCACTGGGCTGAATGTCTGCCACATTTATCTGACTTAAGGTCTCAGAAGGCTGATTACTGGTAACAGAAAAGAGTTCCTGATTTTTCCAATAATTAAATCCTTCCATCAACTCGACCTGTATTTGATTTTGTACATCCATCAGCTCCATTATATATCTTCCATCGCCTTTGTTATAATATTCATCTTTGACTTGTTTGTCGCTGGGAGAGACTTCTGCAGAAGTTACAGCAGTAACTCTGTTAGCATTGGTCACAGCGCCTGTGAAGCTGGTTAAACTATTGACTGATTTAGTTGTTTCTTTAGCACAGGATGTAACAATGGTCTCTTCTGTCTCACTGGGCTGAATGTCTGCCACATTTATCTGACTTAAGGTCTCAGAAGGCTGATTACTGGTAACAGAAAAGAGTTCCTGATTTTTCCAATGATTTAATGCTTCCATCAACTCGACCTGTATTTGATTTTGTACATCCATCAGTTCCATTAGATATATTTCATTGTCTTTGTTGTTATCATCTTCATCTTTGACTTGTTTGTCGCTGGGAGAGACTTCTGCAGAAGTTACAGCAGTAACTCTGTTAGCATTGGTCACAGCGCCTGTGAAGCTGGTTAAACTATTGACTGATTTAGTTGTTTCTTTAGTAGAGGATGTAACAATGGTCTCTTCTTCTGTCTCACTGGGCTGAATGTCTGCCACATTTATCTGACTTAAGGTCTCAGAAGGCTGATCACTGGTAACAGGAAAGAGTTCCTGATTTTTCCAATTATTAAATGCTGCTATCAACTCGACCTGTCTTTGATTTTGTACATCCATCAGCTCCATTCGATATCTTCCATCGTCTGACATAACGCACTGAGTTGGAACTGCAGAAGGCTGATTATTTTCCTCAGATAAGGGAGTTTGAAGTATGAAAGGGTGATTGAGTGCTTCAGCAGGGGTTATCCGTTCGTCTGGATCCACCTGCAACATCTTTTTGAGAAGACTGATGAATCCATCTGTGTCTTCAGGTTCTGTGGGCTTGTCAGGCACCTTATGCAGTGTTGGCAGATCTTCCAGAGAAGAGATGTTGTCGTAAATATACTTGACGGAAGTAAAACAACCTCCTTCAGATCTTTCATATTCATCCATTGTATTCCACTTCCATTCTGAACCGTCATCCGTCTCCACCCAGTTAAAAAAGGTTTCGGTTTTGAGTCCTTTATCCAGTATGTAATTAGGAATACCTATAATCTTTGAAATGACTTTCATGATGTCATAATTATGTTTGCCTGCAAACAGGTTTTCACCAAGATACAAGAACATCAGTGTGCATCCCAAAGACCACATGTCAACTGCTTCATTGACTGGAAGGCCCAAAAAATTCTCAGGGGCTCTGTAACAAAGTTTTTGAAAGGAAGGATGATTACACAAATCACCTGACTTAGCAGTTAGTCCAAAATCAATTAGCTTCACTTTGAAAGGCTGCAATTTCCGGTTTACCAACATTACATTGTCTGGGTTAATACCATTGTGTGACAAACCGATACTATTGAGTGCGTTGATGGCCTCCAGTAGCTGCTTTGCAATTGTTCTGATTTCAGAAACATGCAGTGACTTCCTCTTCCGTTGTATCAAGTCAGATAAGCTAATGTCCAGCTTCTCAAAAACCAGACAATTTACGCCCATGTACTGAAAGCACCTGTGGAATTTGATCAAATTGTTTTTGTCAGGATCTAATTTTTGGATTTGGTGCAAGATCCCAGCTTCTCTTCTTCCTAGTTCGTCAAATTTTCTTTTCAAAAATTTAATTGCCACTGTCCTGTAATTGTTGTACACGTCGATGCATTCGGCCACTTCTCCAGTAGACCCTTTTCCAATAAACTCACGAAGACAATATCCTCCATATGGATCATGCACATAACAATTTAATTGTATCGCGGGATGAATATCCCTACTGGAACAGATTCCCATTGTAAACTGTGACGGATTAAAAAAAAAAAGTCCTGTAAATTTGCTCGATACTGAAAACTACTTGTCTTTTCTGAAGCGATCCTTTAGAAATGAAGGTGTGTGAACAAGTAGCTGGCTATTAAAGAGTGGCGGGTCTGACATCATATTCGATTGCCTTTGACATCAAAGGATCAAAGGATCAAAGAATCAAAGGGAAACCAATCTCTGACGATGACGTCAGATTCCATCCTCTTGCTTCGATCTTAAGGACCTTTTGAAAATAAATTAAAAGTACTTCCTGTAGCTGGCAGCATATTCGGCACAATGTTTATGTGTTGCCATGGTAACGCCGGAAGCCGGCATTCGCGCTGTTTTTTCTTTGTGGGTTTTTATATAAATTGAATTCCTTTTTTTTTTTTTAAACACAGTTTCGGAGTGTCTGATTGTATTATTGTGGAAATGCTCTGATGATTTTGGCCATTATTTGATTGCTGTGCTGCTGTTTCTGTGAGAATAGGTTTGCGTTTTGAGTCATGTGACTGCGCCCCGGAAGCTGTTCACTAAGCGCCAACAAGAGTAAAGTAATAGAGACTTCGGGAGGAGTTTTATGCGCTTAATAATTCTACTGCTGGTCTGAAAGGCGAACACGGTATGTTTGATGAGGTATTTCTTTTGTTTATGGATATATTGTAAACAAGGTTTAAATTGGATATTTAAAACGTAAATATATTCTAATATTTGTGATTGGAAAAGAATATTTGAGCCTTGATTTTGAAAAGACATTTTTTTCTTTCAGTTTTCACGGTGTTTCGTGGTTATGGAATAAAGAAAAGTATGCATCAGTAAGAAGCGTGGATTCTTTATGACCAGAGTAGTTATAGTGAAAACGTGGCCCAATTCCACCAAACCACGTCATCTCCTGTTGGGATCATCAGGCTTCAGAGCGCAGACCTGCTTCATCTCCTGTTGGGATCATCAGGCTTCAGAGCGCAGACCTGCTTCATCTCCTGTTGGGATCATCAGGCTTCAGAGCGCAGACCTGCTTCATCTCCTGTTGGGATCATCAGGCTTCAGAGTGCAGACCTGCTTCATCTCCTGTTGGGATCATCAGGCTTCAGAGTGCAGACCTGCTTCATCTCCTGTTGGGATCATCAGGCTTCAGAGCGCAGACCTGCTTCATCTCCTGTTGGGATCATCAGGCTTCAGAGCGCAGACCTGCTTCATCTCCTGTTGGGATCATCAGGCTTCAGAGCGCAGACCTGCTTCATCTCCTGTTGGCATCATCAGGCTTCAGAGCGCAGACCTGCTTCATCTCCTGTTGGGATCATCAGGCTTCAGAGCGCAGACCTGCTTTATCTCCTGTTGGGATCATCAGGCTTCAGAGTGCAGACCTGCTTCATCTCCTGTTGGGATCATCAGGCTTCAGAGTGCAGACCTGCTTTATCTCCTGTTGGGATCATCAGGCTTCAGAGCGCAGACCTGCTTTATCTCCTGTTGGGATCATCAGGCTTCAGAGTGCAGACCTGCTTCATCTCCTGTTGGGATCATCAGGCTTCAGAGCGCAGACCTGCTTTATCTCCTGTTGGGATCATCAGGCTTCAGAGTGCAGACCTGCTTCATCTCCTGTTGGGATCATCAGGCTTCAGAGCGCAGACCTGCTTCATCTCCTGTTGGGATCATCAGGCTTCAGAGTGCAGACCTGCTTCATCTCCTGTTGGGATCATCAGGCTTCAGAGCGCAGACCTGCTTCATCTCCTGTTGGGATCATCAGGCTTCAGAGCGCAGACCTGCTTCATCTCCTGCTGGGATCATCAGGCTTCAGAGTGCAGACCTGCTTCATCCTGTTGGGATCATCAGGCTTCAGAGCGCAGACCTGCTTCATCTCCTGTTGGGATCATCAGGCTTCAGAGTGCAGACCTGCTTCATCTCCTGCTGGCATCATCAGGCTTCAGAGTGAAGCCCTGCTTCATCTCCTGTTGGGATCATCAGGCTTCAGAGTGCAGACCTGCTTCATCTCCTGTTGGGATCATCAGGCTTCAGAGCGCAGACCTGCTTTATCTCCTGTTGGGATCATCAGGCTTCAGAGCGCAGACCTGCTTCATCCTGTTGGGATCATCAGGCTTCAGAGCGCAGACCTACTTCATCTCCTGTTGGGATCATCAGGCTTCAGAGCGCAGACCTGCTTCATCTCCTGTTGGGATCATCAGGCTTCAGAGTGCAGACCTGCTTCATCTCCTGTTGGGATCATCAGGCTTCAGAGCGCAGACCTGCTTCATCTCCTGTTGGGATCATCAGGCTTCAGAGCGCAGACCTGCTTCATCTCCTGTTGGGATCATCAGGCTTCAGAGCGCAGACCTGCTTTATCTCCTGTTGGGATCATCAGGCTTCAGAGCGCAGACCTGCTTCATCTCCTGTTGGGATCATCAGGCTTCAGAGTGCAGACCTGCTTCATCTCCTGTTGGGATCATCAGGCTTCAGAGTGCAGACCTGCTTCATCTCCTGCTGGCATCATCAGGCTTCAGAGCGCAGACCTGCTTCATCTCCTGTTGGGATCATCAGGCTTCAGAGTGCAGACCTGCTTCATCTCCTGTTGGGATCATCAGGCTTCAGAGTGCAGACCTGCTTCATCTCCTGTTGGGATCATCAGGCTTCAGAGTGCAGACCTGCTTCATCTCCTGCTGGCATCATCAGGCTTCAGAGTGAAGGCCTGCTTCACGTCATGTGGTCACCAACAACCAGGCCATTTCACGTTGAACTAAGTACAACACAAGTTTCACACCAAGCATTTCTGGCACGATATAAGAGTAAGTTGTAAACTTAACAGTGTAACCACATGGCAAAGCCACTCAGAGCTAGTGAACTAAAACTTTAGAGGTCATCGTTTGGAAATTCAAATCTGTCATCTCATGGTAAAGTGTCATAACTAAACAAAAAGGATCATATAAGTGAAATACACAAGTTGGTGTGATTTGAGAACATATTTCCTTTGAATGACAGATTTCAAAGCAGTACTGTAATTATATAACAGGTTACTGCAGTGTGTCTAAAGCAAGGTTTTGCATTACTTGCAATGGCTGAAGTTGTATATTGTAATTCTGATTACTGAAAGTACTGATTTGGCAGAGGTAAATATGTTGGTTCAACATGAAACATCAGATGAGTTTGATGAAAATGCAAATCCTGAAATGGAAGATCAAAACATTCTAGCACCTAAATATGTTGAAGCTGAAACAGACAAAGGAAGCTGTGCCCTGGATAATGATGGCATTAGAGGTGAGACATCAAAACAGCTACATGAGGACTGTAATACAAATATCCGAAAATCTTCACGTGAAGTACGCCTTACACCTAAGATGCAGGAGTTAAAAGAGCAAGAGCTGGCTCAGCGGGAAAGAAAGTTTCTGTCAGTTTATGAGAAATGGAAATGTCATGTAAAGGAGACTCGGAAAAGGCTAAAGATAGAGTGTTCGGAAACTGACTTATTTAACATGATGGATGTGATTGAGAAGCTTGAATCCGAGCTGAAAGAACTATATAACAAAATACGACTCCAAGTTACACCAAGTCAAGACATTAGACGGAAAGTTGATACATGCTCAGCTGTTACTGCTGACTTGCTGGGGCTCATGAAGGTTCGAGCAATTGAAGATGAAGATGATTTTGATGCTGAAGCAGAAAATGCAAGGCTATGCATGCTCCTTGATAATGACTACGCTAAATCTATATATGGCTCCACAGTTTCAAGAGCCACTGTTAAAAGTGATTGCTCTAAGTATTCATCTGAGTCACCAAGTATGTCAGTTAAGAGAGCAGAGACTGCTGCACAGCTAGCTGCAAAGAGGGCTGAAATTGAAATGGAAGCTGCTATTGAAGCACAACGCCAACAACTAAAACGGCTTGAAAATCAGAGAGATGTTGAGGTAATAGAAGCAAAACTTAGAGTGTACACTGAGGAAGAGCTAAAGGAAAAGGTTGATAGGGATGGTTGTTTGTACAATGAAGAGAGAAGCCCTCCCTCCACTAATTCAAAGCTAACAAATCAGAACGAGCAACTCATTAAGAATGAAGCAAGCTTAGTGCAAACATTACGAGTCCATAGCCCTCACTCGGCTTCCAGTTCCAGAACCCCCTGTTTTCTCAGGTGACCCACTGAAGTTCACTGAGTGGAGCATCAGCTTCAAGGCACTCATAGAAAGACGATGCTCAAATCCTGCTGACAGGTTATTCTACATTCAAAGGTATGTTACTGGGGAAGCCAGGTCAGCTTTGGAGGGTAGTTTTTACAGAAAAGATGAAGAATGTCCCAGCATGCCTGGGACAAGCTTAATGCCAGGTATGGACATTCGTTTGTTGTGCAACGGGCCTTCAGGGAAAAGCTTAATAAGTGGCCAAAAATTGGCACAAGAGAATATGTCAGGCTAATAGAATTCAGTGATTTTCTGCAAACATGTAGCAATGCCATGCCTCATGTCAAAGGTCTTCATGTGTTAAATGTGTTAAATGAAGAAAATCAGAAGATGCTAGCCAAACTTCCAGACTGGGTAACAGCTAGCTGGAATCGTTTTGTTACAGAGAAGCTTGATCAAGCCAAAGATTACCCAACCTTCGAAGAGTTTGCTGCATTTGTATCAAAGGAAGCACGCATTGCATGCAACCCAGTATCATCGCTTCTTGCTTCAAAGGCCTCAGAGGAGAGGTCACCAAGAGAAATAAAGCGTTCGAAGGCTAACAATTTTGCTACCAGTGTAAAGTCCTCTGATGTTTTCAGTGAGGTAGCAAAACAAAGCAAAGTTACTGAAACGATGAAAGACTCAGACAGACAAGAGACTACTAGTAGATTGACTCAAGCCTCAAATCCTGTAGTGTGTCTTTGCTGTGGCGACAAGCACTCCATGCATAAATGTCAAAGACTGACAGAAAAGACTGTAGAACAAAAGAAAAAGTTCATTCAAGAAAATAAACTTTGTTTTGCATGCCTAGAGGGCACAACTCCAAAAGCTGTAAGAACAGGGCTATGTGCGGCATAAGCAAAGGTCGCCATCCCACTCCATTGCATGAAGACCGTCTTCTAACAGAGAAATCTGCTTCACAAAGTGTCCAGCAATAGAGGCGTGCATGTCATCACTGTCGTGTAGTGCAACTGGAGGAGAGGGTGAAAGCACATCAATGATTGTTCCAGTATGGATCTCACCATCCAATGCTCCTGATTCCGAAGTCCTGGCATACGCCTTATTAGACACTCAGAGCAGTAACACATTTGTTGATGAGGAAATATGTGCAAAGTTGCAAGTGGTGTCTGACCCAGTTAAATTAAAACTTTCCACAATGATGGGAAAAGACTCAATTGTACAGAGTCAGAGAGTCAGTGGACTCAGAGTCAGAGCTTTCTCAACAGGAAACACCATAGAGTTGCCTCCTGCCTATACAAGGGATTTCATACCACTCGAACGTTCACACATTCCCACCTGTGATACAGCTAACAGATGGAAGCACCTCACTGTCATTGCTCATGAGATGCCCTCACTAATGGATTGTGGAGTTGGACTTCTTGTTGGCTATGATTGCTCCAGAGCTCTCGCACCTCGAAAGGTCATTACAGGGCAAGACACAGAGCCATATGCCATAAAAACTGACTTGGGCTGGAGCATAGTTGGAAGCACACCACAGCGAATTAACTCCAAAGAAGTAACGGGCCTTTGTCATCGCATATCTGTGAAGGAGATTCCACCTGTAACACCAACGGCTGTTATTAAAGCACTCGAGGCAGACTTCGCTGAAACTTCTCCTAATGAAAAAAGTGTATCCCAGGAGGACATACGATTTCTGCAAATCCTAAAGGAGAGTATACGTGAAAATGAGAGTGGCCACATTGAGATGCCCCTTCCCTTCAAGGCACGCCCCAATCTTCCAGACAATAAAAGACTGGCTCTGGTGCGATTAAGGCACCTTAAAGGGAAAATGGAGAAAAATCCTAAATTTAGGAATGATTACGTAAAGTTCATGGAAACTGTTTTCAAAGATGGGGAAGCTGAAAGAGCAGAGGAAGAACCAAAGGTGGGATGTTCATGGTACATCCCGCATCAAGGCGTTTACCACCCTAAAAAACCAGAGAAGATCAGGGTAGTATTTGACTGTTCTGCAAAGTATGAAGGCACTGCCCTGAATGATCATCTTTTGGCAGGGCCTGATCTGACAAATGGACTTACTGGGGTCCTCTGCAGGTTTCGCGAACATCCAGTAGCTGTCATGTGCGACGTGGAAAAAATGTTTCACAGATTCCATGTTAAAGAGGAAGACAGGGACCATTTGCGTTTCTTGTGGTGGGAAAATGGAGATACAGAATCAGAACCCAAAGAGTACCGTATGAAGGTCCACCTTTTCGGAGCCTCATTATCTCCAGGCTGTGCTAACTATGGTTTAAAGCATCTAGCTAGCCAAAACGAAAGCCAGCACCCTGCTGCAGCTAACTTCATTAAAAAACATTTCTATGTAGATGATGGCCTTATCAGTGTGGATTCTGTAAATGATACAATTGACTTGGTCAAAGAAACACAACTGGTCTGTGCTAAAGGAAAACTGCGCCTACACAAATTCATATCCAACAGTCGAGAGGTGCTTGAATCCATATATCCTACTGAACTTGCTGCTGGCGTGAAGGACGTGGATCTCAATCGCAATGACCTTCCAATTCAAGGTGCACTCGGAGTAAGCTGGAATGTTGAAAGTGACACCTTCTTCTTCTTCAAAGTTGCACTGGATGAGAAACCAGCAACACGACGTGGAAATCTTTCAGCTGTAGCTTCTGTGTATGACCCATTAGGTTTTTTAGCCCCGTTCCTCCTTCAGGGAAAAAGAGTGCTACAGTAAATGTGTCAAAGGGGAGTCAGTTGGGATGAGCCATTACCACATGACTTGAAACCAAGGTGGGAAAGTTGGCTGAGTGACTTAAAGAACCTGGAAATGATTCAGATTCCAAGATGCTTCCTGCCCAAAAACTTTGGAAAGGTTGTGAAAGTTGAGTTGCATCACTTTTCAGACGCAAGCAATCTTGGCTATGGACAGTGTTCTTATATCAGATTGGTAGGTGAAGATAAAGTTCACTGCACAGTAATCATTGGGAAAGCAAGAATTGCACCTACAAAGATAGTTACTATTCCTAGACTTGAGTTAACTGCAGCAGTAGTCTCAGCAGCTGTAAGCAATATCTTGAGGAATGAGCTGGAACTCAAGATCGACAGAGAATACTTCTGGACAGATTCACAGGTGGTCCTAGGCTACATCAACAACGACGCGCGAAGATTTCATGTCTTCGTTGCCAACCGTGTCCAGAGGATTCGAGAGACCACAAACCCAAAACAGTGGCACTATGTTGACACAGAAGACAACCCAGCAGATCATGCCTCTAGAGGTCTGAAGTTAGCAGAGCTGGTGGAGTCAAACTGGTTCTCAGGACCCAAGTTTCTGTGGGAAATAAAGGTAGCTGCTACTGAAGGAAGTTCTGAACTACTTGTGGGAGATCCTGAGGTCAAAACGGCTCAAGTGCTAAAAACCGAAGTGACCAAACAAGGCGATTTTCTTCAGTGTCTCACAAGAATATCAAAATGGACCACCCTGGTGAATGTGATTGCACGGATCCAGCGGCTATTAAATAAAACTAAAAGGTCAGATCTCATAAACGTGGAACAAAGAATGAATGCCACCTATACTCTTATCAGGCTGGTACAGCAGGAAGCCTTTAAAGAAGAACTGAACATACTGAGCAAAAAAATCTGAAACGCTGCCATGTAACCATAGGCTAAACCAACTGGATCCTTTTCTTCATCATGGTGTGATGAGGGTGGGAGGAAGGATGAAGAGAGCCTCCGTGCCCTTTGACCTACGACATCCCGCGATCCTCCCAAGAAATAGTTTTGTCACAAGCCTCATTCTTGCACATCATCACAACAAAATTCAGCACCAAGGCAGGGGGCAGACACTCAATGAACTTCGAGCCAGTGGTTATTGGATTGTTGGTGGAAGCAAGGCAGTGGCTCAGTATATACGGCAATGTGTTCCATGTAAAAGAGCTCGTGGCCTGTCTGAAGAACAACTCATGGCAGATCTTCCACATGATCGTGTTGAGCCCTCGCCACCATTCACCTACTGTGGTATGGACTGTTTTGGTCCATTCCACACAAAGCAAGGTCGTAAGGAACAAAAATGTTATGGTATTCTCTTTACATGTCTATGTTCCAGAGCAATTCACATCGAGATGTTGGAAGATATGACTACAGGTGCCTTCATCAATGCTTTACGATGTTTCATAGCTATCCGTGGAGCAGTTAGACATATCAGGTCAGACCAAGGGTCAAACTTTGTAGGGGCCAAAAATGAAATGCAAAGAGCTCTAAAGGAGATGGATCAAGAGAGAATAGCTGCCTTTTTGGCAAACAAACAGTGTGACTTCCGCATGACTGCGCCAGAGTCTAGTCACGTTGGAGGCATATGGGAACGCCAGATCAGAACAGTCCGGAGTGTACTTGCTTCCGTTCTTGCCCGGAGTGCTGGAAGGTTGGACGACTCATCTCTTAGGACATTTTTCTATGAAGCAATGTCCATTGTAAACAACCGACCTCTTACAGTCAGCACTATTAGTGATCCCAGCAGTCTAGAGCCACTAACACCTAATCATCTCCTCACCATGAAATCTTCTGTTCCACTACCACCTCCTGGCAGATTTATTGAGGAAGACTTGTACGTCAGAAAGAGATGGAGACGAGTTCAATACCTTTCTGAGCAATTTTGGAGTAGATGGAGAAAGGAATATCTTGCCAATATCATTCTAAGGCAACGATGGCATACACCTCGACGAAATGTGCAAGTTGGCGATATTGTGATTGTCAATGAAGAAGATGTTCCTCGTAACAGATGGAAACTTGCCAAGGTTCTTGAAGCACATCGGGATGATGATGGACTAGTTAGAAAGGCCCTCATTCAGCTGGGAGAGAGGAGTTTAGGAAAAGGTGGTGAACGCACTGGAAAACCATCCGTTCTTGAACGACCCATACAGAAACTGGTTGTTCTTGTGAAAAGCAGTTAAGGTTTATTATATACATTAGTGATTGACAGTTTAAGAAGCTTATGTCTATAAAAGTGTTATTCTCCTTGAAACAGTTGTTATTCTGTCAAATGTAATAGCAAGTGGAAATTACCATTGATTTAATCATTCAGAAAATTTGTGTGTTTCTCATTGAATTAGTTAATCAAAGATAATTTGGTGGGAGTGTAGCTGGCAGCATATTCGGCACAATGTTTATGTGTTGCCATGGTAACGCCGGAAGTCGGCATTCGCGCTGTTTTTTCTTTGTGGGTTTTTATATAAATTGAATTCCTTTTTTTTTTTTTTAAACACAGTTTCGGAGTGTCTGATTGTATTATTGTGGAAATGCTCTGATGATTTTGGCCATTATTTGATTGCTGTGCTGCTGTTTCTGTGAGAATAGGTTTGCGTTTTGAGTCATGTGACTGCGCCCCGGAAGCTGTTCACTAAGCGCCAACAAGAGTAAAGTAATAGAGACTTCGGGAGGAGTTTTATGCGCTTAATAATTCTACTGCTGGTCTGAAAGGCGAACACGGTATGTTTGATGAGGTATTTCTTTTGTTTATGGATATATTGTAAACAAGGTTTAAATTGGATATTTAAAACGTAAATATATTCTAATATTTGTGATTGGAAAAGAATATTTGAGCCTTGAAAAGACATTTTTGTCTTTCAGTTTTCACAGTGTTTTGTGGTTATGGAATAAAGAAAAGTATGCATCAGTAAGAAGCGTGGATTCTTTATGACCAGAGTAGTTATACTTCCTTTAATTCCAGGGGAAAATATTAAGATGTCGCAGCAATTTTTTTTCTTTTTGTCATCCTCAAATAATCATTTATTCATTCATTTTCCGAACCGCTTATTCCAGTTCAGGGTTCCTCAAATAATCACTCATCCAATTATTATTATTATTATTATTATTATTATTATTATTATTATTATTAATAATGATAATAATAATAATTGCTTTATTTATTTAACCACTTCAGCTTGTGTAAGAGTTTGAAACGACTCGGGGGTAAAATAAAAAGCGGTTGTTACAAGACGTAGTGCGTGACAACTTTACACAGTAAAGATTAGATAAATATGCGGAGATTGCTAAACAGTGTAAATATCTCCCAGAAAATGACCTCAAGGTAAACTAAACGTTTGATAAATATGTTAACTAAAGATGTATTATAATTATAATGAGACTGTCTTTGCCGTTTTGTATTCTAACAGCGTAACCAAGTGACATTAGCTTGTGTGTAAACTAGTCAATAATCGTTAATAGTGATGATACAGTAGACCATCGGATTTTAATAAACAGACTGGGAGGTCTGGTTGACGTTCCAGTGTTTTCACACAGCATCTTGAACAGGCCTCTGCTGTCTGCAGGGTGACTTTGTAGAGCGAGGATCTTCCAGCCTGGAGACATTCACCTATCTGCTGGTCCTGAAAGCCACATGGCCAGACCGCATCTCTCTTCTACGTGGAAACCATGGGAGCCGACACATCACCCAAGTTTACGCTTTTTACCGTCAGGTTTGGTCTCTTCAGATGAGGATTTGAAATCCTCAGAAATCCTCATCTTATTTGTCATATTTCTTTTTTATCTTCCAGATGAGTGTCAGACCAAGTATGTGAATGGGAATGCCTGGCGTTATTGCACCAAAGTGCTTGATATGTTACCAGTTGCAGCTGGAAGTAACATCTAAACACTCTGCTCTTGATATGTTTTTATTTAAAATGCTGGATCCTGATAAACAACCACTGCTGATGCAATGAAATGGAAGCATGCCTTGTTATTTTGGTGAGCTTTCATGATGTCTCATTAACAAGACAGGATCCTTTCTGACCACCAAGTAGATGTTTTAATCCAACCAAGCAGAACCTAATGTGGACTTGTGCGGATAGGGAATGTGTTTCAGCCAGTAAAATGATGATTATTATTCTACAGGATCTGATTAAGAGCAAAAGCTGCAGAGAATTGAGCGTCTTTAGTTGGCCTTTTGTTTGAGTTGTGCAAACACTGAGTTAACTTGTCAACAAAGCAGTACTAGAGCTGCACATCTGTCCTGTCAGCTCTTTTAATTGTCAGGATCTGGGTTGTCTTCTGTGGGGATCGGTGCTGTTTTTCAGGTTCCACCAGAGGGGGCCATTGGGCCCGTACCTGCAGGCTGATTTCCATAGGTGTGCTTTTCCACACACCTGCAGAGCATCTGTGGTCATCGCCTGGAGTATATCTGGAGCCGGCTGCCAGTTCCTCGTTGCTTGAGCCTTGAGCCCTGTGAAAGCACCCGAACTGGATTCCCCTGAGCGCCCTGTTGACTTCATTGCTAACCAGTCCATGACGTTCCTCTCTGGAAATCCTCTCTGCTGCAACAACCTCCTGTGGTCATCTGTCCACGGCTGGCAGCCATCCAGGAACAGTCATGGCTGTGCAGCTTGTCCACCCTCCATCGTTTGCCCACGACTGGCTCAGACTTGCAGCATTCTCCAGGCATCCCTCCCAGAACTTCCCTCCCAGATCCCTCGTCATCACTATCTATATCTTTAAAACAAGTAGGAAAGCCCATCCATTCCACGGTGTCATCATCCAACCCCAGCTCTCATATAAAGCTGTCTCTACAGCGACACAGCAGTGCTGAGCCCAGGATTTTCCCGGACCGTAGAAACCTTCATTGTTTTCCAGCAAACCTTCTCATTGTTAACTTCTCTTTTGAGCTTCATTTGCATGTGGGTCAAACAGCTCAGCATCATGACATTAACAGGAGTTAGCCTGAAGTTCCAGCAAGCTGCACTTTTTTTTCTTTTCCCAAAGAACAGGTGGGTGCATGTAACAAAACAGAAATGAATGCAGCGTTTCAGACGTTTCCGAGTGGAAGAAGGAGTGTCTGCTTTCAAACACGGACTGAGAGCTGCAGGTGATGTTTAAGCCAGACTTTATGCTGACTCTGATCCCGTGTCAGTCAGCCGGATGCAGTCTGTCACCATCCTGGAGTTAACTATCAGAGTATGAGAACAACACCTCAAGAAAGAACTGATTCAGAACATTTTCAGCAGCTTCTGATAGTTTCAAACTCATTCGCCATCGTTTTCATAGCAGATTTGCCATGAGAGTGTTTCAGTGTTTATTTGTTCCACATCTTTTTAACCAGACATGACAGAGCAGGATGATGAAGTTCAGTTCAGTATTTAGCCAGTATGTCAGTATTCTACTCTACTAGTTCTTTTAAAGCTGGGAAGTAAAGAGCTTTGTCCTTTTCCTTGACACGGCAGTAACAGCCGTCTCAGGTCCAGATTTCCTCCCACTGCTTCTGTTTCTGCCTTTAATATTTCAGCTCCATTCAGCAGCGAGCTCAAAGCCAAGATGGAGTGGAGGAAAGGACCCAAGCCAGTTTGGTGAGCAGTGACAGCCTCGGTGTAATTCCTACTGCAATATTAGCTTTAACATCACTTCTTCCAATAAAAGCACAAACGTTCATGTGGAAGCACACTTTCCTCAACCAACCGGAGGAAACTACCGTGCACTTCTGGATATGTGGGCTGAAAACTTCTCCTGACTGCTCCACTTCAGTGTAAAGAGCTTCGATACTGGCTCCAGTTTGGCTTTAGTTAACTAAAGAAGAATGTTTTGTGTGTTTTTTCCAGAGTGGGTTTCTTTGCTGGTGGGAACTGTGATGGCTGTTTCATTGGCTGGAGTTGTCGTGTTGCTTCTCTGCAGAAGATCCAACCTGTCAGGTCAGTACACACTGTGCATGCTGCAGAGCTGCACAGCTCATCTCTGTCCACACCATCCTGTGGGTCAGGCGGGACGCTGCAGCTGGCGGCCTGAGCGGATCTGCAGAAATGTGTCTCAACACTCCGTCTTCTGAAAGCAGAAAACGTGCAGACACTCCTGCACATGATGGAGCTGAACGGTGTGTAAAACCAGCTAAAACAATAAAAACAAGACACGGTGATTCTTAAGAAAAGGGTGTAATAATCATCTGCATTAAAAGGTAGTGTGGAATTCTTACAGATCAAAAATTGTGGTTTGCTACAAAAATATATTCTAGGCTGCTGCAGAAATCCCAGCATCATGACAGAGTACCAAACATTTCCTGGTGATGGAAGCCGACCCACATTCCAACGGCCCACAGGTAAAGTCTCACACACTATATATTAAAGTCATTTCACTACAAACAGTTACTTTCCTAATTACATCATTCACGATGGAATAAAAACGTTTCCATAAAACTAAGACCCCAGAGAGAAGCTGCTCCAGCAGTACAGCGCCGGAGTGGTGCACCAGTACCTGTGGTCAGTTTAAAGTAGGCGGGAGGCGTCCCCAGCAGAGGAAACTGGACCAGTCTGAGTAACCTGACTCCAGAAACAGCAGACTGGTTCAGGAATCAGAAAATCAGGACTTTGGGAGGGAACATCTGGAGTGGACAGAACAGAAAAACGATCCTGAGTGAAGCGAAATGATTTAGTGTTTCTAACGTCTGCTTCGGGGTAAAACGGCGTCTGGCGACATCAGGATGTTCTGAGGATCCTCTGCAGAAAGCCATCTGTCCCTCCTGTAGTGAGATGAGATGAAGGCGGTAGAAGCTGGTTCCCTGCTGAGGGGGGGGGGGGGGGCTTGTGCTGGTGCTGAAAAAGGCCTCAGAACGCGGTGTGGATGGCAGACGTCTTCAGGTAGTTCAGGACTGAATGCTAGTGAGCGTGCTCGGTGACAGTGTGTGGTCTTCAGGCACAGCTGGTGGTCTCGTACAGCCGCCGTCATCTTTAAACTGCTGAGCGCGAGCAGGAGCCCCGCCACGCCGCGCCGCCGCTGGAGTCAGTAGTGGTTGTTAGCTAGCAGGAGGCGCCCACGCCTCACACACGTCTCTTCTCTGAGGACACACCGGGAACACTGATGAGCTGCACTACACACACACAACACACACACACACAGGAGCAGGAAGAGCGGCGCCAGTCTCACCTGACCGGAGGACTGGCGCCGCTCAGGCGGTCTTCACATTGTTCTCCAGAAACGACCTGCAGACAACAGAAACGGCTCCGTCAACACCTGGAGACGTCGTCGTCGTGCAGCAGCTTGTAAACAACCACCGCTAACAACGAGCTCCCTCCCAGCTTACTGGCAGGACACCAACATGATGGTGGGGTTACTGGGAAAGTGTCTCCAAGCTCAGAGAGGACTGAAAGTTTGTCCTTAAACTCCGACGGTCCAGAGATAAAGGCTCCAGGAGCTGCAGTCCAGCACGCAGCACAGGGTCAGAACATGTTCAGGCAGAGGCTTCTTCAGGTCTGCTGCAGGACAGGATACTGGGACATACTGGGACATTGTGGGACGTCAGCTGGTCCTGGTCAGGACGTCACAACACAGCAGCTGCCAATCACAGTGCTGAATAACTGCAGATATCACCCAGATTGTGCTCCAAGCAATCTGGAACTATAATTATTATTATTATTATCTATCATCTCAGGTTTTGGTAACTTTAACAGGAATATTTTTCTGTAGACGTAGTTTGCACGTTCCCTGTTGCCTCCAGTCGGACGTACGACGGCATCATGTGACGTCATCTCAGAGTCACCTCCAGTTTCTGAAGCTCCAGTTTTATTTCCATGGATCACACCAACCAGAGATGTGAAGGTTAAAAACAAAACTGAGGCGGGCAGAAAAAGTGATGGTTTTATCGAAATGAAGATTTTTTCCATCCACAGATGATTTCTGTGTTATTTTGTGTTATTCATGTTGTCATAAAGCAGGTAAAAAGTTGTGCCTGGTTGTAGTAAATCCTGTTCATGTGGTGTTGAACGGGAAGCAGCCGTGGTGTCATCAGGACTTTACTGGGAAGTAACGGCTTTAACACAGCAGCAGACCTGCTCAAGCCTGATGGGAACTTTGGACCTCTTTAACGCCAGACATGAAGCTGGAACTGGGGGGGGGGGGGGGGGTTTCGGCATCATGTGGAGGAGGTGTGACCTGACTCTGCATGAGAAACGGAGGATTCTGGAGGCAGAGGAACTTACGTGTGCTCTCCCTCCAGCGACTTCTGAATCTCCTGGAGAACGTCTGAAAGAAAACATACGTCTGTAAACATGACGTAGAAAAGACCTGCAGCAGCAACTCAGCCACAGACAGAGCCGAGCTGAAAGGAGTCACGGTGAAATGAAGCCACATGACGTCGGATCAGGTGTCCAACATCGTGTGTGTGAGCAGAAAGCTGGCGGAACGGTTACAGACAGAACAGAGACAGAGCGCCTGCTACAGGACGTCCTCTGGAGTACTCACGCTCGTCATTCAGCAAAGCATGCTCCATAACACGTCTAGCTGCACTTTCTGGAACACACAGGCATCACATCAGTACACACAGCCACACACAGTGTGTAGAAACTACAGACTATATTTAGAGATGGGCGGAGCCTCCGTGACGCCACCCGTAGGTTTCTGCAGAGCTGAAGTGAAGCTCGGTGGGCGGTTCCTACCATCACCATCTTGGCAGGGGCATGCGTGTCGTCTCACCCGGAAAATACAAATATGGACAAAGAGGTGGAGCTGAGAGGGGGGCTGTGAGCGTCATGGTGGATGATTAACATTAAGCGAACTCCGAGCTTTCTGTAGCTAAGAGCTAACTGAGCTAACCCGGAGATAACAGGAGATAACAGGAGATAACAGGAGCTAACCAGCTAACGGAGATAAGCGGGCTAAAGCTAAGTCACGTTGTTAACCGGTTAAAAACCGCGGTTGTTCTACGTTCTTCTGACTTGAAGCGGGAGATCAGGTACCTGTCAATCAAAAGGACACGCCCCTAAATATGCCGAACTTCGACATTAAATTACTTTTAAACGGGCGAGTTAGAAAAAATTCACTCCCCCCACAGTTGTCATGAAGGTAAATCTGACCTGTTAAACCTAAAATGATTTTTGAACCAGGCTGTAAACATGTTTATTTCTGCTGTAAACATGTTTATTTCTGCTGTAAACATGTTTATTTCTACTGTAAATATGTTTATTTCTGCTGTAAACATGTTTATTTCTACTGTAAACATGTTTATTTCTGCTGTAAACATGTTTTTCTGCTGTAAACATGTTTATTTCTACTGTAAACATGTTTATTTCTGCTGTAAACATGTTTATTTCTGCTGTAAACATGTTTTTCTGCTGTAAACATGTTTATTTCTGCTGTAAACATGTTTATTTCTACTGTAAATATGTTTATTTCTGCTGTAAACATGTTTATTTCTACTGTAAACATGTTTATTTCTACTGTAAACATGTTTATTTCTGCTGTAAACATGTTTATTTCTGCTGTAAAGATGTTTTTCTGCTGTAAACATGTTTATTTCTACTGTAAACATGTTTATTTCTGCTGTAAACATGTTTATTTCTGCTGTAAACATGTTTTTCTGCTGTGAACATGTTTTTCTGCTGTGAACATGTTTATTTCTACTGTTACTATGTTTATTTCTGCTGTAAACATGTTTATTTCTGCTGTAAACATGTTTATTTCTGCTGTAAACATGTTTATTTCTACTGTAAACATGTTTATTTCTGCTGTAAACATGTTTATTTCTGCTGTAAACATGTTTATTTCTACTGTAAACATGTTTATTTCTGCTGTAAACATGTTTATTTCTGCTGTAAACATGTTTATTTCTACTGTAAACATGTTTATTTCTGCTGTAAACATGTTTATTTCTGCTGTGAAGTTGGTCTTTTTAACATGGGAGTCTATGGGGATCCGCTGTTTTGCAGCCCCTAGTGGATGAAGGGGGAACTGCTGTTTTATGCACTTCTGCATCGGCTTTACTTTTAACCGCCGGAGGCTCCAACTATCTTTAATATATGGTCTGTGGTAAAAACAGGCAGGCAGCACATCAGCACAAGCACATACTGGAATTCCATCCACAACACATGGTGGTCATGGCTGCACATGCACCAGTCTGTCAGACCTCCTCCCCCCCCACACACACACACACGTTTTACCTGCATCTTCAGCATCCTGAGTGTTCCTAGGAGAACAGAGGAGAGAAAGACGTGAGAAAACCTCCTTCAGAGCCAGATGAGCCTGAGAAGAGTCTGGGTACCGATGAGCGGACGGAGCTCCATGATGGTTGGAGGCGGCTGGGGGGCGGGGCTCCTCCACCAGACAGCGAGGCTCCACCAGGCAGCGAGTGGACAGAGAGAAACGCTCAAACTCAGACGGAGAGATAAGATAGAAGCCTGAAAGCAACAGAGAGAGCATGAGGAGGATCAGAGGGCTGGTTTCAGGTTGCGCCTCCGGGTAGACACTCTGATGGTCCAGGAGGAGGAGCTTTACCCTGGCCGTGCTTGGTGAAGACGCAGGAGGCGATGCCGCTGACGTCCTCTCTACGGATGCAGGGGTACTGAACCTGCATCTTCACGTGCGGCAGCGACACGGCGTGGACGTCGCCCTGATTGGTCAGAACCAGCAGGCCGCTCTCGCCGTAGTCCTCCGTGCGGTTACTGCCAAACCAGGCCACGCCCACCCGCCGTACTCGGGAGCCGTCGACAGCAGTCAGTTTCAGCTTCATCTTCGCACTCACCTTCGGCAGCGTGAACACCTGAACACGACAACAAACGGCGTTCACTTTTACTTCTCCCCACCGACCCAAACCTGCAAGTTCCCTGCCTGCTCCTCCGTGCACGCCTGCACCTCCGTGCACGTCTGAATGAAGGCTGCAGATGGAGGAACGCAGCTTCACCATCCATCAGCAGATTGATCCTCACCGATAACATTTAGTTCAGCTGATCGTTGGAATCGAACCGTAATCAGATCAGACGTTTGTCTGCTCTTCATCACTCTGTGTGTGTGTGTGTGTGTGTGTGTGTGTGTGCTGGACCTTAAACTGCTCCTCAGAGATGACCAGGACGTGGTGTGAGCCCTGCATGTCAGGCGAGCGAGCCAGGTCATGAGCCACCTCCAGCGGCTCGGGGAGGGGGGCTCCGTGGCCGTCCAGGACCACGACGCCGACCACCGGAGCGCGGTGCATCAGCTGGATCTCCTTGGCTGGAAGGAAGGTGAGCGGGCGTTACGACAGAGGCAGAGAGGAAACGTCTGAGCCGCGGTCTGAAGCTCTGGCCTCACCTGGCTGTGCAGAGACGGCTTCGTCTGCTCGGCGCTCTGCGGCGGGGAGGCGGAGCATGTAGGCGAACACGGAGCCCCCGTTAGTCCCCGCCCACAGGGAGGGGGAGTGATGAGAACCTGCAACAGCAGAGGGGATGAGACCCCCCCAGAGGTTAGTGAGAAAGGCAAAGCAGCAGTTCAGCTTCACTCTCACTTAGACATGCAGTTCATGCTGGGAGGGGGGACTTTGGTTGGGGCAGTACAGGGAGGACATTGGGGGGGTTACGGTGAAGGGATGGAGGTGACTGGGTGGGTGTAGGTGGATGTGCAGCAGAAAGTCTAGACCAGTGTTTTTCAACCTTTTTTGAACCTGAAAAATCTCAAGGCACACCACAAACCTAAATGTTTTTGTTTTTAAAGTCTGTATTAATATAAAGTCCATCTCCTCAGAGCCTCTTGAACAGACACCAGATAGAGACAAGAAGCAATTTTATTATCTTTCACCAGGGCCTGTTTGGATGAACACAGAGCTGCTTTTTAGACTAATTAGGTGAAATTGGGGAATTCTTCAGTACACACCTGATGATCTCTCACGGCACAGTGGTGGAAAAACACTGGTCTAGAAGCTGGATTCTAGTGTTTTCTATGTGATGTATGTCTGTTTCCTGCTTGTTTCTTGTCTATATTCCTCTTTCCTGTCCCTGCCGGTCCGATCCAGCAGCACTACGGAGATTCCCTAGTAAACACCTCTTCAACACAAAGATAAGAATTCCGGTTAAATGTCTGCAAAGCGTTCCTGCGGCCGACAGAACGACTTTTCTACTCCTGCACTGACAGACAGACGGCTGGCAGTGCAGGACCCTAGGGATAGGGTCAGACAGACGGACAGACTCACTGTCTGCGAGGAAGGTGTCGGCGAAGTACAGCGTCCGCACGAGTCCGGTGAAGGAGTCGTCTGAGGAGCGGGCCTCGATCTTCCTCTGGACCGGAGCCAGCTCCATCTCAGCCAGTTCAGCCTCCAGACGAGCGTTGGCCTCCTGGAGCTGCTCGGGGAGACAACACTCAGACACGGAGGGAGACGACTGCATGTGAGCGGCGGCGGGACGCTACCTTGGCAGCATTGTTGACGTGATGTTTTCTCAGAGACACTCGGCTGCGTCGGATTCTCCTGAAGGACTGCCGGAGGGACTTCTTGATGCTCTTCACTCTGGACAGAGGGCCTTCCATCGCCAGCTGGTCGCTGGGGTTTAGCGTGCACCTGGAAGAAGAAGAAGAAGAAGAAGAGAGGATGTGACATCATCATCATCAAGACATTTCCATGAGGTGAAGATCTGAAAGAATCGTTTCCATGAGTCATGACGACGTGTAGCATCTTGACTCCACCATCTCCAGCCTGCACGTCGCTGCTTCTGCTCAGTTCGCTCCTCTATCTGACCTCGGAAAGCTCCTCCTCCACGTCTGCTTACTTCACAAAGACGTTGTTCTTCTGTTGGTAGTCGAACAAGCCAAAGCCGTGGCTGGTCCCGAAGGCGATCAGCTTCCACTCCGAGTGTAGGGTGAGGGCGGTGACCACAGCGGGGGGCTGGCACTGGACCAGGCTGAAGGGCTGGAAGCCTGGAGGGAACGTCACCGGCTCCTCACGCACGTCCAGCTGAGTGTGGCCCTAACACAGAAACCGTTACAGCACTGAAGTCGCTGTGAGCCACAAGACGCACAGAGAATTTCATCACTCAGACAACTTTGTAGGAATAACAACAGAGAACAACGTGGCGGAGCTTTTCCTCATCTGCAGGTCGCTGTGTCAACCGGCTCCAACAGCGTTCGTCACAAACGTCAGACCACCATCATTTCACTTCTTTCTGCTCCTGATTGGACGTTACCGTCAGTTTAAGCCCTCTGATTGGTGGAAAGTCTGACAGGAAGTGTCTTCATCATCATGTCCAGGTGAAAATAGAGGTCTCTTAGCAACATGGTAGTGATGGTGATGAAGATGTGATAAATAATGGTGGATTTACCATCTAGTCTCTGGATAAACGCTACATGTGTCTGGACTGTAAACATTTCACCAGTTTTAGCCTCTCTACACTGGCTCCCTGTTAAATCCAGGATAAAGTTTAAAATTCTTCTCCTCACATAAAGCTCTTCATGACCAAGCTCCATTGTCCATAAAAGATCTTATAGATCCATATATTCCAAATAGAGCACTTTGCTCTCAGACTGCAGGCTTACTGGTGGTTCCCAGAGTCTCAAAAAGTACTATGGGAGGAAGGGCCTTTAGCTATCAGGCTCCTCTCTTACCCCTCCCTGAGCCGTCACCTTATCGTGGTGGGGGGGTTTGTGCGTCCCAAAGATCCTAGCAGCTATGTTGTTGGGGTCTTTATGCCCCTGGTAGGATCACCCATGGCAAACAGGTGTCTAGGGGAGGGACCAGACCAAGCACGGCTCACAGACCCCTATGATGACCACAAACCTGGGCATAAATGTTCCCTTGCCCGGACGCGGGTTACCGGGACCCCCCTCTGGAGCCAGGCCTTGAGGTGGGGTACGAGAGCGAACGTCTGGTGGCCGGGCCTTCGCCCATGGGGCCCGGTCGGGCTCAGCCCGAAAGGGTTACATGGGCCCCACCTCCCGTGGGCTCACCATCTGCGGGAGGAGCCGTAGGGGTCGGGTGCAATGTGAGCTGGGCGGCAGCAAGAGGCGGGGACCCTGGCGGTCCGATCCCCGGCTGCAGAAGCTGGCTCTAGGGACGTGGAACGTCACCTCTCTGGTGGGGAAGGAGCCTGAGCTTGTGCGCGAGGTTGAGCGGTTCCGGCTAGATATAGTTGGACTCACCTCGACGCATGGCTTGGGCTCTGGAACCAGTACCCTCGAAAGGGGCTGGACTTTCTTCCACTCTGGAGTTGCTCATGGTGAGAAACGCCGAGCAGGTGTGGGCATTCTCATCAGCCCCCAGCTTGGTGCCTGCACGTTGGGGTTTACCCCGGTGGATGAAAGGGTAGTTTCCCTCCGCCTCCGGGTGGGGGGACGGGTCCTGACTGTTGTCTGTGCTTATGCACCGAACAGCAGTTCAGAGTACCCACCCTTTCTGGGGTCCTTGGAGGGAGTGCTGGAGGGTGCTCCTTCTGGGGACTCCATAGTTCTGCTGGGGGACTTCAATGCTCACGTGGGCAATGACAGCGAGACCTGGAGGGGAGTGATTGGGAGGCATGGTCCCCCCCCTCTGAACCCAAATGGTGTTTTGTTATTGGACTTCTGTGCTCATCATGGATTGTCCATAACGAACACCATGTTCCAACATAAGAGTGTCCATATGTACACCTGGCATCAGGATTCCCTGGGCCGCAGTTCGATGATCGATTTTGTAGTCGTATTGTCGGACCTGCGGCCACATGCCTTGGACACTCGGGTGAAGAGGGGGGCGGAGCTTCAACTGATCACCACCTGATGGTGAGTTGGCTCAGGTGGTGGGGGAGGAAGCCGGTCAGATCTGGCAGGCCCAAACGTGTTGTGAGAGTCTGCTGGGAACGTCTGGCTGAGTCCCCTGTCAGAGCGAGCTTCAACTCCCACCTGGAGGCAGCTGATGGGTACCGACAGGCTAAGCGTTATGCGGCTTCGGCTGTCGCCAAGGCAAAAACTCGGGCTTGGGAGGAGCTCGGCGAGGCCATGGAGAAAGACTTCCGGACGGCTTCAAGGCGATTCAACGTATCCTCATTACTGCTTCGTATAATATCTACGAAAAACTATGCTCAAAGTTACGTAGGATTTGCTACGTATTTCTAGCTACCAGTGCGCCTGTGTAAGCAGAGCAACCAGTGCACCTGCGCACAGCAAATAAATGCCATGACTGTAGTTTTTCTAAGTTTCACACCCACTCTTAAGCTAGGGTTTGGAAAACACGTATATGCTTCATGAATCAAATACCTAATAAAGCCGAACTAGTGGGTATCCAATGTATAAATATGCGTTGATCAAGGCAAATATGATGGCTTATTTGAGATATATAAACAATTATAACATTAAGTGGATGTGGCCTGGTCAATCTTCCACAATTTCATTGGAAATAGGTTCATAATATGACACTTTTTCTTCATATTTCAAATACAAGTGACAGCCGAACTCGTATTTATTAAGTAACGAAATGATCTGTGATGTGAAACAGAAAATATGTGCCTGAAATGAAGATACTGTAGCCCAACCATCCATAAAAATACAGCTTTAGCGGGAAGTAAATGATTGACACCCCGTGCAGCCAATAGAAAGGGGAGAAAGTAAGAACAAAAAACCCTTGTGCTGTTGAACAATACTTTACACTTTGTTTTATTTTAAACATCTAGCAATGCAGCCGATACCGAAGAGCTTAAAAGCTTTACAGTCATAATCAGCGAGACACGATGCATTTTACTCAGACTTCAACGTGTTTAATGCTCCTCCTGGGGACAGAACCATAGACTGAAACGTCACGTGATGAAAGCGCCTGCTCAGGATTACGTTGGAAATGTACGAATGTCTGTGTGTTACTTTTCGTATGAGATTATACAAATGATTTGTGAGAGCAGCCTGGGTGATTCTGGTCCACCATCCGGCGGCTCAGGAGGGGGAAGCAGTGCTCCATCAATACTGTGTACAGTGGAGATGGGGAGCTGCTGACCTCAACTCGGGACGTTGTGGGTCGGTGGAAGGAATACTTCGAAGACCTCCTCAATCCTACCAACACGTCTTCCAATGAGGAAGCAGAGCTGGTGGACTCAGGGGTGGACTCTCCTATCTATCTCTGGGGCTGAAGTCGCTGAGGTGGTCAAAAAGCTCCTTGGCGGCAAGGCCCCGGGGGTGGATGAGATCCGCCCGGAGTTCCTTAAGGCTCTGGATGCTGTGGGGCTGTCCTGGCTGACACGCCTCTGCAGCATCGCGTGGACATCGGGGGCAGTACCGCTGGATTGGCAGACTGGGGTGGTGGTCCCCCGGAGGGTGTGTTCCAATTACAGGGGAATCACACTCCTCAGCCTCCCTGGTAAGGTCTATTCAGGGGTCCTGGAGAGGAGGGTCCGCCGGATAGTCGAATGTCGGATTGAGGAGGAGCAGTGTGGTTTTCGTCCTGGTTGTGGAACAGTGGACCAGCTCTATACCCTCTTTGGGGTTCTGGAGGAGACATGGGAGTTTGCCCAACCAGTCTACATGTGCTTTGTGGACCTGGAGAAGGCATTCGACCGTGTCCCCCGGGGGCCCCTGTGGGGGGTGCTCCGGGAGTATGGGGTACCGGACCCCCTTGTACGAGCTGTCCCGTCCCTGTACGACAGGTGTCAGAGCTTGGTCCGCATTGCCGGTAGTAAGTCGGATTCGTTTCCGGTGAGGGTTGGACTCCGCCAAGGCTGCCCTTTATCACCGATTCTGTTCATAACTTATATGGACAGAATTTCTAGGTGCAGCCGAGGGGTTGAGGGGATCCGACTTGGTGGCCTCAGGATTGGGTCCCTGCTTTTGCAGATGACGTGGTCCTGTTGGCTTCATCTGGTCGTGATCTCCAGCTCTCGCTTGAGCGATTCGCGGCCGAGTGTGAAGCGGCTGGGATGAGAATCAGCACCTCCAAATCTGTGACCATGGTCCTCAGCCGGAATAGGGTGGATTGCCCTCTCCGGGTCGGGAGTCAGGTCCTGCCTCAAGTGAAGGAGTTTAAATATCTCGGGGTCTTGTTCACGAGTGAGGGAAGGATGGAGCGCGAGATCGACAGACGGATCGGTGCAGCGTCTGCAGTAATGCGGACTCTGTGCCGGTCTGTCGTGGTGAAGAAGGAGCTGAGCCAGAAGGCGAAGCTCTCCATTTACCAGTCGATCTACGTTCCTACCCTCACCTATGGTCATGAGCTGTGGGTCGTGACCAGAAGAACGAGATCTCGTATACAGGCGGCTGAAATGAGTTTCCTCCGCAGGGTGGCCGGGCTCTCCCTTAGAGATAGGGTGAGGAGCTCGGTCATCCGGGAGGAGATCAGAGTAGAGCCGCTGCTCCTCCGCATCGAGAGGAACCAGATGAGGTGGCTCGGGCATCTGGTCAGGATGCCCCCTGGACGCCTCCCTGGTGAGGTGTTCCAGGCACGTCCCTCTGGGAGGAGACCCCGGGGAAGACCCAGGACACGCTGGAGGGATTATATCTCTCAGCTGGCCTGGGAACGCCTCGGGATCCCCCCCGCAGAGTTGGCAAATGTGTCTGGGGAGAGGGAAGTCTGGGCTTCCCTGCTTAGGCTGCTGCCCCCGCGACCCGACCCCGGATAAGCGGCACGAAGACGAATACGAAGACCCTCTCTTATGGAACCAGCTTCCACCGTGTGTTCGGAGGCAGACTCTCTCCATACCTTTAAGATCGAGCTGAAAACCTTCCTTGTCCATGATTCTTATAGTTAGGATATGAGCATCTCCTGAGTTTCTTCATGTCAAAGGGGAGTTTTTCCTTCCCACTGTCGCCACGTGCAGCTCAGGATGGGGTATTGGATCCAAGTCATGACTTGATGCAATCAGTTGGTTTCTGTTGTAGACTACGTATGAACTGGCTAGTCTGTAAAGTTCCCTGAGACAACATTGTTGTGAAGTGGTGCTATACAAATAAAGCTCAATTAAATTTAATTAAATGAAACCTCTGTAGACCAGCTGGAGGGTCACATAACCATCACAGAGTTACACACTGTCGTTACACTGATGATGATGATGGACATTCTGGGAGATCCCAGAAACGACACCCAGCTGTTGGAGAACCAGTAAAGCTTGACTGGGTGTGACGTGTCAAACTGGACCTCCCTGCCTCAGACCGTGTGAACTGGTAATGGTTAAATGTGTGGCGGGTCGGAACTGGGATTTACCTTCCAGCGGAATCCCTCTTGGCCCTGCAGCAGATCTACAACTTTAGCCTCCACCGTCTGCTCTGCCGCCTCGTCATTCAGCTCCAGCACCAGGATCTGGACACATCACTGAGCTATAAACACAGCCTTCCTGGTAATCTGGTGTAAGCATGTCTGCGTTACATGGTAACAGGAAGCCTGTACTGACTGGTTTAGATTATTTAGCTACAACTTATTTTTACTCATTTCCAATGTGTATTTGTACCTTTTACCATTTCTATAAACATTTTTTACTCTTTTTATTCAGTCTTTAAGAATAAACACTGAATCCATCAGTATTAATGAAATGAAGATTTTTAAAGTGACTAAACACACACAGCAGAGAGTGTGTCCAGTCAGGTACCTGTCCCGCCGTGCCTGCCACCGTTAGATAACCGCTGTATTTACACAGGTGGATCTTCTGGATGCCGAGCCTGGGGTCATCGCTGTAAGGGTCAAAGCAGCCCACCTGGAAACACACAGAAAGTCAGAACAGCGGTCTGGAAGATGTTGGTTTGATTGAAGATGTCCCATCAGGCCTGAAACACGCAAGTGTTTAGAACATGTGGAGCTGAGGAAACGTCTGAATGTTCCTTCTGTCGTATCGGACACAATCAGTGAAAACGCTGCAGCTCCAGCCCTGAAGGAGACTCTCTGCTGGTCGGCTGGGTTTTGCTTCACCAGCGTCTGGTTAATATATATCTAATAAACCAGCGTCTGGTTAATAAACGTCTAATAAACCAGCGTCTGGTTAATAAACGTCTAATAAACCAGCGTCTGGTTAATATACGTCTAATAAACCAGCGTCTGGTTAATATACGTCTAATAAACCAGCGTCTGGTTAATAAACGTCTAATAAACCAGCGTCTGGTTAATAAACGTCTAATAAACCAGCATCTGGTTAATAAACGTCTAATAAACCACTGTCTGGTTAATAAACGTCTAATAAACCACTGTCTGGTTAATAAACGTCTAATAAACCAGCGTCTGGTTAATATACATCTAATAAACCAGCGTCTGGTTAATATACGTCTAATAAACCAGCGTCTGGTTAATCTATGTCTAATAAACCAGCGTCGGGTTAATAAACGTCTAATAAACCAGCATCTGGTTAATAAACGTCTAATAAACCACTGTCTGGTTAATAAACGTCTAATAAACCAGCGTCTGGTTAATATACGTCTAATAAACCAGCGTCTGGTTAATAAACGTCTAATAAACCAGCATCTGGTTAATAAACGTCTAATAAACCAGCATCTGGTTAATAAACGTCTAATAAACCAGCATCTGGTTAATAAACGTCTAATAAACCAGCATCTGGTTAATAAACGTCTAATAAACCACTGTCTGGTTAATAAACGTCTAATAAACCAGCGTCTGGTTAATATACGTCTAATAAACCAGCGTCTGGTTAATAAACGTCTAATAAACCAGCGTCTGGTTAATATACATCTAATAAACCAGCGTCTGGTTAATATATGTCTAATAAACCAGTGCCTGATTAACCAGTGTCTGGTTATTAAATGCCTAACAAACTACTACCTGGTTAACCAGCATCTGGTTCATAAACGTCTGGTGAATAAACATCAACATGTACAGACGTGAAATGGATACATTTATATAAATTTATGTACTTTTGTTTAGAAACACAGTAAAACATGTGAACATGGCCTGTTACATCACGGTGACATGTTTACACAGAGGTTTTCTTTTTTCATGGATCACTTCAAACGTCTTTAAATTTCTATGAAATAATTTCCTCATTTCAGCCAAAATGTTTACTCTCGGCACCACCTGGTGGTCCCACAGCTCCCTGCACCTGCCTGCAACTGGAAACCAGTGGAATCTGGTGGAATCCAGTAAAAATGTCACATATCAGACATGAAAGAAGGAGTTGTTTAAACTGGGAGGATTGTGTGATTTTAATGGACAGGATGGGAAGGTCTCCAGCAGGAATAAAACACACTGATCAGTCGTATTGTTTCATGTCTGACATCACACACTGGAAACGCCACCAGACTGTCCCTTTGCTTGATGTCAGCTCCTCTTCCACCTGTTGGGTGTCCTCCTCACCTGGCTTGCCCCCCCAGAGGGAAAAGAGCTCATTAATCTGCCGTCTGGATCAAACTAACCTGCTACATTTTTCCCTTCAGCCCCTGTGATCCTAATGTATCTCTGTTTTTATCTGTTATAAGGTGAAAAACTGGCTGCATGGCCTGAGCTTCAGTCCGGTTCTGTGTTCTTCTTTTGTCATTATTTTTACGTGTCTGTATGTCAAACCTTGGACGAGCTGGCTTGAACCTTCCCCTCGGGGATGAATAAAGTAGCTTTGATTTGATTAAATGAAAAGAGCCTATCGGTAAAGGATCGGACCCAGCAGGGTCCTGCGGTGGCGACATAATGACTTTTCTGAAGGTCTTGCTGGCTGTAGCGGGGGGGGGGACTCCACTGTGACCCCGTATGAAGCAGAAACAAGACGCACCTTCCTGAACGGCGGCCACTCGCCCTCCGTGCTCTGGTTCATGTTGTCGTTGGGGTCGGCGTCCGTGTGGAAAACTGCAGCCGTGCTCAGCTTGTACATGGGAGAAAGGCAGACCCCTGATGCGTCCCAGAACCACACCGTTCCATCCTCATGCCTACATCGACACAGCAGAGTTAGAAAGGTCCGCCGCAGGCCGGGCTGGTGTGATGCAGTGCAGCAGTACCGACCCGGTGAGCAGCAGGTCTCTCTGTGGAGGATCGGGGGCCAGGTTCTGGCCTCCCGTTACGGGCCACGGCTGACGGAGACAGAGGAAATGGAGGTTTAACAGTAAACATGAAGGAATGTGAGCAGAACCAGGGTTAAGTATGACCAGCAGCCTGCTGGGGGCCGTCCCCGTGTCTGGACCCAGTTAGGCCCCGCCTTCTTCACGTCTGACACACTGGGCGACTTTCAGCGAGGTGTGTGACTGACAAACACACACAAACAGACTCACTGATAGTGGCGGGAAAATCCAATCGAAAAATCGGGATTTTTTGCTTCACAATTCTAAAATCAATTTTTTGTTTAAAAAGAATGGATTTTTTTCAAATGAATAAAAAAAACAGTATAAAATTTTAGTCTTTTTGGTTTTATTATCTTTTTACGTGTCTTCTTGGGCATTATAGCAGCAGAATGATGGTCTTTCTGGCTTCTGGGTTGTTTTTTCCTCTTTGAAATCAAGAAAAAAATTAGCAAAAAAAAGTTTTATACATTTGTTTTTAATCTACAAAGAATTGGGAGTTGCAATTCAAATTGAATTGGCACCCAAAAAATCGGAATTGAATGGAATCGGGACAAAAGCGTATCGTCACAGCCCTACTCACTGAGTCCTCATGTTGTTCCCACCGTGTGGAACCAGTACCTTCTTCAGGTCTGGCTCAGCTGTGGCTCCAGGTGAGCCAGGTGTCCTACACACTAAATAATGGCCTCAGTGGTAGATGTGATACATAACAGCGTTGCCTTGGAAACTAATGGCGTTGTCATGGATCTCTGGATGGTGGAAACTGTGACAGGAAGTGTCTTCGTCCTCATTTCCAGGTAAAAACAGACGTTTCTGAACAAACAACACATGCTGTGGCTGGATTGACTTTTAGATTGACATTTTCTTCTTTGTTTTTTAAGTCAGATGCATGTTGGTGGACTGTGGGCTTCCTGGACGGGGAAAAATACCTGGAAAATGTACACAGATCAGCGGAAGGGCCACATATCCATCACAGCGCTGCACGTCACTGATCCGAGGAAATGGATGAGGTCAGGAGGCACCTGATGGAGATCTGGGGGAGTTTGAAGGGTTGAACTAAAAACCCTTAAAAAGTTTGTTCTCCTCATGGGGAGTCTGTATCGTGTTGAGGGGAAAATGGAAAAGCACCGTTAACGAAAGCAACTCGTGTCATCACGCCGTCCTACGTCTCTTCCAACACAAACGTTGGTGCCAAAGGCGCCAAAACACATCTTTTGTGTTTTTAGTGGAAGGAAAGCCGACTTAGCCGGATGTCAGGGTGCATGTTGGATTCTCAGCGCGCGCCCTGATGAGCCCCGAAGCGCCGGCATACGGGGCTCTCTGCTGTAACAACGGCTGGCAGACAAAGAGTTACAGATTAAAGTCCTGCAGGACGTTTACCTTTTTAGAGTAGTGTGTAGTCTGCAGAGCTCCAGCAGCAATGATCCTCTCCCACAGTTTGAGGGGGATGGCAGAGACGTGGTGGGAGCAGGTGATGGCTGAGCTGTGCAGGGGGACCAGGTACGGGGTCTGAATGACCGGCCAGCCTTCCGACTGCAGGTCAATGACCACCAACTCCTCCTCCACCAGGACCACCAGAGCACTGGGGTCTCCTGCAGGACAGGACACAAGCCGGCCGTGAGCCGTGTGCGACCTGAGAAAAGATGCTGAAAACAAATAATCAGCTGTTTCTGTTTTATTCTCATCAGTTTATGAACCGAACCCAAAACGAGCCGCCTGTGTCTCACTGGAACCTCCAGCCCGGCTTTTCATTTAGCTTCACAGACAGAAACAGACGGCACGATGAAACCCTGCAGACGTCTCCGTTACAAACAAGAACCTCAGCAGCTGCTTCCAAAGCTCCAGGTCAAACTGCTGCAGAGGAAACAGCATGAAGTCCAGAGAAGTCAGAGACCCGGGAAGCATCCTCACACCAACTTTGGCTTTGCTTTGAATGAGAGCTTTTTGGTGGGAAAGAATCTTAAAGGGTGTAAAAGAAGTGGAGCCGCTTCCTGTCACAGCTTGTTGAGTCGCCACCGTCACTATGAACCTCCAAGGAAACCAGCAAGAGCTTCATCTCCATGGAGACGAAGCAAGAGCTTCATCTCCATGGACACAAGCAGGAGCTTCATCTCCATGGAGACAAGCTGGAGCTCCATGATTCATGTCAAACAAACGCAGAGTCACTGGAGACACATTGTCAGAGTTTTTAGCAATTGATTAAAACTTTTCACCACAAAACAGCTAAAGTCATGTTCTGGTTGGCAGATTTCTGTCCCACGGTGACCAGACAGACGTCTCTGTAACCAGCAGCCTTGTTCATGAGGAGACATGATCAGAAGCTGTAGGTGGACACTGGTCTCTGGGGTTTGAACTGCATTGGGTTTGTCCAGGAGGGTCTGGTGTCTCGTCCACACCCCCAGGTGGACCTGGATGTCTCAACATCATGTGACCGTATGGACTGAACACGCCTGTTCATTTGTTCCATCCCACTACAGGTATTTTCTCCATCAGTGTCGTGTGTGTGTGTGAGGTGAGTGTGTCCTGCCTGTATGCTGGGCTCCGTCCCGGATGACGAAGAAGTCGATGATCCTGGAGGTGAAGTCTAAAGCCACTTGTGTTTTACTCTGGATCACCGTGATGCAGTGGCGGTCCCCGTAGCTGGCTCTTGGCATGCCGCCGCTGAACAGCAGGAAAGGAGGCCTACACGCACACGCGCACACACACACACCCACACACACAGGATGAAGTTCAGCTCCAGGTGAATGTGCCGCGAGGGCTGAGGCAGGCGGCGGAGGACTCACCCTTTTGCTGTGGGAAGCTGAATGATTTTAGAGATGGCCTTGCAGGGGAAATGTCCTGCAGCAACAAGAGAAAAGGATCATGGCTGCTGGACAAACACGTCCACGTGTGGCAGTGCATCATGAAGGGGACAGCTCTTCCTCCTCACCATAAGGAATGTCAGATTTCTCCTCATCCTCACAGACGTCGTCTCCTCCCACCATCCATCGACAGTAGCTTCCATCGCTGTGAGAACTCAGAATGTAGCTTCCATCCTCCGTCCACCACATGCTCTCCAGTTGCTTTGGGTGACCAGATGAAAGACAACAAACATCAGATGTTCCGGCTGCAGGAACCCGTTCTTCAGACCGTCACTCCCAGTCACATGACAGCTACCTGTGTGGCAGGGATGTGCTGGAGGGCACACTGTTTCTCCAGATCCCAGATTACCATGAGGCCGCGTCCGTAACCGATGACAACCTGGTTCCGTCTCGACGGGTTCTCCTGTAAGGCCTCCACATGCTCCAGGTTCCTGCGACCGATGTAGTCATCTGGTACGCTGCAGGACAAAGCAGAGGGATGACAGAGCCGCCCACATGGATGTGCAGGAGGCTTAAAAAGGTCTGGAACAGAACAGTAACTCATAGGGACGCACCGATCCACTTGTTGGGTGTTCCGATCCGATATCTGACATGTGAATATCTGCTGATATCTGGCGATACCAGATGTGTTTATGTGAACATTATTATGGTTATTACTGCTGTTCTAACTGTGTCAGACTTCATGAGGTTGTAATAAATGACCCATCCTTTCTGAAGTTACCTCACCAATACAAATATAATAACATTACAGATCGAACTATTTCAACAAGTTTTATTCTGATTTGTCACATTTTCCCTAAATACAACTATAAATGTGTGGTTTTGGAACAAAGATCCAGCTTTTAGTGCTGTGTTCCTCGTCGCATGCAGCTCTCTGACTCTTGACTTGCGGCTCGTGAAGCAGCCGATGGCTTTCTGAAAATGCATCTAAACAAGTCATAATGATCCTCAACGCTGCAGTTCCCTCCACTAACAAGAGCTGCAGGCTGCTTGCAGAAACTCTGCTGTCCTAACGGCCCTAACTGACCCTGTCAGAGTTGCCAGGTTTGGCTGATTTCAGCTGCACCGAACTCCACCAAAGAGCTGCTCCGTCGGTAGCTCCGTATATATAATGAAAAAGAAACGCCCACATTCTGGAGGCATTATTGTATTTTCTCCAGATACTGTTGCATAAGAATGCCGTTACTCCGTGTAATATTTAGGATAACCATTCCTTGCTGAAAAGCTGAATGTTACTGATTTGGCAACGTAGCAGGACACGTAGCGTGGGATTGTTTTTTTTATGGGGGGTGGCAGCTCTCCTCTTGTCTTAGTAGGCCGAGTGTTGGATTAACAGTGAAGACTCGCTGTTTCAGTGGAACTAAAAATGTCACATTTTAACATTCAAGGCATTTATTTCTATTACAACACGTCCGAAGCATCAAACACATCTGCGCTGGCTTGGCTAATGTGGTATCGGTACGCTTTTATTAATACCAAATACGAGTACACACACTTGTTACTGAGCCGATACCAAAACCAGTAACGGTATCGGCTCAGTACCAAGTGTGTGTACTTGTACTTGGTGGATCCCTAGTAACTCTGATTACATCACATCTGACTGGCAAATATGTCTACAAGAACAAAATCCAAACATCACATCAATACTTTGTCACTGCAGGATTTCTGCTGGAGAACAGTGTCCTCTGAGAAATCTGTCCCTCTCAGAGGACGAGAGGTACCCGATGTTTGCAGCAGGATTCACCGTTTACACTGAAACACCAACAATCCAGTGGAGCGTTGCTGCTTTCAGCACTTCCACAGCTCCTGTTTACGTTCACAGACTGCTGTTTACGTTCACAGACTGACTGTTTACGTTCACAGACTGCTGTTTACGTTCACAGACTGACTGTTTACGTTCACAGACTGACTGTTTACGTTCACAGACTGACTGTTTACGTTCACAGTCTGCTGTTTACGTTCACAGACTGCTGTTTACGTTTACAGACTGACTGTTTACGTTTACAGACTGCTGTTTACGTTCACAGACTGACTGTTTACGTTCACAGACTGACTGTTTACGTTCACAGACTGACTGTTTACGTTCACAGACTGACTGTTTACGTTCACAGACTGCTGTTTACGTTCACAGACTGACTGTTTACGTTCACAGACTGACTGTTTACGTTCACAGACTGCTGTTTACGTTTACAGACTGCTGTTTACGTTTACAGACTGACTGTTTACGTTCACAGACTGCTGTTTACGTTCACAGACTGACTGTTTACGTTCACAGACTGCTGTTTACGTTTACAGACTGCTGTTTACGTTTACAGACTGACTGTTTACGTTCACAGACTGACTGTTTACGTTCACAGACTGACTGTTTACGTTCACAGACTGCTGTTTACGTTCACAGACTGACTGTTTACGTTCACAGACTGACTGTTTACGTTCACAGACTGACTGTTTACGTTCACAGACTGCTGTTTACGTTCACAGACTGACTGTTTACGTTCACAGACTGACTGTTTACGTTCACAGACTGCTGTTTACGTTTACAGACTGCTGTTTACGTTTACAGACTGACTGTTTACGTTCACAGACTGCTGTTTACGTTCACAGACTGACTGTTTACGTTCACAGACTGCTGTTTACGTTCACAGACTGCTGTTTACGTTTACAGACTGACTGTTTACGTTCACAGACTGACTGTTTACGTTCACAGACTGACTGTTTACGTTCACAGACTGCTGTTTACGTTCACAGACTGACTGTTTACGTTCACAGACTGCTGTTTACGTTTACAGACTGACTGTTTACGTTTACAGACTGACTGTTTACGTTCACAGACTGCTGTTTACGTTCACAGACTGACTGTTTACGTTCACAGACTGACTGTTTACGTTCACAGACTGCTGTTTACGTTTACAGACTGACTGTTTACGTTTACAGACTGCTGTTTACGTTTACAGACTGACTGTTTACGTTCACAGACTGACTGTTTACGTTCACAGACTGCTGTTTACGTTCACAGACTGACTGTTTACGTTTACAGACTGACTGTTTACGTTCACAGACTGACTGTTTACGTTTACAGACTGCTGTTTACGTTCACAGACTGCTGTTTACGTTTACAGACTGACTGTTTACGTTCACAGACTGCTGTTTACGTTTACAGACTGACTGTTTACGTTCACAGACTGCTGTTTACGTTCACAGACTGCTGTTTACGTTCACAGACTGCTGTTTACGTTTACAGACTGACTGTTTACGTTCACAGACTGACTGTTTACGTTCACAGACTGCTGTTTACGTTCACAGACTGCTGTTTACGTTCACAGACTGCTGTTTACGTTCACAGACTGCTGTTTACGTTTACAGACTGACTGTTTACGTTCACAGACTGACTGTTTACGTTCACAGACTGCTGTTTACGTTTACAGACTGACTGTTTACGTTCACAGACTGACTGTTTACGTTCACAGACTGCTGTTTACGTTCACAGACTGCTGTTTACGTTCACAGACTGCTTTTTACGTTCACAGACTGCTGTTTACGTTCACAGACTGACTGTTTACGTTTACAGACTGACTGTTTACGTTCACAGACTGCTGTTTACGTTTACAGACTGACTGTTTACGTTCACAGACTGACTGTTTACGTTCACAGACTGACTGTTTACGTTCACAGACTGCTGTTTACGTTCACAGACTGACTGTTTACGTTCACAGACTGCTGTTTACGTTCACAGACTGACTGTTTACGTTCACAGACTGCTGTTTACGTTCACAGACTGACTGTTTACGTTCACAGACTGCTGTTTACGTTCACAGACTGACTGTTTACGTTCACAGACTGACTGTTTACGTTTACAGACTGACTGTTTACGTTTACAGACTGCTGTTTACGTTTACAGACTGACTGTTTACGTTCACAGACTGACTGTTTACGTTTACAGACTGACTGTTTACGTTTACAGACTGACTGTTTACGTTTACAGACTGACTGTTTACGTTCACAGACTGACTTTTTACGTTTACAGACTGACTGTTTACGTTTACAGACTGACTGTTTACGTTTACAGACTGACTGTTTACGTTCACAGACTGCTGTTTACGTTCACAGACTGACTGTTTACGTTCACAGACTGCTGTTTACGTTCACAGACTGACTGTTTACGTTCACAGACTGCTGTTTACGTTCACAGACTGCTGTTTACGTTCACAGACTGCTGTTTACGTTCACAGACTGACTGTTTACGTTCACAGACTGACTGTTTACGTTTACAGACTGACTGTTTACGTTTACAGACTGACTGTTTACGTTTACAGACTGACTGTTTACGTTCACAGACTGACTGTTTACGTTTACAGACTGACTGTTTACGTTTACAGACTGACTGTTTACGTTCACAGACTGACTGTTTACGTTTACAGACTGCTGTTTACGTTTACAGACTGACTGTTTACGTTTACAGACTGACTGTTTACGTTCACAGACTGCTGTTTACGTTTACAGACTGCTGTTTACGTTCACAGACTGACTGTTTACGTTTACAGACTGACTGTTTACGTTTACAGACTGCTGCTTACGTTCACAGACTGACTGTTTACGTTCACAGACTGACTGTTTACGTTCACAGACTGACTGTTTACGTTTACAGACTGACTGTTTACGTTTACAGACTGCTGTTTACGTTTACAGACTGACTGTTTACGTTCACAGACTGACTTTTTACGTTTACAGACTGCTGTTTACGTTTACAGACTGACTGTTTACGTTTACAGACTGACTGTTTACGTTCACAGACTGCTGTTTACGTTTACAGACTGCTGTTTACGTTCACAGACTGACTGTTTACGTTTACAGACTGACTGTTTACGTTTACAGACTGCTGCTTACGTTCACAGACTGACTGTTTACGTTCACAGACTGACTGTTTACGTTCACAGACTGCTGTTTACGTTCACAGACTGACTGTTTACGTTCACAGACTGCTGTTTACGTTCACAGACTGACTGTTTACGTTTACAGACTGCTGTTTACGTTTACAGACTGACTGTTTACGTTTACAGACTGCTGCTTACGTTCACAGACTGCTGTTTACGTTCACAGACTGACTGTTTACGTTCACAGACAGACTGTTTACGTTCACAGACTGACTGTTTACGTTCACAGTCTGCTGTTTACGTTCACAGACTGCTGTTTACGTTCACAGACTGACTGTTTACGTTCACAGACTGACTGTTTACGTTCACAGACTGACTGTTTACGTTCACAGACTGACTGTTTACGTTCACAGACTGCTGTTTACGTTCACAGACTGACTGTTTACGTTCACAGACTGACTGTTTACGTTCACAGACTGCTGTTTACGTTTACAGACTGCTGTTTACGTTTACAGACTGACTGTTTACGTTCACAGACTGCTGTTTACGTTCACAGACTGCTGTTTACGTTCACAGACTGCTGTTTACGTTTACAGACTGCTGTTTACGTTTACAGACTGACTGTTTACGTTCACAGACTGACTGTTTACGTTCACAGACTGACTGTTTACGTTCACAGACTGCTGTTTACGTTCACAGACTGACTGTTTACGTTCACAGACTGACTGTTTACGTTCACAGACTGACTGTTTACGTTCACAGACTGCTGTTTACGTTCACAGACTGACTGTTTACGTTCACAGACTGACTGTTTACGTTCACAGACTGCTGTTTACGTTTACAGACTGCTGTTTACGTTTACAGACTGACTGTTTACGTTCACAGACTGCTGTTTACGTTCACAGACTGACTGTTTACGTTCACAGACTGCTGTTTACGTTCACAGACTGCTGTTTACGTTTACAGACTGACTGTTTACGTTCACAGACTGACTGTTTACGTTCACAGACTGACTGTTTACGTTCACAGACTGCTGTTTACGTTCACAGACTGACTGTTTACGTTCACAGACTGCTGTTTACGTTTACAGACTGACTGTTTACGTTTACAGACTGACTGTTTACGTTCACAGACTGCTGTTTACGTTCACAGACTGACTGTTTACGTTCACAGACTGACTGTTTACGTTCACAGACTGCTGTTTACGTTTACAGACTGACTGTTTACGTTTACAGACTGCTGTTTACGTTTACAGACTGACTGTTTACGTTCACAGACTGACTGTTTACGTTCACAGACTGCTGTTTACGTTCACAGACTGACTGTTTACGTTTACAGACTGACTGTTTACGTTCACAGACTGACTGTTTACGTTTACAGACTGCTGTTTACGTTCACAGACTGCTGTTTACGTTTACAGACTGACTGTTTACGTTCACAGACTGCTGTTTACGTTTACAGACTGACTGTTTACGTTCACAGACTGCTGTTTACGTTCACAGACTGCTGTTTACGTTCACAGACTGCTGTTTACGTTTACAGACTGACTGTTTACGTTCACAGACTGACTGTTTACGTTCACAGACTGCTGTTTACGTTCACAGACTGCTGTTTACGTTCACAGACTGCTGTTTACGTTTACAGACTGACTGTTTACGTTCACAGACTGACTGTTTACGTTCACAGACTGCTGTTTACGTTTACAGACTGACTGTTTACGTTCACAGACTGACTGTTTACGTTCACAGACTGCTGTTTACGTTCACAGACTGCTGTTTACGTTCACAGACTGCTTTTTACGTTCACAGACTGCTGTTTACGTTCACAGACTGACTGTTTACGTTTACAGACTGACTGTTTACGTTCACAGACTGCTGTTTACGTTTACAGACTGACTGTTTACGTTCACAGACTGACTGTTTACGTTCACAGACTGACTGTTTACGTTCACAGACTGCTGTTTACGTTCACAGACTGACTGTTTACGTTCACAGACTGCTGTTTACGTTCACAGACTGACTGTTTACGTTCACAGACTGCTGTTTACGTTCACAGACTGACTGTTTACGTTCACAGACTGCTGTTTACGTTCACAGACTGACTGTTTACGTTCACAGACTGACTGTTTACGTTTACAGACTGACTGTTTACGTTTACAGACTGCTGTTTACGTTTACAGACTGACTGTTTACGTTCACAGACTGACTGTTTACGTTTACAGACTGACTGTTTACGTTTACAGACTGACTGTTTACGTTTACAGACTGACTGTTTACGTTCACAGACTGACTTTTTACGTTTACAGACTGACTGTTTACGTTTACAGACTGACTGTTTACGTTTACAGACTGACTGTTTACGTTCACAGACTGCTGTTTACGTTCACAGACTGACTGTTTACGTTCACAGACTGCTGTTTACGTTCACAGACTGACTGTTTACGTTCACAGACTGCTGTTTACGTTCACAGACTGCTGTTTACGTTCACAGACTGCTGTTTACGTTCACAGACTGACTGTTTACGTTCACAGACTGACTGTTTACGTTTACAGACTGACTGTTTACGTTTACAGACTGACTGTTTACGTTTACAGACTGACTGTTTACGTTCACAGACTGACTGTTTACGTTTACAGACTGACTGTTTACGTTCACAGACTGACTGTTTACGTTCACAGACTGACTGTTTACGTTTACAGACTGCTGTTTACGTTTACAGACTGACTGTTTACGTTTACAGACTGACTGTTTACGTTCACAGACTGCTGTTTACGTTTACAGACTGCTGTTTACGTTCACAGACTGACTGTTTACGTTTACAGACTGACTGTTTACGTTTACAGACTGCTGCTTACGTTCACAGACTGACTGTTTACGTTCACAGACTGACTGTTTACGTTCACAGACTGACTGTTTACGTTTACAGACTGACTGTTTACGTTTACAGACTGCTGTTTACGTTTACAGACTGACTGTTTACGTTCACAGACTGACTTTTTACGTTTACAGACTGCTGTTTACGTTTACAGACTGACTGTTTACGTTTACAGACTGACTGTTTACGTTCACAGACTGCTGTTTACGTTTACAGACTGCTGTTTACGTTCACAGACTGACTGTTTACGTTTACAGACTGACTGTTTACGTTTACAGACTGCTGCTTACGTTCACAGACTGACTGTTTACGTTCACAGACTGACTGTTTACGTTCACAGACTGCTGTTTACGTTCACAGACTGACTGTTTACGTTCACAGACTGCTGTTTACGTTCACAGACTGACTGTTTACGTTTACAGACTGCTGTTTACGTTTACAGACTGACTGTTTACGTTTACAGACTGCTGCTTACGTTCACAGACTGCTGTTTACGTTCACAGACTGACTGTTTACGTTCACAGACTGCTGTTTACGTTCACAGACTGCTGTTTACGTTCACAGACTGACTGTTTACGTTCACAGACTGCTGTTTACGTTCACAGACTGACTGTTTACGTTTACAGACTGCTGTTTACGTTTACAGACTGACTGTTTACGTTCACAGACTGACTGTTTACGTTCACAGACTGCTGTTTACGTTCACAGACTGAATATTTATGTTTACAGACTGAATATTTATGTTTACAAACTGTTTACGTTTACAGATACAGATGTTTACAGATGTTTAATTCATCTGAACAGAGCGGATAAAGAGAGTCTGGCTGCTGCTGGGAAAGGTTGCGTTCATGTGATGGGGGGACTGGGGTCTGCCTGGCGTCTTTCTCAAACACACCGACCCCCGCCGGCTGAACAGTAGATCAACCTGCAGACTTTCCCACCTGCTGGCGACCTGGTCCAGGCTGATGTTCCTCTCTTCTAGCTCTCTGAATCCTGGGACTTCAACGATGAACACGTGTCCTCCTTCTGTCCCGAGCAGCAGCAGCTCTCCGGAGGAGTGGGCCAGCACTGCAGTCACTCGGGTCACATAAGGCGGCGCTCTGAGCAACGAAACCAGCTGCTGTTTAGAACTAGTGGCTTCCATCCATGTGATGGAGAACAGAAGAACTGCAGGTAAAGTCAGGAGTGGACCCCTAAGAACGGGGAGATAATTCTGTAAATGTGTGTTTTACCCGGGTGGTCCAGTCAGCGTGAAGCGATCTCCAGCAGCTCAGAAAGCCCGTTGTGGCCTTTTAAACTCCACATGTGGAGACTGTTATCGTCCAGCAGGGTGACCAGCTCGGCCTGGAGAGGAAGCACAGTTACTCCACACTGTCCGTTTACACAGCTGCGAGCAGACCGGTGTGTGTTGTTTCCTGTACCTGGTGAGGCATGAAGTGCACCTGAGTGACAGCAGCGTTCTCATCATGTAGACCCATGAATTCTACGCCTGGAGCTCCGTACCTGAGAGCTGGTTAAAGACCAAAGACTACCTCACCGACACATGGCTCGTGACACATGCATGAGTTTAACCCACGCGGTTTAAATGACCTCCTTCAGGTCATCACAGGGCACGTAACCCCAGACGCCTCCATTAAAAATTACACTTTAAGATGGAAACCAGTTAATCCCGTTACATGTATTACATCAAACTTATTGTAGGTTTCTCCCTGTTTTAACAAGAGCAGTGACCTCTTGTGATCACACTGGCATTTAAAGAGTTAAAACCACTGGTATTATGACATATTTGCTATGTTTTGATAAGGAAATGCAGCTTTGGTTACAGGTTCGCCAGCTGATGGAAACCAATAACTGAGCATGCTCAGGATGTCGTCATAATCAGTGGCCATTTCACACACTCTCCTATCAGCACTGACATCCCCAGTCACCCCCAACAGCATTCAGCAGACACCAGTCTCACACTACGACACACGTTTTCTCAAGCGCACACATCTTAACATATCACACACACACACACCAGTCTCGTCTTCGTGCCGCGTATCCGGGGTCGGGTTGCGGGGTAGCAGCAACCTAAGCAGGGAAGCCCAGACTTCCCTCTCCCCAACCACATTTGCCAACTCTGCGGGGGGATCCCGAGGCATTCCCAGGCCAGCCGAGACATATAATCCCTCCAGCGTGTCCTGGGTCTTCCCCGGGGTCTCCTCCCAGAGGGACGTGCCTGGAACACCTCACCGGGGAGGTCCAGGAGGCATCCTGACCAGATGCTCGAGCCACCTCAACTGGTTCCTCTCGATGCGGAGGAGCAGCGGCTCTACTCTGATCTCCTCCGGGATGACCGAGCTCCTCACCCTATCTCTAAGGGAGAGCCCGGCCACCCTGCGGAGGAAACTCATTTCAGCCGCCTGTATACGAGATCTCCTTCTTTCGGTCACGACCCACAGCTCATGACCATAGGTGAGGGTAGGAAAGTAGATCGACTGGTAAATCGAGAGCTTCGCCTTCAGGCTCAGTTCCTTCTTCACCACACCAGACTGGCGCAGAGTCCGCATTACTGCAGACGCCGCACCGATCCGTCTGTCAATCTCACGCTCCATCCTTCCCTCACTCGTGAACAAGACCCCAAGATATTTAAACTCCTCCACTTGAGGCAGGACCTGACTCCCGACCCGGAGAGGGCAATCCACCCTATTCCGGCTGAGGACCATGGTCTCGGATTTGGAGGTGCTGATTCTCATCCCAGCCGCTTCACACTCGGCAGCAAATCGCTCAAGCGAGAGCTGGAGATCACGACCAGATGAAGCCAACAGGACCATGTCATCTGCAAAAAGCAGGGACCCAATCCTGAGGACACCAAGCCGGATCCCCTCAACACCTAGGCTGCGCCTAGAAATTCTGTCCATATAAGTTATGAACAGAATCGGTGATAAAGGGCAGCCTTGGCAGAGTCCGACCCTCACCGGAAACGAATCCGACTTACTACCGGCAATGCGGACCAAGCTCTGACACCTGTCGTACAGGGACCGGACAGCTCGTACAAGGGGGTCCAGTACCCCATACTCCCGGAGTTCCCCCCACAGGAGCCCCCGGGGGACACGGTCGAACGCCTTCTCCAGGTCCACAAAGCACATGTAGACTGGTTGGGCAAACTCCCATGCCCCCTCCAGGACTCCAAAGAGGGTATAGAGCTGGTCCGCGACCAGGACGAAAACCACACTGCTCCTCCTCGATCCAAGATTCGACTATCCGGCGGACCCTCCTCTCCAGGACCCCTGAATAGACCTTACCAGGGAGGCTGAGGAGTGTGATTCCCCTGCAACTGGAACACACCCTCCGGTCCCCCTTCTTAAAAAGGGGGACCACCACCCCCCTTTTTGTGTTGGTAGGATTGAGGAGGTCTTCGAAGTACTCCCTCCACCAACCCACAATGTCGCGAGTTGATTTCAGCAGCTCCCCACCTCCACTGTACACAGTGTTGATGGAGCACTGCTTCCCCCTCCTGAGCTGCCGGATGGTGGACCAGAATCGCCTCGAAGCCATCCGGAAGTCTTTCTCCATGGCCTCGCCAAACTCCTCCCATGCCTGAGTTTTTGCCTTGGTGACAGCCGAAGCCGCATGCCGCTTAGTCCGCCGGTACCCATCAGCTGCCTCCGGAGTCCCACTGGCCAAGTACGCCTCAGCAATAGAGGCACGGAACACAGCCCATTCGGACTCAATGTCCCCGCCTCACTCGGGACATGTTTGAAGCTCTGCTGAAGGTGGGAGTTGAAGCTCGCTCTAACGGGGACTCAGCCAGATGTTCCCAGCAGACCCTCACAACATGTTTGGGCCTGCCAGATCTGAACAGCTCCGCCCCCCTCTTCACCCGAGTGTCCAAGGCATGTGGCCGCAGGTCTGACGATACGACTACAAAATCGATCATGGAACTGCGGCCCAGGGAATCCTGATGCCAGGTGTACATATGGATACTCTTATGTTGGAACATGGTGTTTGTTATGGACAATCCATGACGAGCACAGAAGTCCAATAACAAAACACCATTTGGGTTCAGAGGGGGGTGACCATGCCTCCCAATAACTTTGATAGCATTGAAGTCCCCCAGCAGAACTATGGAGTCCCCAGAAGGAGCACCCTCCAACACTCCCTCCAAGGACTCCAGAAAGGATGGGTACTCTGAACTGCTGTTCGGTGCATAAGCACAGACAACCGTCAGGACCCGTCCCCCCACCCGAAGGCGGAGGGAAACTACCCTTTCATCCACCGGGGTAAACCCCAACGTGCAGGCACCAAGCTGGGGCCGATGAGAATGCCCACACCTGCTCGGCACCTCTCACCATGAGCAACTCCAAAGTGGAAGAAAGTCCAGCCCCTCTCGAGGGTACTGGTTCCAGAGCCCAAGCCATGCGTCGAGGTGAGTCCAACTATATCTAGTTGTAACTGCTCAACCTCGCGCACAAGCTCAGGCTCCTTCCCCACCGGAGAGGTGAGATTCCACGTCCCTAGAGCCAGCTTCTGCAGCCGGGGATCGGACCGCCAGGGTCCCCGCCCCTTGCTGCCGCCCAGCTCACATTTGACCCGACTCCTACGGCTCCTCCCGCAGATGGTGAGCTCTGGTGAGGTGGAGCCCATGTAACCCTTTCGGACTGAGCCCGACCGGGCCCCATGGGCGAAGGCCCGGCCACCAGACGCTTGCTCTCATACCCTACCTGCAGGCCTGGCTCCAGAGGGGGTCCCGGTGACCCGTGTCCGGGGAAGGGAACATTTCCGCCCAGGTTTGTGGTCATCATAGGGGTCGATGAGCCATGCTTGGTCTGGTCCCTCCCCTAGACACCTGTTTGCCATGGGTGACCCTACCAGGGTCATAAAGCCCCCGACAACATAGCTGCTAGGATCTTTGGGACGCACAAACCCCCCCACCACGACAAGGTGACGGCTCAGGGAGGGGTGTTTTGTGTTTTTTGGTTGTTTATGTTGTGCTTTTGGTTGTTTGGGTTTTTTAGGGTTTTTTTTGTTTTGTTTTTGCGTTTTTGGTCGTTTATTGTTGTTTTTTTTGTTTTGTGTTTGTTTATTGTTGGTTTTGTTTTTGTGTTTTTTGGTTGTTTATTGTTGGGTTTTGGTTTTTGTGTTTTGGGTTGTCTTTTGTTGTTTTTTTTCGGTTGTTTTTTGTTGGGTTTTGTTTTTGCATTATTTGTTGTTTTTTTTAGTTACGTTTTTTGTGTTTATTTGTGTGTTTTTATGTTTTGTGTTTGTTTGTTTATTGTTGGGTTTTGTTTTTGGTTTTTCATTGTTGGGTTTTTTTGTTTTTTGTTTGTTGTTTTTTTTCAGTTGTTGGTTGTTTTCTGTTGGGTTTTGTTTTTGGTTTTTTTTGTTGTTACTCAATTTGTTTGTTGTTTATTGTTGGGTTTTGTTGTTTTTTTTTTCAGTTGTTCATTGTTTTTTGTTGGATTTTGTTTTTGTGTTTTTGGTTTTTTTTGGTGTTTTGTTGTTTTTTGTTTTTGGTTGTTTTTTGTTGGGGTTTTTGTGTAGAGTTTGTTTATTGTTGGGTTTTGTTTTTCGTTGTTTTGCTTTTGGTTGGTTGGTTGGTTTTTGTTGTTTTTGTGTTTTGTGGGGTTTTTTGTTAGTTTTGTTTGCTTTTATTTGTTTCGCCTTTTGGTGTTTTGCTCAGGTGTGGAACCCTATGGCGTTGTGGTCTGTGCTTGTAGTTGTTTTTTTTTTATGTGTACGAATTAAGGTGGTGGAAATCCATCCATTTATTCTGCTCCTGTGCAAAACATGCATAACTGGGAGAAGAATTTACCAATCCTTTGTAAAAACGTGTTGCAGGTGTTCACCTCAGCAGATCTTCATTGCTCTTATTTACAGTTACTGTTAAACATATCAGAGGATGTTATGTTTGTGATGTTTTGGACGGGTGTTGCTGCTGGTTTGTTTGCATTGTCAGCAGCAGTTTCGTCAGCACAGGATGTAACAATGGTCTCTTCTGTCTCACTGGGCTGAATGTCTGCCACATTTATCTGACTTAAGGTCTCAGAAGGCTGATTACTGGTAACAGAAAAGAGTTCCTGATTTTTCCAATGATTAAATGCTTCCATCAACTCGACCTGTATTTGATTTTGTACATCCATCAGCTCCATTATATATCTTCCATCGCCTTTGCTATAATATTCATCTTTGACTTGTTTGTCGCTGGGAGAGACTTCTGCAGAAGTTACAGCAGTAACTCTGTTAGCATTGGTCACAGCGCCTGTGAAGCTGGTTAAACTGTTGACTGATTTAGTTGTTTCTTCAGTACAGGATGTAACAATGGTCTCTTCTGTCTCACTGGGCTGAATGTCTGCCACATTTATCTGACTTAAGGTCTCAGAAGGCTGATTACTGGTAACAGAAAAGAGTTCCTGATTTTTCCAATAATTAAATCCTTCCATCAACTCGACCTGTATTTGATTTTGTACATCCATCAGCTCCATTATATATCTTCCATCGCCTTTGTTATAATATTCATCTTTGACTTGTTTGTCGCTGGGAGAGACTTCTGCAGAAGTTACAGCAGTAACTCTGTTAGCATTGGTCACAGCGCCTGTGAAGCTGGTTAAACTATTGACTGATTTAGTTGTTTCTTTAGCACAGGATGTAACAATGGTCTCTTCTGTCTCACTGGGCTGAATGTCTGCCACATTTATCTGACTTAAGGTCTCAGAAGGCTGATTACTGGTAACAGAAAAGAGTTCCTGATTTTTCCAATGATTTAATGCTTCCATCAACTCGACCTGTATTTGATTTTGTACATCCATCAGTTCCATTAGATATATTTCATTGTCTTTGTTGTTATCATCTTCATCTTTGACTTGTTTGTCGCTGGGAGAGACTTCTGCAGAAGTTACAGCAGTAACTCTGTTAGCATTAGTCAAATCGCCTGTGAAGCTGGTTAAACTATTGACTGATTTAGTTGTTTCTTTAGTAGAGGATGTAACAATGGTCTCTTCTTCTGTCTCACTGGGCTGAATGTCTGCCACATTTATCTGACTTAAGGTCTCAGAAGGCTGATCACTGGTAACAGGAAAGAGTTCCTGATTTTTCCAATTATTAAATGCTGCTATCAACTCGACCTGTCTTTGATTTTGTACATCCATCAGCTCCATTCGATATCTTCCATCGTCTGACATAACGCACTGAGTTGGAACTGCAGAAGGCTGATTATTTTCCTCAGATAAGGGAGTTTGAAGTATGAAAGGGTGATTGAGTGCTTCAGCAGGGGTGATCCGTTTGTCTGGATCCACCTGCAACATCTTTTTGAGAAGACTGATGAATCCATCTGTGTCTTCAGGTTCTGTGGGCTTGTCAGGCACCTTATGCAGTGTTGGCAGATCTTCCAGAGAAGAGATGTTGTCGTAAATATACTTGACGGAAGTAAAACAACCTCCTTCAGATCTTTCATATTCATCCATTGTATTCCACTTCCATTCTGAACCGTCATCCGTCTCCACCCAGTTAAAAAAGGTTTCGGTTTTGAGTCCTTTATCCAGTATGTAATTAGGAATACCTATAATCTTTGAAATGACTTTCATGATGTCATAATTATGTTTGCCTGCAAACAGGTTTTCACCAAGATACAAGAACATCAGTGTGCATCCCAAAGACCACATGTCAACTGCTTCATTGACTGGAAGGCCCAAAAAATTCTCAGGGGCTCTGTAACAAAGTTTTTGAAAGGAAGGATGATTACACAAATCACCTGACTTAGCAGTTAGTCCAAAATCAATTAGCTTCACTTTGAAAGGCTGCAATTTCCGGTTTACCAACATTACATTGTCTGGGTTAATATCATTGTGTGACAAACCGATACTATTGAGTGCGTTGATGGCCTCCAGTAGCTGCTTTGCAATTGTTCTGATTTCAGAAACATGCAGTGACTTCCTCTTCCGTTGTATCAAGTCAGATAAGCTAATGTCCAGCTTCTCAAAAACCAGACAATTTACGCCCATGTACTGAAAGCACCTGTGGAATTTGATCAAATTGTTTTTGTCAGGATCTAATTTTTGGATTTGGTGCAAGATCCCAGCTTCTCTTCTTCCTAGTTCGTCAAATTTTCTTTTCAAAAATTTAATTGCCACTGTCCTGTAATTGTTGTACACGTCAATGCATTCGGCCACTTCTCCAGTAGACCCTTTTCCAATAAACTCACGAAGACAATATCCTCCATATGGATCATGCACATAACAATTTAATTGTATCGCGGGATGAATATCCCTACTGGAACAGATTCCCATTGTAAACTGTGACGGATTAAAAAAAAAAAGTCCTGTAAATTTGCTCGATACTGAAAACTACTTGTCTTTTCTGAAGCGATCCTTTAGAAATGAAGGTGTGTGAACAAGTAGCTGGCTATTAAAGAGTGGCGGGTCTGACATCATATTCGATTGCCTTTGACATCAAAGGATCAAAGGATCAAAGAATCAAAGGGAAACCAATCTCTGACGATGACGTCAGATTCCATCCTCTTGCTTCGATCTTAAGGACCTTTTGAAAATAAATTAAAAGTACTTCCTGTAGCTGGCAGCATATTCGGCACAATGTTTATGTGTTGCCATGGTAACGCCGGAAGCCGGCATTCGCGCTGTTTTTTCTTTGTGGGTTTTTATATAAATTGAATTCCTTTTTTTTTTTTTAAACACAGTTTCGGAGTGTCTGATTGTATTATTTTGGAAATGCTCTGATGATTTTGGCCATTATTTGATTGCTGTGCTGCTGTTTCTGTGAGAATAGGTTTGCGTTTTGAGTCATGTGACTGCGCCCCGGAAGCTGTTCACTAAGCGCCAACAAGAGTAAAGTAATAGAGACTTCGGGAGGAGTTTTATGCGCTTAATAATTCTACTGCTGGTCTGAAAGGCGAACACGGTATGTTTGATGAGGTATTTCTTTTGTTTATGGATATATTGTAAACAAGGTTTAAATTGGATATTTAAAACGTAAATATATTCTAATATTTGTGATTGGAAAAGAATATTTGAGCCTTGATTTTGAAAAGACATTTTTTTCTTTCAGTTTTCACGGTGTTTCGTGGTTATGGAATAAAGAAAAGTATGCATCAGTAAGAAGCGTGGATTCTTTATGACCAGAGTAGTTATAGTGAAAACGTGGCCCAATTCCACCAAACCACGTCATCTCCTGTTGGGATCATCAGGCTTCAGAGTGCAGACCTGCTTCATCTCCTGTTGGGATCATCAGGCTTCAGAGCGCAGACCTGCTTCATCTCCTGTTGGGATCATCAGGCTTCAGAGCGCAGACCTGCTTCATCTCCTGTTGGGATCATCAGGCTTCAGAGCGCAGACCTGCTTCATCTCCTGTTGGGATCATCAGGCTTCAGAGCGCAGACCTGCTTCATCTCCTGTTGGGATCATCAGGCTTCAGAGCGCAGACCTGCTTCATCTCCTGTTGGCATCATCAGGCTTCAGAGTGAAGCCCTGCTTCACGTCATGTGGTCACCAACAACCAGGCCATTTCACGTTGAACTAAGTACAACACAAGTTTCACACCAAGCATTTCTGGCACGATATAAGAGTAAGTTGTAAACTTAACAGTGTAACCACATGGCAAAGCCACTCAGAGCTAGTGAACTAAAACTTTAGAGGTCATCGTTTGGAAATTCAAATCTGTCATCTAATGGTAAAGTGTCATAACTAAACAAAAAGGATCATATAAGTGAAATACACAAGTTGGTGTGATTTGAGAACATATTTCCTTTGAATGACAGATTTCAAAGCAGTACTGTAATTATATAACAGGTTACTGCAGTGTGTCTAAAGCAAGGTTTTGCATTACTTGCAATGGTTGAAGTTGTATATTGTAATTCTGATTACTGAAAGTACTGATTTGGCAGAGGTAAATATGTTGGTTCAACATGAAACATCAGATGAGTTTGATGAAAATGCAAATCCTGAAATGGAAGATCAAAACATTCTAGCACCTAAATATGTTGAAGCTGAAACAGACAAAGGAAGCTGTGCCCTGGATAATGATGGCATTAGAGGTGAGACATCAAAACAGCTACATGAGGACTGTAATACAAATATCCGAAAATCTTCACGTGAAGTACGCCTTACACCTAAGATGCAGGAGTTAAAAGAGCAAGAGCTGGCTCAGCGGGAAAGAAAGTTTCTGTCAGTTTATGAGAAATGGAAATGTCATGTAAAGGAGACTCGGAAAAGGCTAAAGATAGAGTGTTCGGAAACTGACTTATTTAACATGATGGATGTGATTGAGAAGCTTGAATCCGAGCTGAAAGAACTATATAACAAAATACGACTCCAAGTTACACCAAGTCAAGACATTAGACGGAAAGTTGATACATGCTCAGCTGTTACTGCTGACTTGCTGGGGCTCATGAAGGTTCGAGCAATTGAAGATGAAGATGATTTTGATGCTGAAGCAGAAAATGCAAGGCTATGCATGCTCCTTGATAATGACTACGCTAAATCTATATATGGCTCCACAGTTTCAAGAGCCACTGTTAAAAGTGATTGCTCTAAGTATTCATCTGAGTCACCAAGTATGTCAGTTAAGAGAGCAGAGACTGCTGCACAGCTAGCTGCAAAGAGGGCTGAAATTGAAATGGAAGCTGCTATTGAAGCACAACGCCAACAACTAAAACGGCTTGAAAATCAGAGAGATGTTGAGGTAATAGAAGCAAAACTTAGAGTGTACACTGAGGAAGAGCTAAAGGAAAAGGTTGATAGGGATGGTTGTTTGTACAATGAAGAGAGAAGCCCTCCCTCCACTAATTCAAAGCTAACAAATCAGAACGAGCAACTCATTAAGAATGAAGCAAGCTTAGTGCAAACATTACATGAGTCCATAGCCCTCACTCGGCTTCCAGTTCCAGAACCCCCTGTTTTCTCAGGTGACCCACTGAAGTTCACTGAGTGGAGCATCAGCTTCAAGGCACTCATAGAAAGACGATGCTCAAATCCTGCTGACAGGTTATTCTACATTCAAAGGTATGTTACTGGGGAAGCCAGGTCAGCTTTGGAGGGTAGTTTTTACAGAAAAGATGAAGAATGTCCCAGCATGCCTGGGACAAGCTTAATGCCAGGTATGGACATTCGTTTGTTGTGCAACGGGCCTTCAGGGAAAAGCTTAATAAGTGGCCAAAAATTGGCACAAGAGAATATGTCAGGCTAATAGAATTCAGTGATTTTCTGCAAACATGTAGCAATGCCATGCCTCATGTCAAAGGTCTTCATGTGTTAAATGTGTTAAATGAAGAAAATCAGAAGATGCTAGCCAAACTTCCAGACTGGGTAACAGCTAGCTGGAATCGTTTTGTTACAGAGAAGCTTGATCAAGCCAAAGATTACCCAACCTTCGAAGAGTTTGCTGCATTTGTATCAAAGGAAGCACGCATTGCATGCAACCCAGTATCATCGCTTCTTGCTTTAAAGGCCTCAGAGGAGAGGTCACCAAGAGAAATAAAGCGTTCGAAGGCTAACAATTTTGCTACCAGTGTAAAGTCCTCTGATGTTTTCAGTGAGGTAGCAAAACAAAGCAAAGTTACTGAAACGATGAAAGACTCAGACAGACAAGAGACTACTAGTAGATTGACTCAAGCCTCAAATCCTGTAGTGTGTCTTTGCTGTGGCGACAAGCACTCCATGCATAAATGTCAAAGACTGACAGAAAAGACTGTAGAACAAAAGAAAAAGTTCATTCAAGAAAATAAACTTTGTTTTGCATGCCTAGAGGGCACAACTCCAAAAGCTGTAAGAACAGGGCTATGTGCGGCATAAGCAAAGGTCGCCATCCCACTCCATTGCATGAAGACCGTCTTCTAACAGAGAAATCTGCTTCACAAAGTGTCCAGCAATAGAGGCGTGCATGTCATCACTGTCGTGTAGTGCAACTGGAGGAGAGGGTGAAAGCACATCAATGATTGTTCCAGTATGGATCTCACCATCCAATGCTCCTGATTCCGAAGTCCTGGCATACGCCTTATTAGACACTCAGAGCAGTAACACATTTGTTGATGAGGAAATATGTGCAAAGTTGCAAGTGGTGTCTGACCCAGTTAAATTAAAACTTTCCACAATGATGGGAAAAGACTCAATTGTACAGAGTCAGAGAGTCAGTGGACTCAGAGTCAGAGCTTTCTCAACAGGAAACACCATAGAGTTGCCTCCTGCCTATACAAGGGATTTCATACCACTCGAACGTTCACACATTCCCACCTGTGATACAGCTAACAGATGGAAGCACCTCACTGTCATTGCTCATGAGATGCCCTCACTAATGGATTGTGGAGTTGGACTTCTTGTTGGCTATGATTGCTCCAGAGCTCTCGCACCTCGAAAGGTCATTACAGGGCAAGACACAGAGCCATATGCCATAAAAACTGACTTGGGCTGGAGCATAGTTGGAAGCACACCACAGCGAATTAACTCCAAAGAAGTAACGGGCCTTTGTCATCGCATATCTGTGAAGGAGATTCCACCTGTAACACCAACGGCTGTTATTAAAGCACTCGAGGCAGACTTTGCTGAAACTTCTCCTAATGAAAAAAGTGTATCCCAGGAGGACATACGATTTCTGCAAATCCTAAAGGAGAGTATACGTGAAAATGAGAGTGGCCACATTGAGATGCCCCTTCCCTTCAAGGCACGCCCCAATCTTCCAGACAATAAAAGACTGGCTCTGGTGCGATTAAGGCACCTTAAAGGGAAAATGGAGAAAAATCCTAAATTTAGGAATGATTACGTAAAGTTCATGGAAACTGTTTTCAAAGATGGGGAAGCTGAAAGAGCAGAGGAAGAACCAAAGGTGGGATGTTCATGGTACATCCCGCATCAAGGAGTTTACCACCCTAAAAAACCAGAGAAGATCAGGGTAGTATTTGACTGTTCTGCAAAGTATGAAGGCACTGCCCTGAATGATCATCTTTTGGCAGGGCCTGATCTGACAAATGGACTTACTGGGGTCCTCTGCAGGTTTCGCGAACATCCAGTAGCTGTCATGTGCGACGTGGAAAAAATGTTTCACAGATTCCATGTTAAAGAGGAAGACAGGGACCATTTGCGTTTCTTGTGGTGGGAAAATGGAGATACAGAATCAGAACCCAAAGAGTACCGTATGAAGGTCCACCTTTTCGGAGCCTCATTATCTCCAGGCTGTGCTAACTATGGTTTAAAGCATCTAGCTAGCCAAAACGAAAGCCAGCACCCTGCTGCAGCTAACTTCATTAAAAAACATTTCTATGTAGATGATGGCCTTATCAGTGTGGATTCTGTAAATGATACAATTGACTTGGTCAAAGAAACACAACTGGTCTGTGCTAAAGGAAAACTGCGCCTACACAAATTCATATCCAACAGTCGAGAGGTGCTTGAATCCATATATCCTACTGAACTTGCTGCTGGCGTGAAGGACGTGGATCTCAATCGCAATGACCTTCCAATTCAAGGTGCACTCGGAGTAAGCTGGAATGTTGAAAGTGACACCTTCTTCTTCTTCAAAGTTGCACTGGATGAGAAACCAGCAACACGACGTGGAAATCTTTCAGCTGTAGCTTCTGTGTATGACCCATTAGGTTTTTTAGCCCCGTTCCTCCTTCAGGGAAAAAGAGTGCTACAGTAAATGTGTCAAAGGGGAGTCAGTTGGGATGAGCCATTACCACATGACTTGAAACCAAGGTGGGAAAGTTGGCTGAGTGACTTAAAGAACCTGGAAATGATTCAGATTCCAAGATGCTTCCTGCCCAAAAACTTTGGAAAGGTTGTGAAAGTTGAGTTGCATCACTTTTCAGACGCAAGCAATCTTGGCTATGGACAGTGTTCTTATATCAGATTGGTAGGTGAAGATAAAGTTCACTGCACAGTAATCATTGGGAAAGCAAGAATTGCACCTACAAAGATAGTTACTATTCCTAGACTTGAGTTAACTGCAGCAGTAGTCTCAGCAGCTGTAAGCAATATCTTGAGGAATGAGCTGGAACTCAAGATCGACAGAGAATACTTCTGGACAGATTCACAGGTGGTCCTAGGCTACATCAACAACGACGCGCGAAGATTTCATGTCTTCGTTGCCAACCGTGTCCAGAGGATTCGAGAGACCACAAACCCAAAACAGTGGCACTATGTTGACACAGAAGACAACCCGGCAGATCATGCCTCTAGAGGTCTGAAGTTAGCAGAGCTGGTGGAGTCAAACTGGTTCTCAGGACCCAAGTTTCTGTGGGAAATGAAGGTAGCTGCTACTGAAGGAAGTTCTGAACTACTTGTGGGAGATCCTGAGGTCAAAACGGCTCAAGTGCTAAAAACCGAAGTGACCAAACAAGGCGATTTTCTTCAGTGTCTCACAAGAATATCAAAATGGACCACCCTGGTGAATGTGATGGATCACATTCACCAGGATCCAGCGGCTATTAAATAAAACTAAAAGGTCAGATCTCATAAACGTGGAACAAAGAATGAATGCCACCTATACTCTTATCAGGCTGGTACAGCAGGAAGCCTTTAAAGAAGAACTGAACATACTGAGCAAAAAAATCTGAAACGCTGCCATGTAACCATAGGCTAAACCAACTGGATCCTTTTCTTCATCATGGTGTGATGAGGGTGGGAGGAAGGATGAAGAGAGCCTCCGTGCCCTTTGACCTACGACATCCCGCGATCCTCCCAAGAAATAGTTTTGTCACAAGCCTCATTCTTGCACATCATCACAACAAAATTCAGCACCAAGGCAGGGGGCAGACACTCAATGAACTTCGAGCCAGTGGTTATTGGATTGTTGGTGGAAGCAAGGCTCAGTATATACGGCAATGTGTTCCATGTAAAAGAGCTCGTGGCCTGTCTGAAGAACAACTCATGGCAGATCTTCCACATGATCGTGTTGAGCCCTCGCCACCATTCACCTACTGTGGTATGGACTGTTTTGGTCCATTCCACACAAAGCAAGGTTGTAAGGAACAAAAATGTTATGGTATTCTCTTTACATGTCTATGTTCCAGAGCAATTCACATCGAGATGTTGGAAGATATGACTACAGGTGCCTTCATCAATGCTTTACGATGTTTCATAGCTATCCGTGGAGCAGTTAGACATATCAGGTCAGACCAAGGGAAATGCAAAGAGCTCTAAAGGAGATGGATCAAGAGAGAATAGCTGCCTTTTTGGCAAACAAACAGTGTGACTTCCGCATGACTGCGCCAGAGTCTAGTCACGTTGGAGGCATATGGGAACGCCAGATCAGAACAGTCCGGAGTGTACTTGCTTCCGTTCTTGCCCGGAGTGCTGGAAGGTTGGACGACTCATCTCTTAGGACATTTTTCTATGAAGCAATGTCCATTGTAAACAACCGACCTCTTACAGTCAGCACTATTAGTGATCCCAACAGTCTAGAGCCAGTAACACCTAATCATCTCCTCACCATGAAATCTTCTGTTCCACTACCACCTCCTGGCAGATTTATTGAGGAAGACTTGTACGTCAGAAAGAGATGGAGACGAGTTCAATACCTTTCTGAGCAATTTTGGAGTTGATGGAGAAAGGAATATCTTGCCAATATCATTCTAAGGCAACGATGGCATACACCTCGACGAAATGTGCAAGTTGGCGATATTGTGATTGTCAATGAAGAAGATGTTCCTCGTAACAGATGGAAACTTGCCAAGGTTCTTGAAGCACATCGGGATGATGATGGACTAGTTAGAAAGGCCCTCATTCAGCTGGGAGAGAGGAGTTTAGGAAAAGGTGGTGAACGCACTGGAAAACCATCCGTTCTTGAACGACCCATACAGAAACTGGTTGTTCTTGTGAAAAGCAGTTAAGGTTTATTATATACATTAGTGATTGACAGTTTAAGAAGCTTATGTCTATAAAAGTGTTATTCTCCTTGAAACAGTTGTTATTCTGTCAAATGTAATAGCAAGTGGAAATTACCATTGATTTAATCATTCAGAAAATTTGTGTGTTTCTCATTGAATTAGTTAATCAAAGATAATTTGGTGGGAGTGTAGCTGGCAGCATATTCGGCACAATGTTTATGTGTTGCCATGGTAACGCCGGAAGTCGGCATTCGCGCTGTTTTTTCTTTGTGGGTTTTTATATAAATTGAATTCCTTTTTTTTTTTTTTTTAACACAGTTTCGGAGTGTCTGATTGTATTATTGTGGAAATGCTCTGATGATTTTGGCCATTATTTGATTGCTGTGCTGCTGTTTCTGTGAGAATAGGTTTGCGTTTTGAGTCATGTGACTGCGCCCCGGAAGCTGTTCACTAAGCGCCAACAAGAGTAAAGTAATAGAGACTTCGGGAGGAGTTTTATGCGCTTAATAATTCTACTGCTGGTCTGAAAGGCGAACACGGTATGTTTGATGAGGTATTTCTTTTGTTTATGGATATATTGTAAACAAGGTTTAAATTGGATATTTAAAACGTAAATATATTCTAATATTTGTGATTGGAAAAGAATATTTGAGCCTTGAAAAGACATTTTTGTCTTTCAGTTTTCACAGTGTTTTGTGGTTATGGAATAAAGAAAAGTATGCATCAGTAAGAAGCGTGGATTCTTTATGACCAGAGTAGTTATACTTCCTTTAATTCCAGGGGAAAATATTAAGATGTCGCAGCAATTTTTTTTCTTTTTGTCATCCTCAAATAATCATTTATTCATTCATTTTCCGAACCGCTTATTCCAGTTCAGGGTTCCTCAAATAATCACTCATCCAATTATTATTATTATTATTATTATTATTATTATTATTATTATTATTAATAATAATAATAATAATAATAATGATAATAATAATAATTGCTTTATTTATTTAACCACTTCAGCTTGTGTAAGAGTTTGAAACGACTCGGGGGTAAAATAAAAAGCGGTTGTTACAAGACGTAGTGCGTGACAACTTTACACAGTAAAGATTAGATAAATATGCGGAGATTGCTAAACAGTGTAAATATCTCCCAGAAAATGACCTCAAGGTAAACTAAACATTTGATAAATATGTTAACTAAAGATGTATTATAATTATAATGAGACTGTCTTTGCCGTTTTGTATTCTAACAGCGTAACCAAGTGACATTAGCTTGTGTGTAAACTAGTCAATAATCGTTAATAGTGATGATACAGTAGACCATCGGATTTTAATAAACAGACTGGGAGGTCTGGTTGACGTTCCAGTGTTTTCACACAGCATCTTGAACAGGCCTCTGCTGTCTGCAGGGTGACTTTGTAGAGCGAGGATCTTCCAGCCTGGAGACATTCACCTATCTGCTGGTCCTGAAAGCCACATGGCCAGACCGCATCTCTCTTCTACGTGGAAACCATGGGAGCCGACACATCACCCAAGTTTACGCTTTTTACCGTCAGGTTTGGTCTCTTCAGATGAGGATTTGAAATCCTCAGAAATCCTCATCTTATTTGTCATATTTCTTTTTTATCTTCCAGATGAGTGTCAGACCAAGTATGTGAATGGGAATGCCTGGCGTTATTGCACCAAAGTGCTTGATATGTTACCAGTTGCAGCTGGAAGTAACATCTAAACACTCTGCTCTTGATATGTTTTTATTTAAAATGCTGGATCCTGATAAACAACCACTGCTGATGCAATGAAATGGAAGCATGCCTTGTTATTTTGGTGAGCTTTCATGATGTCTCATTAACAAGACAGGATCCTTTCTGACCACCAAGTAGATGTTTTAATCCAACCAAGCAGAACCTAATGTGGACTTGTGCGGATAGGGAATGTGTTTCAGCCAGTAAAATGATGATTATTATTCTACAGGATCTGATTAAGAGCAAAAGCTGCAGAGAATTGAGCGTCTTTAGTTGGCCTTTTGTTTGAGTTGTGCAAACACTGAGTTAACTTGTCAACAAAGCAGTACTAGAGCTGCACATCTGTCCTGTCAGCTCTTTTAATTGTCAGGATCTGGGTTGTCTTCTGTGGGGATCGGTGCTGTTTTTCAGGTTCCACCAGAGGGGGCCATTGGGCCCGTACCTGCAGGCTGATTTCCATAGGTGTGCTTTTCCACACACCTGCAGAGCATCTGTGGTCATCGCCTGGAGTATATCTGGAGCCGGCTGCCAGTTCCTCGTTGCTTGAGCCTTGAGCCCTGTGAAAGCACCCGAACTGGATTCCCCTGAGCGCCCTGTTGACTTCATTGCTAACCAGTCCATGACGTTCCTCTCTGGAAATCCTCTCTGCTGCAACAACCTCCTGTGGTCATCTGTCCACGGCTGGCAGCCATCCAGGAACAGTCATGGCTGTGCAGCTTGTCCACCCTCCATCGTTTGCCCACGACTGGCTCAGACTTGCAGCATTCTCCAGGCATCCCTCCCAGAACTTCCCTCCCAGATCCCTCGTCATCACTATCTATATCTTTAAAACAAGTAGGAAAGCCCATCCATTCCACGGTGTCATCATCCAACCCCAGCTCTCATATAAAGCTGTCTCTACAGCGACACAGCAGTGCTGAGCCCAGGATTTTCCCGGACCGTAGAAACCTTCATTGTTTTCCAGCAAACCTTCTCATTGTTAACTTCTCTTTTGAGCTTCATTTGCATGTGGGTCAAACAGCTCAGCATCATGACATTAACAGGAGTTAGCCTGAAGTTCCAGCAAGCTGCACTTTTTTTTCTTTTCCCAAAGAACAGGTGGGTGCATGTAACAAAACAGAAATGAATGCAGCGTTTCAGACGTTTCCGAGTGGAAGAAGGAGTGTCTGCTTTCAAACACGGACTGAGAGCTGCAGGTGATGTTTAAGCCAGACTTTATGCTGACTCTGATCCCGTGTCAGTCAGCCGGATGCAGTCTGTCACCATCCTGGAGTTAACTATCAGAGTATGAGAACAACACCTCAAGAAAGAACTGATTCAGAACATTTTCAGCAGCTTCTGATAGTTTCAAACTCATTCGCCATCGTTTTCATAGCAGATTTGCCATGAGAGTGTTTCAGTGTTTATTTGTTCCACATCTTTTTAACCAGACATGACAGAGCAGGATGATGAAGTTCAGTTCAGTATTTAGCCAGTATGTCAGTATTCTACTCTACTAGTTCTTTTAAAGCTGGCAAGTAAAGAGCTTTGTCCTTTTCCTTGACACGGCAGTAACAGCCGTCTCAGGTCCAGATTTCCTCCCACTGCTTCTGTTTCTGCCTTTAATATTTCAGCTCCATTCAGCAGCGAGCTCAAAGCCAAGATGGAGTGGAGGAAAGGACCCAAGCCAGTTTGGTGAGCAGTGACAGCCTCGGTGTAATTCCTACTGCAATATTAGCTTTAACATCACTTCTTCCAATAAAAGCACAAACGTTCATGTGGAAGCACACTTTCCTCAACCAACCGGAGGAAACTACTGTGCACTTCTGGATATGTGGGCTGAAAACTTCTCCTGACTGCTCCACTTCAGTGTAAAGAGCTTCGATACTGGCTCCAGTTTGGCTTTAGTTAACTAAAGAAGAATGTTTTGTGTGTTTTTTCCAGAGTGGGTTTCTTTGCTGGTGGGAACTGTGATGGCTGTTTCATTGGCTGGAGTTGTCGTGTTGCTTCTCTGCAGAAGATCCAACCTGTCAGGTCAGTACACACTGTGCATGCTGCAGAGCTGCACAGCTCATCTCTGTCCACACCATCCTGTGGGCAAAAGTACGGCTGATTACAGCGCATTCCCTTGATGCTTATCAGTTTATGAAGCAGGAGTTCTTCTTATTGTAGAACTGCTAATTATCCTGAGGAAAGTCTGGCTGGATTTTCTACAAGTTAAAAGCAAACTCAACCCTGTTTGAAGAGACTATTTGGTTTTTGCAGAGAAGGAGGCTGGTCTTCCTCACTGTGGCTTCAGAAAGAGAGACAAGGTGACGTTCTACGGCAGGAAGATCAGGAGAAAGGTCTGAGCTCTCCTAAACATCCCAGACAGCTTTATCTTCTGTCGGCCATTCAGTGCACAGCTGTCACAGCTGTTAGGCTTGTCCTGTCCACTTTTCAACATTAACACTCATTCATGGTTTGATTGGATGGAACAAAATGCATTTCAGTCATTTCCATCCACTGCACTGTTTTGTATCTGTCCAATCCTCCAGATCTCATAGAAAGCAAAGAGTACGGTAAAACTTTTCTGATTCTTCAGTTTGCAGCTCAACAATCAAACTGAAGCTGATCAGCTTAAATTATTGATCCAATATTTATATTTATACAGTAGTATTCGGCTACGGAAGCCCAGAACAGCCGTGCTCGACTATTATTCTTTGTTTTTAAACATTATGTGGAGAAAAGGAGTTAATTTTCTCCTTATGTGGAGATAAGGAAGAGCGTTTTCTGGAGAAAACAAACGTTGTTTTCTCCAGAAAAGTAGTTACTGTGTTCCATCTGATTTCATGGATAAAACTGACCTGTGACAGCTGGAGGGGGGGCTACAGTCGTCGTGCAGAAGTGTCATTTTGTGAATGAGTGATTGGTGAAGGTAATAGCGAGACACGTGTCGATTTCAGCCTTTGTCAGACCTGCTAGACTTCAGATCAGGTGAAATGACGAGGATTTTCCTCCGTCTGACGTCGGTTGCAGCTTCACTGAGACATGCCAGCTGAAGGTTTCTGGGGGGTCTCGGTCCAATCAGGCCATCCACCCCCCCACAGCCCTGCAGTGCTGCTTCAGCACCAGACTCTGCTGCATCCATACAGGTCCTTGATTCCTGCAGACTGGAAACCAGCGCCGCTCCCAGTAAACTCCATAAAATCCACTGCAATGCATGAACATGTAAATGATAGTTTCTTCTTTTTAAAATTGGTCTGAGCAGCAAGTGATTCCTCTGGGGAGTCCCCCCCCCCCCCCCCCCCATGTCTGTGTTTCTCCCAGCTCTCTCCTGGTCCAAACATGTCTTAGAATGATTTGAGTCTTGAAATCCTTCCAAGGAGTGAGCGTGAGTCTGATTTAGTGTTTGTATTTCTCTGTTGGTTGTGGTGGGCCAGGAACAGCTCCAGCCCCCCCGCCGCCTTGCGTCTGAATAATCCCTTATCTCCAGATCACGGGATAATTATCTCCTTATCACGACATAACAAGATTGCTTATCCCGTGATAAGGACATAATGATCCCATCATCTCCTCATAATGCTCTAAAAACAGCCATGTGACCACGAGCGCTCTGGGCTTGTGTAATTCTGCTGATCCGCCAGCGCTTTGATGACATGAACTTGTAGCCATATTTCCCCTTTTCAACATTTCTAGCAGAGTAATTCAGCCGAGTCCATCCAAACTGCACATCCAAGAGAAAAGTCAGCTGATGGCAGGATCCACAACACTCCATCTCACCTCACTTACATTATATTAACAGAGTATTTCTAAAATAGGATTTTTAAAAAGAGATTTACTTTGATTCTTTCCGTGTCCTGAGACGGAATGTGTCTGATATCAGTGGAAGCCAAAACATTCCTGCTTCTGTTTGACATCATTTAATGGACATTTAGTGCAGCATGTTATAAAATACTTGACTGGAAACGTCTTTCCTCTCTGGCATTGGTACCTGCTGCTGTTTCCAACTAAATGTAGTGAAATGCAGCTGATTAAAGGTCATTTTCCTCTCTAAATGCTAGAATTAGTTCAGACTCTGGGAACACAAAGTAAACTGCTGATAGAAGACATTCATCTCATTAGTACTCCTCTTTTTGCAGTTATTAATGCGGATTCATTTTTCATTTAATCAGGTATCTGACTTGTGAAAACGTTTGTCTTGTGAAGCGGTTTGCAGACTTTGTGTTTCCCCGTTTTCTTTCTGCAGGTTCAGACGTTGTCCACAACTCCTGCTTCCAGCTGCAGCTCAGCCTCGAGGCAGAGGACCAAAGTCGTGTCCTCAGCTCGCAAGTAGGTTTTTTTTCATACATTTGATGAAGGAAAGCTGTAAAAAGTGAACTAATCTCCTTGGAAGCAAGAAAATAATCTTTCTGCTGGTTTCCCATTCAGACATGGTGTCAAAAGCACTTTTATCAGCAGAGACGAGCTTTAAGACTCCTGCAGGCAGAGGAAAAGAAAAATCTGGAGACTGGTTTTTCACCAGTTTACTGTAAAGTCAACTGGAATATTTGGCTTCTTTCCATCAGTGAAATGAAGAACAGGAACTTGTGTTTGTGTGGATTTCTATTTATCAGCTTGCGTTCATGTTAGGATGCTGCGACTCCGGCGGGAGCCCCCCACCCTGCAGCCCGAGGAGCCCCCTCCCTGACTGGGTCTGATGTGTCTCATCTCTCCTCTGAGCTGCTTCACATGCTGAAAATGTCCGCTTGGTAAGAATCATCACCTTCCTCATGAAGAAGTGGGACTTTTTCAGCATTTTAGTGTTTTTTAGATGCTTGGAGCCTTAATGAAGAGTAAATATGGGCCACCGGGGGGTTTGTATTCTGCAGGATGGATGGAATCACAATGTCATGTCAAATCTTTGGAAACTGCTGCAAAACAATCTGAAGAAAATCTCGTCTTCAAGGAAACTTTGACAGAATGATTTTTTTTAGAGTAACGTTAAATAAATCCTTTGCATCCTTCCATTTAGTGAGTATTGCTGTTTTCTGAAGCCATAGCAGTGAAAGAGCTGCTTGTATTCAGGATGCTCGGGCACTTTGAGAAGCCTCTCTTCCTGGAACTGTGTCGTCACATGGTGCTGATGCAGCTGCACCAGGCAGACTCGCTCCTCCTGCTCACACACATGGCAGCGGGAGCTGTGCATCCTTACATGCAAGGTTTTATTGGTCACATAATAAATCACATCATATACAACAAATGTATTTAATCCAGACATAACATTGTATAGTGGCCTAAAGGCTGAAGCATGATGCTGATGTTTAAGCCTGTCCTCTTTAATAAATGAAGCTAAACATAAACATTTATGAGTATTACAAAGATAAAAAAAAAAAAAGACAAAACAAACAAAAAAATGAACAAACTTAAAAAACAAATCATTGGTAAACAGTGAAAAGGAAGAGTAATGAAGCAAACTCCTAAGATGTGTAGCTCCCAGTCAGATAAACAGTCTTTACTGATGGTCCGGAGTGCTTTTTATTTGTCATAAACCAACGTAAGAGCTAAAAAACACAAACACAAACTTTACATTTACTCACACATTTCTGATTTCTCATATGACGGAAGGTAGTGACTTACTGGATCTTGTTGCCACATTCGACTGGTGCTGCTACTGGTACCACCCCGTTCATTATTCCTTAAAGTTTATTTTTCTTCTGTGTCGTTCACTAAACCGCTTTGCCGATCCTTTAGTTGCCGTTAGTTACCGTTATCAACATCTGTTAAAGCCCCCTCAAAATGAAACAGTTCTACGTTTACAGGAACAGCGGTATGATGAAGACATTCACATTTAAAGGTGAAACTAAAAATTCTAAACTCCTGTCAACAATCTTTACAAGATGTATAACCCACAGATAAGTCCTGCAGCCCTCAGAACCACAGGTTCTTAAACTTCTATCATTCTGCTATCCCAACAACAGACGAACCTCTCCTTCTTGGTACCGGGAGTTTGCAGGCGTCTCTGAAGCTTGGATGGGGAACGTCAGCGGTTCCTGAATCACTCCTGCACGGTTCTAGCAGAGTTCTTTGGCTCGGTGTGGTGTTGGAAGGTGAACCTTCAGCCCAGTCTGAGCTCATGTGACCTTCAGGCAAAGTTCTCCTCTAAGGCTGTTATCATGTCGGCTTTTTTGTCACATTTATATTTCTTTCCCCTTCAGTCTCCCAGTCCATGTTGGTGATGCTAGACTGGGACAGGATTCTGGGTTCCTACACGATGCTGGGACCCTGCAGGAGGCTGGGACTGGGTACAGAACTAAAACTCACACAGTCATTGTCCCGAGGATCAGAGTAGAGTTTATTTATTTTTATTTCTGTGTGTGTTGTCCAGCATTTAGGCAGCAGAATGATGTTCTGGATGCTGCTCTGCTGAGCACATTTACTTTGCCAAGGGGAGCTTTACTGTTACAATGATGATTTCCTGGATTCTTATTTTATTTCTCTGTTTATTTTGTATAATTCTAATACAGAGTTTCTACTGCTGGACCAGACCGGAGAGGATAGAAGAGAAACAGAAAGACAAAAGAGGAAAAGAGATTAAAAAAAAACAAAACCCAGATATTTGCATAAACATGCCTAAACACCCATCCACATACGCCTATATAAACGCATTTACATACTCATACACACACCTACACACACAGGCCAACTTTCCATTCATATTCCCCCTGAGTAGAGTTTAAACAGCATCATCTCCTCAGCAGCTCATCTGTCCGAAGCGTCCACAGCTGATGAGGAGGATGCAAACGTCAGAAAGCACCAGACGGGAGGACCGAAGCGAAGCAGCCAATAAAACCGAGGAAGCTCTGATAAAAAGCAACCATTTTCATTTCAGCCAGTTATGGATGACGTTTGTTCAGCAGAGATTTCTCTCCTGTATTTTCTTTTTCTGGTTTCCTTGAATGTGTTTAAATAACAGCAGTCATACTGCATAACGGAGCTCAGGCTTATTTAGTCTCCTCCTGTTTCTCCACAAACTTCATCAGTTTACTGCCTTCCTCTTTACAGCTTTTACATCTGCAAGGAATTCCCAGAAAACAAAAAGATAAATGAGAAAAAATTGTTCATATCTAGCTGCATATTATGGCTTTTTATTTTCATTTTAGATGATCACTGTATTATGTCCTAACACATATGTGTCAAACTCTGGCCCGTGGGCCAGTTTGGACCTGCAGTTTGGCCCCCGAGGCGATACTGCTAGAGCTGGTATTCTACAGGACATGTACTGCTGATATTACAAACCCCAGAAGGCTCCGGTGGTGGTCCGGTGCTACACTCAGGACAGGACCTCCTCTGTAGACAGTCACCAGAGCAATGTCAAGCTACTGCAGCAGAAGAAGCCCTCAGTGAGGGAGTGTTGGTGGAAAAACTGCATGATGAAACTCTGAGCGAGAAAAAAAACACGCTTTTTCAACTAAAGCCTGAGCAGAAAACACAGAAGCTGATCACACGTGATTCTGCCACCGATCTATAACGTTTGTTATATGTATGAACTAGACACGAGTTTGTCCACTTTTAAATTTTGACCGACTGTCCTACAATGATGCCCTGTTTATGGAAATAAAAGAAGATGATGAAATAAAACGTTCTAAATAAATGTGCCACACTTATCCCCGTCTATTTTCCTCCCTGTAAAACTAAATCTAGACCACTTCTGTCTGGTTTTTAGATGCTTTAGCGCAGGGGTGCCCAAAGTGGGGCCTGTGGGCCAAAATCGGCCCACCAGCACTTTGCTTTTGGCCCGCTAGTTGAGCTTAATGAAAAGACTCATCAAGATCAGTGTCATGAACCTCAATGAGTCCAGGCTAAGAAGGACCCATGCCATCCTCACCTTGTCAGTGAGCCAGGTGCAACCCAACATGGAGAGGCTGGTAATGTCCAAAGATCAACTTCATGTATCCCACAAAGTAGTAGCAACTTGCCTTGTTCAACATTCACTGTCATTTGTTGTTGACATGTTGCACTTGGTTGCAGTTTAGTGGCTGTAATTATTGTTTCTTGCCCCTTGAATGACTTCTTTGTTCTATTGCCATATTGATTTTTGACTTGTTTCATCCTTAAAGCTTCAGTGTTTGGATCACTTTCAGTTTGGCCCTTGGAGGCTAAAAGTTTGGGCACCCCTGCTTGAGCGCTTGATGAAAGCACCTGGACTGCCCGCAGTCCTCCGCTCCGACAGGCGGTGCTCTGGCTCTGCTGTTAGCTGGAAGCTACGCGTAAACAGACAGAAGAAGAAGAATGATGAACGATGGCTGGGAACATGAGCACCAGTGCAGCTCCTCTGACCAGTTCTCTGGCCAAACTCCAGTCTCTACACGGACTGTTTGCTGTCTATAAGAAACCAGGACCAACATCCGCGGATGTTTTAAATGCGCTGAAAGAAGCTTTGCTGAAAGGTAAACGGAGCAAAATCCAGGAAGTCAGAGCGTTTTTTGCTCTGATCTGAAGCTGAAATGTTTGTTTGTTCAGAAGCAGGAGTAGAAAACTCCAACCCCAGGAAGAGGAAGAAGCAGATGCTGAAGATGGGACACGGAGGGACTTTGGACAGCGCGGCCAGCGGCGTGTTGGGTGAGAGAAAACCTGCAGACACCCCCCCTCATGTGGATGCAGGACCGCAGGGGTGTTACATGGTGTCAGAGAAACGGGATTACACATCATTAATCTGACAATTAGATACAGTTGGGAGTAAAATGTGAAAGGAAATAACTTGATATAAGAGTTTCTGTTGTTAAACATGTGGCTGGAAACCACATGTTTGTACTGCGGTCCCCATCAGGACCACCGTCTACTACCAGGTTAGACCCCCTTTGCCTTTCAGAACTTTATTCGTTATGTGATAGATTAAACATGTCATTGGAAACATTCCTCAGAGGTTTGGCTTCATATTGACAAGAAGCATCATAAAGTTTCTGCACATCACCATGAGAATCTCCCATTCCACCTCATCACCATGAGAATCTCCCGTTCCACCTCATCACCATGATAATCTCCCATTCCACCTCATCACCATGAGAATCTCCCGTTCCACCTCATCACCATGATAATCTCCCGTTCCACCTCATCACCATGAGAATCTCCCGTTCCACCTCATCATGATGAGAATCTCCCGTTCCACCTCATCATGATGAGAATCTCCCGTTCCACCTCATCACCATGAGAATCTCCCGTTCCACCTCATCATGATGAGAATCTCCCGTTCCACCTCATCACCATGATAATCTCCCGTTCCACCTCATCACCATGAGAATCTCCCGTTCCACCTCATCACCATGAGAATCTCCCGTTCCACCTCATCACCATGATAATCTCCCGTTCCACCTCATCACCATGAGAATCTCCCGTTCCACCTCATCACCATGAGAATCTCCCGTTCCACCTCATCATGATGAGAATCTCCCGTTCCACCTCATCACGATGAGAATCTCCCGTTCCACCTCATCACCATGAGAATCTCCCGTTCCACCTCATCACCATGAGAACCTCCCGTTCCACCTCATCACCATGAGAACCTCCCGTTCCACCTCATCACCATGAGAACCTCCCGTTCCACCTCATCACCATGAGAATCTCCCGTTCCACCTCATCACCATGAGAATCTCCCGTTCCACCTCATCACCATGAGAATCTCCCGTTCCACCTCATCATGATGAGAATCTCCCGTTCCACCTCATCACCATGAGAATCTCCCGTTCCACCTCATCACCATGAGAATCTCCCGTTCCACCTCATCGTGATGAGAATCTCCCGTTCCACCTCATCATGATGAGAATCTCCCGTTCCACCTCATCACCATGAGAATCTCCCGTTCCACCTCATCACCATGAGAATCTCCCGTTCCACCTCATCATGATGAGAATCTCCCGTTCCACCTCATCGTGATGAGAATCTCCCGTTCCACCTCATCATGATGAGAATCTCCCGTTCCACCACACATCATCATAACGTCTGACCCGTCTCTCTCCATCTTCTTCTCTTTCAGTTGTCGGTGTTGGAAATGGAACAAAGATGCTCAGCACCATGCTGACCGGTTCGAAGGTGAGTTACTGTCATGTCTTATTAAACAGAAGTGTTTCACTGCGTATGTTTTCAACTGCTTTGTGGGGCCCTTACACCCCCCCCCCCCTTGTCTAACTCCACTGAAAATGAAGATTCACATATTTCCACCTTCATTTGTCTTTATTTCCACACTAAATTCTCTGTTAACCCCCAGGCGTTCATGTACTTCCTCTCCAGTCCGTATAGACAGAGATGTCCTGACCCAGACCTGAAGGAAAACTTTGCTTTCAGGTTGTTTCTGCAGAAATGTGCAGCAAATGTTGTTTTATTATGTTCATTTTCCAGAAATATGTGGCTGTAGCAGAGCTGGGGAAGGCCACAGACACTCTGGACGCCACCGGCAGCGTGGTTCTGGAGAAAGGTTTTGGTAATGATGATGTGAATCAGTTTCTTTGGTCTGCGCTGTGAGGAGGACGTGTTCTCATCGCTCCTCTTCCTCCATAGAACACATAACCAGAAGCGACGTGGAGGAAAAGCTGAGGTCTTTCACCGGCGACATCATGCAGGTTCCTCCACTGTGAGTCTGACCTCCTGCAGACCATGTTGCCATGGTAACACGTTGTTGCTCAGTGGGAAATGGGAATGAAGCCAGAACCAGTCCAGGTTTTATTCCCAGGAGAAGACAGACGACGTGTCAGATGCTGAAAACTGCAGCCGTTGCATGAAGTTCCTGCTACCGTTGTTGTGTTGTTGTGTTCAGATACTCCGCTCTGAAGACTCAGGGTCAGCGTCTGTCCGTCTTGCTGAAACAAGGTCACAAGGTTGAAGCCAAACCTGCTCGTCCGGTCAAGGTGTACGGTCTGACCCTGCAGGACTTCCAGCCTCCGCTCTTCACTCTGGGTCAGCACGTCTTCCACCTCCTGCAGGTAAAGCCAGACCTGCAGCCATCAGCTGACACCTTCTCTCTCCCCCAGACATCGAGTGTGGTGGTGGATTCTATGTCCGGAGCTTGGTGGACGACCTGGGAAAAGGTGGCGTGACCTCCTTCAGGTGTTCAGTTGTTTGTGGGGTCTCTCGTGCTTCGGTTGTGACTAACCAGAGTTTATGTGCTGCAGCGCTGTCGTCGTGTGCTCATGTGAAAGAGCTGACCAGGACGAAGCAAGGTCCTTTCACCCTGCAGGAGCACGCTTTGCACCAGCATCAGTGGACCCTGGAGCACATCCGTCGCTCGCTGCAGCCCTGCTCGGATGGGGACCACCTAGACCAGCAGAGGTCCACGTAGGAGCACCAGGATCCAGACTGGGCTGATGGGGAATGGAACATCAGATCACGATTCTTCTGGAAGTCAGCGACCCTGATCCCCAGTTCCACCTCTCCTCCTCCCCCAGATACTTACCTTCATCATGGAGGTGGTCTTCTGTTTCACTTAGTAGCAACGCTGGAGAAATCCTTCCCATGTGAAGGATTTGACCTGCAGAACCATCTGCAGCTTACGCTGATGAACCCACACAATCTGTTTTCATTTGCTGTTTTTCATGTGTGGAAGCTGATTCTGACGTCTGGAACAAGTTTTAGAACCAGTAAAGTCGTCATGCGGCTCGAGACTGGTTGTGGTCAGCTGCAGATGAACATTTACCAGACTGACTGGTGCTGCTGGAAGCCTCGGCCTGCAGGAGCACAATGTCACATGGTAGTTTTACTACGCAACGGATGTGCAGACGAGACGCCGCAGACGAGACGGGGCGCCGCAGACGAGACGGGGCGCCGCAGACGAGACGGGGCGCCGCAGACGAGACGGGGCGCCGCAGACGAGACGGGGCGCCGCAGACGAGACGGGGCGCCGCAGACGAGACGGGGCGCCGCAGACGAGACGGGGCGCCGCAGACGAGACGGGGCGCCGCAGACGAGACGGGGCGCCGCAGACGAGACGGGGCGCCGCAGACGAGACGAGACGCAGCAGACGAGACGGGGCGCCGCAGACGAGACGGGGCGCCGCAGACGAGACGAGACGCAGCAGACGAGACGGGGCGCCGCAGACGAGACGGGGCGCCGCAGACGAGACGGGGCGCCGCAGACGAGACGGGGCGCCGCAGACGAGACGGGGCGCCGCAGACGAGACGGGGCGCCGCAGACGAGACGGGGCGCCGCAGACGAGACGGGGCGCCGCAGACGAGACGGGGCGCCGCAGACGAGACGAGACGCAGCAGACGAGACGGGGCGCCGCAGACGAGACGAGACGCAGCAGACGAGACGAGACGCAGCAGACGAGACGGGGCGCCGCAGACGAGACGGGGCGCCGCAGACGAGACGGGGCGCCGCAGACGAGACGGGGCGCCGCAGACGAGACGAGACGCAGCAGACGAGACGGGGCGCCGCAGACGAGACGGGGCGCCGCAGACGAGACGAGACGCAGCAGACGAGACGAGACGCAGCAGACGAGACGAGACGCAGCAGACGAGACGAGACGCAGCAGACGAGACGAGACGCAGCAGACGAGACGAGACGCAGCAGACGAGAAGGGACGCCGCAGACGAGACGAGACGCCGCAGACGAGACGGGGCGCCGCAGACGAGACGGGGCGCCGCAGACGAGACGGGGCGCCGCAGACGAGACGAGACGCAGCAGACGGGACGAGACGCAGCAGACGAGAAGGGACGCCGCAGACGAGACGAGACGCCGCAGACGAGACGAGACGCCGCAGACGAGACGCAGCAGACGAGACGAGACGCAGCAGACGAGACGAGACGCAGCAGACGAGAAGGGACGCCGCAGACGAGACGAGACGCAGCAGACGAGACGAGACGCAGCAGACGGGACGAGACGCAGCAGACGGGACGAGACGCAGCAGACAGGACGCCGCAGACGAGACGCAGCAGACGAGACGCAGCAGACGGGACGCCGCAGACGAGACGCAGCAGACGGGACGAGACGCAGCAGACGGGACGCCGCAGACGAGATGCAGCAGACGAGACGAGACGCAGCAGACGAGAAGGGACGCCGCAGACGAGACGGGACGCCGCAGACGAGACGGGACGCCGCAGACGAGACGAGACGCCGCAGACGAGACGAGACGCAGCAGACGGGACGAGACGCAGCAGACGGGACGAGACGCAGCAGACGGGACGAGACGCAGCAGACGGGACGAGACGCAGCAGACGGGACGAGACGCAGCAGACGAGAAGGGACGCCGCAGACGAGAAGGGACGCCGCAGACGAGAAGGGACGCCGCAGACGAGACGAGACGCCGCAGACGAGACGAGACGCCGCAGACGAGACGCAGCAGACGAGACGAGACGCAGCAGACGAGAAGGGACGCCGCAGACGAGACGGGACGCCGCAGACGGGACGAGACGCCGCAGACGAGACGAGACGCAGCAGACGAGACGAGACGCAGCAGACGAGAAGGGACGCAGCAGACGAGAAGGGACGCCGCAGACGAGACGGGACGCCGCAGACGGGACGAGACGCCGCAGACGAGACGAGACGCAGCAGACGAGACGCAGCAGACGAGACGAGACGCAGCAGACGGGACGAGACGCAGCAGACGGGACGAGACGCAGCAGACGAGACGAGACGCAGCAGACGAGAAGGGACGCCGCAGACGAGACGGGACGCCGCAGACGAGACGAGACGCCGCAGACGGGACGAGACGCCGCAGACGAGACGCAGCAGACGAGACGAGACGCAGCAGACGAGAAGGGACGCCGCAGACGAGACGGGACGCCGCAGACGGGACGAGACGCCGCAGACGAGACGAGACGCAGCAGACGAGACGCAGCAGACGAGACGCAGCAGACGAGACGCAGCAGACGAGACGCAGCAGACGAGACGCAGCAGACAGGACGCCGCAGACGAGACGCAGCAGACGAGACGCAGCAGACGGGACGAGACGCAGCAGACGGGACGCCGCAGACGAGACGCAGCAGACGGGACGAGACGCAGCAGACGGGACGCCGCAGACGAGACGCCGTAGACAAGACGAGACGCCGTAGACGAGACGAGACGCCGCAGACGAGACGAGACGCCGTAGACGAGACGAGACGCCGCAGACGAGACGAGACGCAGCAGACGAGACGCCGCAGACGAGACGCCGTAGACAAGACGAGACGCCGTAGACAAGACGAGACGCCGCAGACAAGACGAGACGCCGCAGACGAGACGCCGCAGACGAGACGAGATGCAGCAGACGGGACGAGACGCAGCAGACGGGACGCCGTAGACGAGACGCAGTAGACAAGACGAGACGCCGCAGACGGGACGCCGCAGACGGGACGCCGCAGACGAGACGCCGCAGACGAGACGCCGCAGACGAGACGCCGCAGACGAGACGCAGCAGACGAGACGAGACGCAGCAGACGAGACGCAGCAGACGAGACGAGACGCAGCAGACGAGACGAGACGCAGCAGACGAGACGCAGCAGACGGGACGCCGCAGACGGGACGCCGCAGACGAGACGAGACGAGACGCAGCAGACGAGACGAGACGCAGCAGACGAGACGCAGTAGACAAGACGAGACGCAGCAGACGAGACGAGACGCAGCAGACGGGACGCCGTAGACGAGACGAGACGCAGCAGACGAGACGAGACGCAGCAGACGAGACGAGACGCAGCAGACGAGACGAGACGCAGCAGACGAGACGAGACGCAGCAGACGAGACGAGACGCAGCAGACGAGACGAGACGCCGCAGACGAGACGCCGCAGACGAGACGCCGCAGACGAGACGCCGCAGACGAGACGCCGCAGACGAGACGCCGCAGACGAGACGAGACGCAGCAGACGAGACGAGACGCAGCAGACGAGACGAGACGCAGCAGACGAGACGCAGCAGACGAGACGAGACGCAGCAGACGAGACGAGACGCAGCAGACGAGACGAGACGCAGCAGACGAGACGCAGTAGACAAGACGAGACGCCACAGACGGGACGCCGCAGACGGGACGAGACGCCGCAGACGGGACGAGACGCCGCAGACGAGACGAGACGCAGCAGACGAGACGCAGTAGACAAGACGAGACGCCGCAGACGGGACGCCGCAGACGAGACGCAGCAGACGGGACGAGACGCAGCAGACGGGACGAGACGCAGCAGACGGGACGAGACGCAGCAGACGAGACGAGACGCAGCAGACGAGACGAGACGCAGCAGACGAGACGAGACGCCGCAGACGGGACGCCGCAGACGGGACGCCGCAGACGGGACGCCGCAGACGAGACGCAGCAGACGGGACGAGACGCAGCAGACGAGACGAGACGCAGCAGACGGGACGAGACGCAGCAGACGAGACGAGACGCAGCAGACGGGACGAGACGCCGCAGACGAGACGAGACGCAGCAGACGAGACGAGATGCAGCAGACGGGACGAGACGCCGTAGACGAGACGCCGCAGACGGGACGCCGCAGACGAGACGCAGCAGACGAGACGCAGTAGACAAGACGAGACGCCGCAGACGGGACGCCGCAGACGAGACGCCGCAGACGAGACGCAGTAGACAAGACGAGACGCCGCAGACGGGACGTTTCAGGCTCCAGCTGGAGACTGAGGCACAAACAGATCAATACTCTGATCACAATAAAATGATCTTTATTCCTTCATGTCTGGTTTGTAAAACATGAAAATGTTTTATTTATACGTCATGATGAAACAAAACAATGAAAAAGGATTTAATTTAACTGACAAACAGTCAAGTATCATTTCAATCAAGCTTTATTTATACAGCTCTCATTAACGACAAAGTTCTCAGGTCATGTCAGACTCAGTTCAGTCCAGTTCTGTCCAGTTCAGTCCAGTTCAGTCCAGTTCCTTTTACTCCAATTAGAACAAAACCATCATGTGATCTACTTCAGGCCAATTTGGACCAAAAAGGAAAACCTCCATCAGGACCAGAACCAGGAAGGGTCTGAATGCTCCCAGTCAGCCGTTCCCAGTCACCCGGTCCAGTCAGCTGGTCCAGTCAGCTGGTCCCAGTCTGAATGCTCCCAGTCAGCTCCATGTCACGTCATCAGACCAACGGATGAACGATCCATCAGTCCATCCTTCCTCTCTGGACCCTCAGCTCCAGGATCCAGATCAGAACTTCTCTTTGGGTCTGTGTGGTTCTGGTTCCGGCTGCAGAGCCGACTGATGAAACATCTGTCCTTCCTTCTAGATGCGTCTGTGTTGCAGGGCCGTCTCATGCTTTGTGGGGGCCCGAGGCACGATGTAGTTTAGGGGCCCCTAGTTTGTCAAAGTGATAAAGACATTCCAACCATTTAGATGGTCTACTAAGATGTCACCGTCTCTTACAGTTCCTGAAAAACTGTAAAGATAAAAGATATAAGTAAAAGTAAAGATAAAAGTAAAATCTTTAATTTAATTTAAAATTTAATCTTAACTTCCAGGTAAAAGTAAAAATCTTTAAGCCATTCAGAAGTTAAACTGTTTAAAAAAACTACGGGTTAAAATATTTAATATAATGCTGTTTAACTAAGACATAAGGCAGCTAGAATATAAATAAATGCATTCATGAATTCGATACTAACATGTTTTATTGTTTATTGATGCATTTAGATTTATTTATCTATTTTTATCTGGTTAAATAAATTATTATTCAACCTTATGAAATGTAATTCCACACGATGCTTTCAATATTTCACCTGTTATTTCAGCCGTATGCTGAAGAAAATACGGGAATAATCGCTGCTTTTCTCTTGACTGCGGTTCACTCTTCCTTTTATTATTTTATAAATATAGAGATACAGTTGTACTTAGTCTGAAAATAAAGTATCAAAACTGTACAAATGACCTGATGTAGCCATTAAATAAAAGAGCAGCCACTGCTTTCTGTTGCAGTTCCTTTTATTTAGGTCAATGTTTATTTTGAAGCCGATAAGGGGAGTCATAAACACACAAGATAGCTACAGATAAAAAGACATTTTAATTCTCCAGAAGGAGAAGCTGAAGATGCAGCTTTGGGGCCTCCTGGTGGCTAAAAGGGAGGAAAACTCCCAGTTCTCCCAGCAGCAGACCTTCTCCTGTACAGACATGGAGCCATCTGCTGCAACACCTCCACCTTTCCTCCCCCACCCTCTCTAATATCTCCATCTACCTGTACAGACTTACAGCAGATCAGGATGTTTCCTTCTGTGTCCCTGGAATACTGGGAATGTTGGTTTGAACACCAATATAAAAACCAACAAAACCAATCTTTAGATCCAGTTTCTGTATTTCTGCTGCATATAGTTTTATTAAACACGCCAGTGTTTCTCATTCTGCAGTTTATCCAAAGCAGCTTACATGTGACCAGAGGTGTACGATCCAGAAGCCATAAAGCAGAAATCTGCCGTGATTTGGGGTCTACCTGTCGTTTAGAACAGGTGTTTTTCCACCACTATGCCGTGGGACACTAGTGTGCCGTGACAGATTATCAGGTGCGTGCTGAGAAATTACCTAATTTCCCCTTTTTGGTCTAAAAAGCAGCTCTGTGTTCATCCAAACAGGCGGTGAAAGATAAAAAAATTCCTTCTTCTTGTGTTTATCTGATTTCAGTTTAAGAGGCTTTGATTTGATGGACTTTATATAAATAATATGGACTTTAAAAAAACAAACATTTAGCTTTTTCAGTGATTTTTCAGTGGGATAAAAGTGTGCCTTGGCTCTAAAAATGATGAAAAACTGGTTTAGACCAGGTGTTTTCAGTAACAGGCTGGTTTACCTGCAGAGGAGCTGAGTACGTTCAGCAGGTTCAGCGGACTTTATGGCACCTCTGCATGTGATAAGGAATCAATGAACCTTATAGAGGTGTATCTTGTGGGTGGGAGGAAGGAAAACCCACAGGTGCATGCTGTTCTAACCTCCCCCCAGAGCTGGGGTTCAAACCTGCAACCTTTTTGTTGTGACACAGCAGTGTGAACCACTACGCCACCGTGTTTCATTAAATACTAAAAAGTCTAATAAAACCTGAGAAGATGCATGTTTTCCCAAACTGGAACTTTTCTCCACAGTTCACGTTATTCTCAGCCATCATATGAAGAATGGTTGTCATGGTGATGACTCGCTTCTACTGATGACTCTCGCCTCTACTGATGACTCTTGCTTCTACTGATGACTCTCGCTTCCACTGATGACTCTCGCTTCTACTGATGACTCTCGCCTCTACTGATGACTCTCGCTTCTACTGATGACTCTCGCCTCTATTGACTCTCGCTTCTACTGATGAATCTCGCCTCTACTGATGACTCTCGCTTCTACTGATGACTCTCGCCTCTACTGATGACTCGCTTCTACTGATGACTCTCGCTTCTACTGATGACTCGCTTCTACTGATGACTCTCGCCTCTACTGATGACTCGCTTCTACTGATGACTCTCGCCTCTACTGATGACTCTCGCTTCTACTGATGACTCTCGCCTCTACTGATGACTCTCGTTTCTACTGATGACTCTCGCTTCTACTGATGACTCTCGCCTCTACTGACTCTCGCTTCTACTGATGACTCTCGCTTCTACTGATGACTCTAGCCTCTACTGATGACTCGCTTCTACTGATGACTCTCGCCTCTACTGATGACTCTCGCTTCTACTGATGATTCTCGCTTCTACTGATGATTCTCGCTTCTACTGATGACTCTCGCTTCTACTGATGATTCTCGCTTCTACTGATGACTCTCGCCTCTACTGATGACTCGCTTCTACTGATGACTCGCGTCTACTGATGACTCTCGCCTCTACTGATGACTCTCGCTTCTACTGATGACTCTCGCTTCTACTAATGACTCTCGCCTCTACTGATGATTCTCGCTTCTACTGATGACTCTCGCCTCTACTGATGACTCGCTTCTACTGATGACTCGCGTCTACTGATGACTCTCGCCTCTACTGATGACTCTCGCTTCTACTGATGATTCTCGCTTCTACTGATGACTCTCGCCTCTACTGATGACTCGCTTCTACTGATGACTCGCGTCTACTGATGACTCTCGCCTCTACTGATGACTCTCGCTTCTACTGATGACTCGCTTCTACTGATGACTCTCGCTTCTACTGATGACTTGCTTCTACTGATGACTCTCGCCTCTACTGACTCTCGCTTCTACTGATGACTTGCTTCTACTGATGACTCGGTTCTACTGATGACTCTCGTTTCTACTGATGACTCTCGCTTCTACTGATGACTTGCTTCTACTGATGACTCGGTTCTACTGATGACTCTCGTTTCTACTGATGACTCTCGCTTCTACTGATGACTCTCGCCTCTACTGATGACTCTCGTTTCTACTGATGACTCTTGCCTCTACTGATGACTCTCGCTTCTACTGATGACTCTCGCCTCTACTGACTCTCGCTTCTACTGATGACTCTCGCTTCTACTGATGACTCTCGGTTCTACTGATGACTCGGTTCTACTGATGACTCTCGCCTCTGCTGATGACTCTCGGTTCTACTGATGACTCGCTTCTACTGATGAGTCTCGCCTCTACTGACTCTCGCTTCTACTGATGACTCATTTCTACTGATGACTCTCGCCTCTACTGACTCTCGCTTCTACTGATGAGTCTCGCTTCTACTGATGACTCTTGCCTCTACTGATGACTCTCGCTTCTACTGATGACTCTCGCTTCTACTGATGACTCTTGCCTCTACTGATGACTCTTGCTTCTACTGATGACTCGGTTCTACTGATGACTCTCGTTTGTACTGATGACTCTCGCCTCTACTGATGACTCTTGCTTCTACTGATGACTCGTTTCTACTGATGACTCTCGCCTCTACTGACTCTCGCTTCTACTGATGACTCTCGCTTCTACTGATGAATCTCACCTCTACTGATGACTCTCGCTTCTACTGATGACTCTCGCTTCTACTGATGACTCTTGCCTCTACTGATGACTCGGTTCTACTGATGACTCTCGCTTCTACTGATGACTCTCGCTTCTACTGATGACTCTCGCTTCTACTGGTGACTCTCGCTTCTACTGATGACTCTCGGTTCTACTGATGACTCGGTTCTACTGATGACTCTCGTTTCTACTGATGACTCTCGCTTCTACTGATGACTCTCGCCTCTACTGATGACTCATTTCTACTGATGACTCTCGCCTCTACTGACTCGCTTCTACTGATGAGTCTCTCTTCTACTGATGACTCGGTTCTACTGATGACTCTCGTTTGTACTGATGACTCTCGCCTCTACTGATGACTCTTGCTTCTACTGATGACTCGTTTCTACTGATGACTCTCACCTCTACTGATGACTCTCGCCTCTATTGACTCTCGCTTCTACTGATGAATCTCGCCTCTACTGATGACTCTCGCTTCTACTGATGACTCTCGCCTCTACTGATGACTCGCTTCTACTGATGACTCTCGCTTCTACTGATGACTCTCGCCTCTACTGATGACTCATTTCTACTGATGACTCTCGCCTCTACTGACTCGCTTCTACTGATGAGTCTCTCTTCTACTGATGACTCGGTTCTACTGATGACTCTCGTTTCTACTGATGACTCTCGCTTCTACTGATGACTCTCGCCTCTACTGACTCTCGCTTCTACTGATGACTCTCGCTTCTACTGATGACTCTCGGTTCTACTGATGACTCGGTTCTACTGATGACTCTCGCCTCTGCTGATGACTCTCGGTTCCACTGATGACTCGCTTCTACTGATGAGTCTCGCCTCTACTGACTCTCGCTTCTACTGATGACTCTCTTCTACTGATGACTCTCGTTTCTACTGATGACTCTCGCTTTTACTGATGACTCATTTCTACTGATGACTCTCGCCTCTACTGACTCTCGCTTCTACTGATGAGTCTCGCTTCTACTGATGACTCGGTTCTACTGATGACTCTCGTTTGTACTGATGACCCTCGCCTCTACTGATGACTCTTGCTTCTACTGATGACTCGTTTCTACTGATGACTCTCGCCTCTACTGACTCTCGCTTCTACTGATGACTCTCGCTTCTACTGATGAATCTCACCTCTACTGATGACTCTCGCTTCTACTGATGACTCTCGCTTCTACTGATGACTCTTGCCTCTACTGATGACTCGGTTCTACTGATGACTCTCGCTTCTACTGATGACTCTCGGTTCTACTGATGACTCTCGCTTCTACTGGTGACTCTCGCTTCTACTGATGACTCTCGGTTCTACTGATGACTCGGTTCTACTGATGACTCTCGTTTCTACTGATGACTCTCGCTTCTACTGATGACTCTCGCCTCTACTGATGACTCATTTCTACTGATGACTCTCGCCTCTACTGACTCGCTTCTACTGATGAGTCTCTCTTCTACTGATGACTCGGTTCTACTGATGACTCTCGTTTGTACTGATGACTCTCGCTTCTACTGATGACTCGTTTCTACTGATGACTCTCACCTCTACTGATGACTCTCGCCTCTATTGACTCTCGCTTCTACTGATGAATCTCGCCTCTACTGATGACTCTCGCTTCTACTGATGACTCTCGCCTCTACTGATGACTCGCTTCTACTGATGACTCTCGCTTCTACTGATGACTCGCTTCTACTGATGACTCTCGCCTCTACTGATGACTCGCTTCTACTGATGACTCTCCCTTCTACTGATGACTCTCGCCTCTACTGATGACTCGCTTCTACTGATGACTCTCCCTTCTACTGATGACTCTCGCCTCTACTGATGACTCGCTTCTACTGATGACTCTCGCTTCTACTGATGACTCTCGCCTCTACTGATGACTCGCTTCTACTGATGACTCTCGCTTCTACTGATGACTCTCGCTTCTACTGATGACTCGCTTCTACTGATGACTCTCGCTTCTACTGATGACTCTCGCTTCTACTGATGACTCTCGCTTCTACTGATGACTCGCTTCTACTGATGACTCTCGCTTCTACTGATGACTCTCGCCTCTACTGATGACTCGCTTCTACTGATGACTCTCGCTTCTACTGATGACTCTCGCTTCTACTGATGACTCTCGCCTCTACTGACTCTCGCTTCTACTGATGACTCTCACCTATTCTGGTCCTTTTAGGGATCAACCAGGCTGCTGGAATCAGGAGGGATATTTATCCGTATCCAAGTTCTCACCGTGACTCCGGTACTTCTTCCTTCAGGACTTGTCCTCCACCTGCAGCTGATGCACCTGGACTCCTATACGAAAAGGCATGAACACATCACACACTGGTTTTAAAACCTACCTGCTTTGAACCAAATTTATCTCTCTGACCACTGAGATGCACACACGGAGCCCTTACAGCTGTTCACAGGCCAGTTTGTTCCAGTTTGGGGAACGCTTTACCCACTGAACTCAGACACACTGGTCTGCTGCTACTTTCAAATCCCTCCCAGAAGCTTCCTCTTTTAGTGACCCGTCGGTATGTGAGATAACTGAACATCCATCTGGTCCAGCTCTCCTTCCCCTTCTGGAAAAAAAAAACACATTAACTTCAAGCAAAGTTCCCAGAAACAGCCCAGCTGCCGTGGATGCTGTGTAGGCTATGTGGGTCCCCTGCTTAACTCGGAGCAGGTCACAGGTCAACTATGGAGGATCTTCCTGCACTGACTCGGTTCCCTCGTTCTGCTTTCAGCTGTTTTACACATAAACAGACCATTTATAATATATTATGTTATATTACATTACGTCACGTCACGTCACGTCACATGACAATATATTATATTATATTATATTATATTATATTATATTATATTATATTATATTATATTATATTATATTATATTATATTATATTATATTATATTATATTATATTATATTATATTATATTACAATATATTATATTATATTATATTATATTATATTATATTATATTATATTATATTATATTATAACATATTATAACATATTAAAATATATTATATTACATTACATTATATTATATTATATTATATTATAACATATTATAACATATTAAAATATATTATATTACATTACATTATATTATATTATATTATATTATATTATATTATATTATATTATATTATATTATATTATATTATATTATATTATATTGTGTTATGTTTTGTTATATTACATTATATTACATTGTATTATATTATATCATATTTGTAGTTAATAACAAGATAAGTAAGCACTTGCTTTATGCAATAAGTATTATGTAATTCTGTTTTTCTTACATGAAATAATAACAGTTTGCTCTCTATTCTATTCTATTCTATTCTATTCTATTCTATTCTATTCTATTCTTCAGACACTTTTATCCGAAGCGACTAATATATGAGAAGGGCTGAATCAGCTATTGCTATGAACTCGACTTTGGACGGTGGGAGGAAACTGGAGAACCGGAGAACCCGGAGAAGCTGGAGAGAGCCCACACAAACACAGGGAGCAGAGCCGTGTCTTGCTATAGGCGAACGAGGCAGATGCCTAGGGGGCCCCAAGCAATCAGGAGGCCCCGAAGCTGCATCTTCAGCTTCTCCTTCTGGAGAATTAAAATGTCTTTTTATCTGTAGCTATCTTGTGTGTTTATGACTCCCCTTATCGGCTTCAAAATAAACATTGACCTAAATAAAAGGAACTGCAACAGAAAGCAGTGGCTGCTCTTTTATTTAATGGCAACATCAGGTTGTTGCATTAAATGTGGAGAAGCTGCTTATTCTCCAACCTGTCCGCGTCCCGCTGTTCAGGAGTGGTGATGTGCAGTGGGGAGTTTTAGAGTTTTATGTGGGTCTCTTCTTCTTTCTTTCTGATTTTGTTCACATTCCATTGTTAACTTTTGATTCGTACAGTTTTGATACTTTATTTTCAGACTTTGTACAACTGTATCTCTATATTTATAAAATATTAAAAGGAAGAGTGAACCGCAGTCAAGAGAAAAGCAGCGATTATTCCCGTATTTTCTTCAGCATACGGCTGAAATAACAGGTGAAATATTGAAAGCATCGTGTGGAATTACATTTCATAAGGTTGAATAATAATTTATTTAACCAGATAAAAATAGATTAATAAATCTAAATGCATCAATAAACAATAAAGCATGTTAGTATCGAATTCATGAATGCATTTATTTATATTCTAGCTGCCTTATGTCTTAGTTAAACAGCATTATATGAAATATTTTAACCCGTAGTTTTTTTAAACAGTTTAACTTCTGAATGGCTTAAAGATTTTTACTTTTACTAGCAGCCTATTTTCAGGAACTGTTCTTATACTAACTATACTAGCTGTTCTGATGGTGACATCTTAGTAGACCATCTAAATGGTAGGAATGTCTTCATCACAGTTTGACAAACTACATCGTGCCACGGGCCCCCAGAAAGCATGAGACGGCCCTGGCAGGGAGACAATGCAAACAGACAGACCCCCCCCCCAGCTGAGGCTTGAACCAAACCTGACCTGCCTCCTGCTTTGAGGCTCTCCTGAAGCATCACTGCTGTCGGCCACTTTAACATGAGCAGACTGCTTATCTGTTTGGTTTTTCTCCTCTGATCCGGCTGCAGAAAAGGCCACAGTCTTCCACCCACAGGGGAGGTCAAAGTTCATGGACTGGTCTGTGGTTAGAGGCTGGACAGGGCTGTTGTGAGCCCCCATGAGGTGGGTATATGCTTAAACTCTTACTCTTTTTTGCCTTTTAAAAAAATTAAAAGAAAACAGGAAAAAAAAAAGGTAGCCCTGTTTCAGAAAGGTTACGACGTTTAGTTTCCCCCTACATCTCTCTTCTTTTACTCTCAGAAGAGTTGGGAAATGACTAAACCAGGACTGGCACACAGACCAGTGAGAGACAAGCTAATAATAGACATATATAAAGTTGTGCTCATATTTATTCATCCCCTTTCATTAAAGAAGGAAAAGACTCTCGAAGAAGGCTCAGAAAAGGCTCCATGTACCCCGGACTGCACCACAGAGGCCGGATCATGATGAGGAGGAGAAGCTGATGTTCAGGCAGATCTAATGTCGTCGTCTTCTTAAAACTGTAAACATAGAAGAGGCAGGATGAGACTTTCTGTCAAAGAGACAAAACCACGTCTGAATACTCGGTTTCTAATTTGTGAAAATCCTCCACGAGCCTCTTTTCCCACTTCCACGACACGTCTCCTTTCCAACACCCAAACCCAGCAGTTACACACATCATTTTTGTTTTATCTAAAGTCTTTATTTTGTTCTTTAACAGAATGGAACAGAAAGTAAAAATAATTCCCATCTGATGTGTTTTATTGTCGCGTGACGTCCGGGTCGTTGTAATGCCAAATGTCTCCACCAGGGGGCAGAAGACCCCCATCTCTCTCTCTCTCTCTCTCTCTCTCTCACACACACACACACACACACACTGCAGGGTCTGGAGTTTTTACCATTAACCAGCTGGATGTGTGTGACATGTCGGGTCACTGGGACCAGCATCAGGAGGGTCTTTACAGCTCAAACTGGTCCAGTTATAAAACCGTCCAGTAAGCGGGCTGGGAGCATGGCGCCAGCTGTCAGGAGATGGAGGGGGGGGGGGGGGGGGGGGGGGGTGGGGGTGTTAGAGGTGTGTTAGAGGTGGGGGGCGCAGTCTGACGCCACGAGGAGCTGCAGATCAATGCGCTGCAAATATTGGCTGTCAGGTGGTTTCTTTCATGTCTTCAAGGCCGCTCCACCTGTTTGCTCCTTTAATCTAAATGAGACCGTTGGGGAGTCGGCATGCTGCGGCACGCGCGTATCGAGCCACTGGGTTCTGGCAGGTCCACCTGGTACGGCGTGGACTCACCTGGGTTCTGGCAGGTCCACCTGGTACACGCGTGGACTCACCTGCTCGCACGCGGACAGCAGGTGCAGGTCTGGGGGAGAAATGAACTTATCAGTTATTCTGTAACGCTTTGCGGAAACCAGTTTGACCAGTTAAAGATCCAGTTAGATGCATTAAAGAGATTTGCATATATGGTCTCTGTCGTTTCATCTGTCCCGCGCTGGAAACATTCAAATCATCATCATCATCATCATCATCATCAGTCCAGCACGTCTCACCCGAACCAGAACCTGGTTCCAGTCTGGTTCAGTCCTCCAGACGAAGCTCAGATATAAGGACAATGAGGGGTGGGTTGTTGGTTCAGTCAACAGAGCACGCGCACACCCAAACTCCGCTTCGCGCGCACAGAGATGATCCATGTTCAGATGTTTATCGTGGTGATCAATAAGCCGTTAGCGACTCCACAGATCAATACATCTTAGTTTCCGTTCCTTCCTTAAAACTACGTGATGAATGATGTTTTACAGCCAGCTGGACCCCCCCCCCCCCCCCCCCCACACACACACACACACACACCCCTACAGACAGAGGCTTCTTCAGGTCTGCTGGGACCACACAGTCTATGGCTGGGACGCAGGAAGCAGATGCATGTTAAATATTTATTATTATTATTATTATTATTATTATTAATAATAATAATAATAATAATAATAATAATAATAATAATAATAATGATAATAATAATAATAATAAAAGAAGCACCTTTTGTAGAATAAAAATCAAAATGAGCTCAAACACCACCCCCTCTTCCTCTGTTTCTTCTTCTTCCTACTACTACTACTAATAATAATAATAATGACAATGATAAAGATAAATAATGACAATATTATTATTGTTATTATTATTATTATTATTATTATTATTATTATTATTAATAATAACAATAATAATAATAATAATAATAATAATGACAATGATAAAGATAAAGATAAATAATGACAATATTATTATTATTATTATTATTATTATCAATAATAATAATAATAATAATAATAATAATAATAATAATAATAATAATAATAATAATAATAATAATAACAATAATGACAATGACTACTTCTTTTTGCTTCCAGGGCATAAAAATGAACTGCACCTGTAATATGATCATATTTGTAAATTTAAATTATTTAGGCTCTTTCTAGCACCTCTGCATTCTGAGACAGTATACCATGCTGTGTTGCTGCAACGGACTTGATTTCGGGGTGAGTCGGCTGCAGCTTGTGTGTAAATATGAAGAATTTTATCTTCTCTTCAGTGCAGAGGTGGAGATTCCTGGTCCAGACAGTAAAAGTCCTGCAGCTGCTCCGACCAGTCACCAAACCAGCTGAATTTAATGAGCAGAGTTTATTTTCCAGGTAAACAAGCCTGTTGGTGAAACACCTGTTCTACAGGTAGATCCAGAAACATGGCAGGACTTCTACTTTCTGGACCAGGAATTACCACCTCTGCTTCAGTGTCTGTCTGCACGTTAGGATCAATCCAAGTTGCTTTTATTTGCGTTTAGATGTTTGAATGGAGCCGCTGCACCTCCCTGAGCTCCTCCATCCTGCACTCGCCCGGGTTGCCAGGTCGGCTGACCAGCTTCTCCTGATGGAAGCTCAGAGGGACATTTGCGATGCTTCCTCTGTTTCTGCTGAAGACTCTTCTGCTGCTTTATATCCAAACTGACATTTTACTCTGATTTTATTTGGATTATTTTACTTTTATGTCTGGTCATTTACATTTTGATGTTATTAATTCTATATTTTACTCCAAATTGTGGCGCTTTGGTTCACTTCTTGATTTTTTAATTGGGTTATAAATAAATCTGCACTGCATAAAATTACATCGAAAGAACTTTACTGACAAATAAGAAAGATGCAAGAGAATATAAAATGTAGGCCTAAATCTGAAATCAGCGCAAGGATTGAAAGTTCATTAGGAGACACTTAGTTTATGTTATGTATGGTCTGAAGCACGCAGGTCCTGCTGATGCAGGAGACAGAAGCAAGCTGCAGGATGACTAAATGTTTATTTATATTCATCATGTGTCACGTCACATTATGTTGCATCATGCAAAGTCTTGTTTTATTATGTGAAGCAGCTTGTGCTCCTCATGTATGAAAAGTGCTTTATATAAAATTTGACTGATTGATGCCATGAGCAGGAACGTTTCCATGTTCTACTTGCAGTTTGGAGAAAGCAGACTTTAGATAGTCCATCATGTTACTAATCATGTTTTTACATTTTACACATGTAGACCATGAAATAACCACACACACACACACACACACACACACACACACACACACACACACACACACACACACACACACACACACACACACACACACACACAAACAAAGCAACGTGTTCGTTTATAACAAGCAAGAAAAGTTCTGAAAATATTTGCGTTGTCGTGAAGAGACGCTGTGCAGGAAAACGAGTGCACCCATCGGGAGGCCGGGTTTTATTCCTAAAAGGATTTCACCATCATCTGAAAAAAATACCAGTTCAAACTGGGAACATAAAGGAAAAAATACCAGTCCAAACTGGGAACATAAAGGAAAAAAAATACCAGTCCAAACTGGGAACATAAAGGAAAAAATACCAGTTCAAACTGGGAACATAAAGGAAAAAATACCAGTCCAAACTGGGAACATAAAGGAAAAAAAATACCAGTCCAAACTGGGAACATAAAGGAAAAAATACCAGTTCAAACTGGGAACATAAAGGAAAAAATACCAGTCCAAACTGGGAACATAAAGGAAAAAAAATACCAGTCCAAACTGGGAACATAAAGGAAAAAATACCAGTTCAAACTGGGAACATAAAGGAAAAAATACCAGTCCAAACTGGGAACATAAAGGAAAAAATACCAGTCCAAATTGGGAACATAAAGGAAAAAATACCAGTCCAAACTGGGAACATAAAGGAAAAAAATACCAGTCCAAACTGAGAACATAAAGGAAAAAATACCAGTCCAAACTGAGAACATAAAGGAAAAAATACCAGTTCAAACTGGGAACATAAAGGAAAAAATACCAGTCCAAACTGGGAACATAAAGGAAAAAATACCAGTCCAAATTGGGAACATAAAGGAAAAAATACCAGTCCAAACTGGGAACATAAAGGAAAAAAATACCAGTCCAAACTGGGAACATAAAGGAAAAAATACCAGTCCAAACTGGGAACATAAAGGAAAAAATAACCAGTCCAAACTGAGAACATAAAGGAAAAAATACCAGTCCAAACTGGGAACATAAAGGAAAAAAAAATACCAGTCCAAACTGAGAACAGTGGAATTTGCTGAAGAACAGTTTCTCAGTCCGAGAGACGAAAACAAACAAAAACACATTTATATTAAAACTTAAAACTTAAATAAATATAAAAGAAAATAAATAAATAGATCTAAAAACTGAAAATCTAAATGAATAAAACTCTCCTGTAAACGGTCCAGATGACGCCTCAGCGGTACCACCAGGTCCAGACCAACCAGGTCCAGACCAACCAGGTCCAGACCACCAGGTCCACACCACCAGGTCCAGACCATCAGGTCCAGACCACCAGGTCCAGACCATCAGGTCCAGACCAACCAGGTCCAGACCACCAGGTCCAGACCACCAGGTCCAGACCAACCAGGTCCAGACCAACCAGGTCCAGACCACCAGGTCCAGACCACCAGGTCCAGACCAACCAGGTCCAGACCACCAGGTCCAGACCATCAGGTCCAGACCAACCAGGTCCAGACCAACCAGGTCCACACCACCAGGTCCAGACCATCAGGTCCAGACCAACCAGGTCCAGACCACCAGGTCCAGACCAACCAGGTCCAGACCACCAGGTCCACACCACCAGGTCCAGACCATCAGGTCCAGACCAACCAGGTCCAGACCAACCAGGTCCACACCACCAGGTCCAGACCACCAGGTCCAGACCACCCAGGTCCAGACCACCAGGTCCAGACCAACCAGGTCCAGACCACCAGGTCCACACCACCAGGTCCAGACCATCAGGTCCAGACCAACCAGGTCCAGACCACCAGGTCCAGACCAACCAGGTCCAGACCACCAGGTCCACACCACCAGGTCCAGACCAACCAGGTCCAGACCACCAGGTCCACACCACCAGGTCCAGACCATCAGGTCCAGACCAACCAGGTCCAGACCAACCAGGTCCACACCACCAGGTCCACACCACCAGGTCCAGACCATCAGGTCCAGACCAACCAGGTCCAGACCACCAGGTCCACACCACCAGGTCCAGACCACCCAGGTCCAGACCACCAGGTCCAGACCAACCAGGTCCAGACCACCAGGTCCACACCACCAGGTCCAGACCATCAGGTCCAGACCAACCAGGTCCAGACCACCAGGTCCAGACCAACCAGGTCCAGACCACCAGGTCCACACCACCAGGTCCAGACCATCAGGTCCACACCACCAGGTCCAGACCATCAGGTCCAGACCACCAGGTCCACACCACCAGGTCCACACCACCAGGTCCAGACCACCCAGGTCCAGACCACCAGGTCCAGACCACCAGGTCCACACCACCAGGTCCAGACCACCCAGGTCCAGACCACCAGGTCCAGACCAACCAGGTCCAGACCACCAGGTCCACACCACCAGGTCCAGACCATCAGGTCCAGACCAACCAGGTCCAGACCACCAGGTCCAGACCAACCAGGTCCAGACCAACCAGGTCCAGACCACCAGGTCCACACCACCAGGTCCAGACCACCAGGTCCAGACCATCAGGTCCAGACCAACCAGGTCCAGACCAACCAGGTCCACACCACCAGGTCCACACCACCAGGTCCAGACCATCAGGTCCAGACCAACCAGGTCCAGACCACCAGGTCCACACCACCAGGTCCACACCACCAGGTCCAGACCACCCAGGTCCAGACCACCAGGTCCAGACCAACCAGGTCCAGACCACCAGGTCCACACCACCAGGTCCAGACCATCAGGTCCACACCACCAGGTCCAGACCATCAGGTCCAGACCAACCAGGTCCAGACCACCAGGTCGAGGCCTTGTTGTCAGTCCCAGTTCGGCAGTTTCCGTGGATTTCAACACGCCTGCACGTCAACAGGTCACTGTGACCTCATAGGGTGTTGGATCCATTTCATTTGGAGCAGGGAAACACTGAGAAACACAACAGACAGGATTTAAGTCATGGAAAGGAGGAGATCCTCTCTGGGTGATAAAAGACGGTTTTAATGTAAATGTTTGGTGTTTTTCATTTCTTCTTATTGACCTGCTGGTGACGTCACGTTCAGAATGAGACAAAAACACGAAGCAGGTCCAGAATAATTACATCACGACCACTTCCTGTCAGGAAACATCATCACATCATCGCGCTGCTTCCAGATCAGGCTGAGCTGAAAGGATCTCGGACCTGCAGTGCCAATCAGAATGAGCCACAGGCCACCTGCAGGAAGTTGGCCGGCCGTTTATCTCCTCCTCCTCCTGCGCGTGCAGCCAGATAACACCCCACAGCTGGATGCGCGTGCAGTCAGATTACAGCCCCTCCAGCTGGAGGACCTGATGGACCCTGCAGTCCTGTAGCGGTCTGCTTCTGCGCAGGACGGGGAGCCCCAGGCTGGAAGAGGTTCCCGTGAGACCCGGAGGTCCAGAGGAGGTCCAGAGGAGTCTAGAGGAGGTCCGGAGGAGGTCTTAAGGAGTCCAGAGGAGGTCGAGAGGAGTCCAGAGGAGGTCCGGAGGAGTCTAGAGGAGGTCTAAAGGAATCCAGAGGAGGTCTAGAGGAGTCCAGAGGAGGTCTAGAGGAGTCCAGAGAGACTGAAGGGACGGTTGGAGCGCGCGCAGCGGCACCATGAGCGTCCCGGTTTACGCCCCGACCCCCGTCCAGTCGGCTCACCTGACACCCTTCTACATCGAGGACATTCTGGGGAGGAATGGCAGCACCTCCACCTCCTCTCCCTCCATCTCGTCGTCCTCCTGCTCCACCCCGGTGCTCCCCATTCCGACTCTCCCGTCGCCCAACTCCTCCTTCACCAGTCTGATCTCCCAGTACCGGACTCCCATTTACGAGCCCACGCCGATCCACCCAGCTCTGTCCCACGCTGCTCTGACAGCCACGTACGGCCCCGGGGGCCCGTTCAGCGGCTCCATGTACCCGTTCCCCCCGCAGCACCCCCGCTCCGTGGGGGAGTACGCGCAGGCGCTGCTGAGGCCCGACTCTCTGGGTGAGTCTTCTCCTCCAGTCTGGGGACTGGTGTGCGGGTTTGTTTGGGGGGATTGTTGCTTTTCTGCAGCGACATAAAACGTTTCTGTCATTCCTGACTCCGTTTAGGACAAGTTTTATTTGGTTTTTCTGCTTTTTGTGGGACTTTAGTTTAAATTAAACTGGTTTCTGAAACACGAGGAGATCCAGCCGCAGCTGCCTGCTGGTTCCTCCTCCACCCCGCAGATGTGGAGCTATCACGCAGCTTTAGATGAAAAAGCAGCATCAACAGGTCTGTTTCAGTGCGAACGAAACCAGGTTTGCATGCGGATCACGCTCCGTCACGCGTGGCAGCGCGAGAGGCAAGCAGCTAAACCAAGCGGCCCAAGAGTCTCTGCTTTCTGTCTGATGTTTGCTCACAACAGCTCCAGTCATATTCAGTGTGCCTGGACGGTGGTGAAGGGGAGGTATGGGGGGGTGCAGGCCAGCCTGACTCCTTTCCTGAGTCCCATTGTTCTGAAACATCAGAGGAGCAAGTCGCCTTAAATCACTTCTTCTTTCTAAACAACATGTCAGACAAACAGCTTATGGTGTTCATATCTATCTATCTATCTATCTATCTATCTATCTATCTATCTATCTATCTATCTATCTATCTATCTATCTATCTGAAGGGACGAGATAGATAGATAGATATGTAAATATATATATATATATATATATATATATATATATATATATATATATATATATATATATATATATATACATATATATATATATATATATATATATACATATATATATATATATATATATATATATATATATATATATATATATACATGTACATATGTACATACATGTATATATATATATATATATATATATATAGATATATATATATATATATATATATATATATATATATATATGTATATATATATATATTTATATAGATAGATAGATAGATAGATAGATAGATAGATAGATATAGATTTATATCTATATATCTATAGATATAAATATAGATATAGATTTACCTCTTTACATCTATATATTTATTTAGTTCTATATCTATCTACCTATCTATCTATCTATCTATCTATCTATCTATCTATCTATCTATATATATATATATATATATATATATATATATATGTATGTATATATATATATATATATATATATATTTATCTATATGTGTCTAAATATCTATATCTATCTATATAATTATATATATATTTATATAGATAGATAGATAGATAGATAGATATAGATTTATATCTATATATCTATAGATATAAATATAGATATAGATTTACCTCTTTACATCTATATATTTATTTAGTTCTATATCTATCTACCTATCTATCTATCTATCTATCTATCTATCTATCTATCTATCTATCTATCTATCTATCTATATATATATATACATATATTTATCTACATATGTATTAATATCTGTATCTATCTAATTATATATATAATTAGATAGATAGATAGATAGATAGATAGATAGATAGATAGATAGATAGATAGATAGGTAGGCCTATATATATGTGTGTGTGTGTGCTCGTGTGAATTATGATTTATTTTCTAAGAGTTTATTTTAAAGTGATGAATATTTTTCCTTCTGCTGCTAAATGAGCTTTATAATGTTGTAAATAATTTCTACATAAACTGGTGTAATTCCTGCACATGTCTTTGTTCCAAACTGCATTTCAGTCTCTTCCAGACTGTTTTCAGGCTGGAGGCCCTGTGTGTGTGTGTGTGTGTGTGTGTGTGTGTGTGTGTGTGTGTGTGTGTGTGTGTGTGTGTTGGCCCTCAGAAGTACAACCGGCTGCTGAACAAGCCGGGCCCTTTTCCGTTCATGGCGGAAGCCGCGAGCCTGTCGATAGGAGTAAATCTGGTTTCAGAAGCTGTTAAATGCCTTCCTGCCCCCCCCCACCCCCCCCCCCCCCACCCAACCGACCAGCCGCTTCCTCGCGAGCCCGCTGCACGCTGCTGATTATTTTATCGACATCCTCAATACAGACATATTCAGGAAACACTCGGCCTCTGATAGCCCGGGATCCGTTTTTCACATATTGTTCCCCTTCCTGTGGCGGCCTGTGAGGATGTGGCGGACTTTCTTTCTGCTGGTCGGAGGGAGGAAAGTAAGGCAAACACAGCAGCACATCAGGCCCGATGGGACCTCAACGCACCAGCAGCTTTCATTAAGACAAGCTTTATAAGCCAACATTTGTCCAATTTTCTCCAGCTTTCTCCTAAAACCAGCAGTTTAAAATAAATCTTTAGTTGCTAATAAAAACATTTCCTCCTGATTTAACACACTTTTCCATGTCGGACTACTTTTTACTTCCATTCCAGAAGTTTCCTCCCGTTAAAGCCTTGTTCTGTCTCGTGTTTACATGTTTACAAGCTAAAGGAAATGGCAGTCCTGAAAGCCTTCTGTTGTTGTTGACATGTTTGTCAGATGCGCGCGTGAAGCAAGAAACGGAGAAAATGGTCGTTTTTTTCATCCCTTTGTCTGATTTCAGTGTCAGGAATAAAAGAAAGAGCAGCTTGGATGGAACGGGTTTGTGTGTCAGTGAGGACAGGAGTGTGTGTGTGTGTGTGTGTGTGTGTGTGTGTGTGTCAGTAGATACACCGTCTACAATCACACCACAAAGCAGGAAGCGCGTGAAGCGGATATTTGGCCATAGTTTTCACTCTGTCACGACCTTCCTGAAAAGACAGTCAACAAGCTGCAGGCTGTTTCTTCCATTACCCCCCCCCCCCCCTCTCTCTCTCTCTCTCACACACACACACACGCGGCGCGCGCGCAACTGAAATATCTTCAGTTCTTAATCCTACATCCGGGTTCTAATTCATTCTGCAGACAAACATTATTTTCTTCCTCATTACAGTCATTGATTATTTGTCTCCGTGATGATCAGAGATGATAGTTTATATTTTATATTCTCAGAAGTTTGCCTGAATGTGTCATGTGGGTGTCTGGTTCTGACGGAGTGGGCCGTGTGTCTGCAGGGAAGCCCCTGCTCTGGACCCCCTTCATCCAGCGGCCCCTCCATAAGAGGAAAGGGGGGCAGGTCCGGTTCTCCAACGACCAGACGGTCGAGCTGGAGAAGAAGTTTGAAACGCAGAAATATCTGTCCCCCCCGGAGAGGAAACGCCTGGCCAAGATGCTGCAGCTCAGCGAGAGACAGGTGAACGTCCGTCCGCCATGGAGGCCCCTTCGCGGGGATCAAACCCCCGGACCCCGTCTTAATAAATAAAGCCTGTTATTATATTATATTATATTATATTATATTATATTATATTATATTATATTATATTATATTATGTAATAATAATAATAATAATAATAATAATAATTACAATGTTTATCTGTCTGTTTGATCTTTAAATTTTTATTTAATATTTCCATTTATCATCTTAAAACTAAACTAAACTAAACTAATTTAAACTAAACTAAACTAAACTAAACTAAACTAATTTAAACTAAACTAAACTAAACTAAACTAAACTAGTTGTTTTATATATCGCTGTGCAGGATGATTAATCAGCCAATCAGAGGAAAGGTCAGTCGTCACGTGATGTTGTTGGAGCAGAAACATTTCAGCTCTTTTTGGTTCTTTCAGATTTATTGTTGCTCAGGAATAAAACAGTCACGCGCACCAAATTGTCACCTGCCTGCGCGCGTGTCTGAGGTGACAATTTGGTCCTGCTGTCCTCTGGCAGCCGGACATGCTTGGATGCTGGGACCAGCGCTGGGACTGGGAGCCGTGCTGGTTTATCACAGAGTCCAGCAGCGTCCGGTCAAGTCCTGCTGCACGCGCACTTTCCTTATAAGTATTGATTGGTTTTACATCAGCTTATAATAATATGCTTCACGCTTACAGAAAACTAGTCCTTATGTTTCCAGTTTATCCCAGTTTGTCCCAGTTTATCCCAGTTTGTCCCAGTTTATCCCAGTTTGTCCCAGTTTATCGCAGTTTGTCCCAGTTTATCGCAGTTTGTCCCAGTTTCCCAGCAGCTGGGAAATCCCAGACGGTTTTAAAAGCGATGAAATTCCAGAATTTTCTTTTTAATTGTCCTAAATAACGAAAAAAACATTTGATTGATTTTGTTTATATTTACTAATGTTAAACCAGCGCGCGGAACATGCACGCGCTTTGGCGCATCGGAACAAACAGCAGGACTGCGGGGATCACGTGATGATTTAAAAACCGCTGATAAATTTCTGGAATATCAGAATAATTTTATAATCCAGGAGAAATAATCCTGAGCTGCTCAGACACGGAAATCCAGGCAGACTGCAGCGAATCTGCTGCATGGATCCGACTTAATAATACTAGTACTAATAATAATTATTATAACAACAACAACAACGTCAATAATAATAATAATAATAATAATAATAATAATAATAATATACAGCTGTTTTTATTAGTAATATTAAAAGAGGTTAGCGGGTGAAGCAGCTTAATTTCTTAAATATATATTTAGTTACAGAAACTGATAATGATGATGAATCTTTGTCGATTGATGATTATAAAAATGTAAAGCATCGAATATTCTGTAAAACGATCTGCAGAGGAAATATGGAATAAATTCTTTTTTAGATTATTTTATGCGGCTCGCGCAGACTCAGCATGAAATCCAGATGTTCGCGTTTCTGACGATGAAAGATTAAAGAGAAAGTTGATGATTTTAACCAGAAGAACAAATCCTTCTCTTTCCTCCGGACATGAACCTGCAAGTTAAAACCACCACAATAAATAATAATAAATAATAAAAGTAGAAATCTGTTAATCAAACTTCTGCTGTCAGAAGGGACGGAAGCCGACGTGTTACTGTGGTCTGTTACCATGGAGACAGAAACACGCAGAAAAATAAACGATATTTTTACACATTTTGCTGCTGAAATATGTTGAAAGATTTCCAACCCAGCCAGAAAATCTGAAAATAAAGACATTGATTTGTCTGAATTATACCACAGAAATCACAACAGCGGAACAAACGGAACGAAAAGAAAAGATTCACGTTTTAAGCGGTAAAATGTAAAATGTCACGTAAAGCTGGCGACGATGCCACCTTTTTCATATAAAAATGAAAAGGTATTTCTAAACATATGTAGAAATTAATTAATTTATTTCTCCTTTTTGAAAAAAAAAACATTTTAAACCAGTTTTAAATAATAAATTTATATTTCAAATTTTAGTTTCTTTTTTCCATTTAAAATAAATGTAAACACTTTGCAAATTGATCTTTTTAGGAAATAATTATTGATTATAAAATTGTATTTAGTAATCTATATTTTATTTGTGCTACTTTTTGCTCGTGGTTCCACTGTAGAAACAAACCCTTCTCTCAGCTTCATCAAAGTCCACATGAGTCAGAAATAAAATGTTTTAGTTAAATTCCTACTAAATCATTTCCCCCAAGAAGGCTCAGCTGTTTAGTTTCGTTTAGTTTAGTTTAGTTTAGTTTTTCTACATGAATATCTAACCTAAATACAACAGGTAAAAATAAAATAAGAATACAAAAATTAAACAGAAAAACAAAACAACAACATATAAAGATAATTTATTATTATTATTATTATTATTATTATATTCTTCTCCTTATTATTATTATTCTTATTATTACTATTATTGCTGCCAGTCATGACGATACAAACAGCAATAATAAACAAAATTATTGTTGCTGTTGTGTAAAATCCATACTTTTTTAATTACAGCAAAAAATTTTTTTATTTATTTATTTATTTATCGATCTATCTTTTAGGTTAAAACCTGGTTTCAGAATCGTCGAGCCAAGTGGAGACGGCTGAAGCAGGTAAAAGGTTTTTATTTACTGGTGCTGCATTTCTTTCAGTAAACAAACAAACAAACAGCGCATGTGTTGTCAGGTGTTCAGGTCTTCTCCTTCACCATGTCGTCGCTTCTAGGAGAACCCTCAGGGAGGAAAGAGGGAGGTGGAGGACGACTGCGCTGCAGGAAGGAGTACTAAAGGAGACAAGATGATGGAGCAGGTCGGGATCCAGAACCTGGACCAGAGGAAGACGGGCTCTTCCTCCCAGACGGGCCTCAGCATGCACCCAATGCCCCACACAGACCTGGACTCTGACGTGTCAGATGATTCCGACCAGGAGCTGGATATAGAAGATGACTTCACACTAAACGCCTGAATGTGGAGGGACTGGATCAGGCTTCAGGTTTTAGTCCAGACCAGCTGAACCTGCTCTCCTCGCCTCTCAGTGAGATGAAAACTGTCTGGAAGACGGACCGCCGGCTGCTTTCTGTCCTGGTCCTGGTTTCCTTCCATCCACATTTATTCAGATAAGACTCACATGAGACGCTCCCTCCCCGCTCACCAGCGCCGTCTGCTCCTCAGATTGCTGGAGATCGTAAATAAAACACTGAGTTTGTTCTGATTTTACTGTAAATAGATGGTTTTCTTATAGACGACTTGTTTTGTACAGTAGCAATGATGTTTGTCACTGACGCGCATGAAACAATCAATGTCCGGCCTTTATTTGTCCCTTTTAACAAGTCAGAACATCCTTTAGGGGTATTTACCACTTATTACCATGTGATATGTCGTGAAATCTTCTGCTCTCTGGTTTCCATCGAGGGGCAGAAGATGTGCTCCGCAGGATTTAGAGCAAAATTTTCACCGCGTTATTCTCCTGAATCATCACCTGTCTGCTCATGTCTGATGAATAACGACAGTTTTGTTGATACAAATAAATCTGACATTTTTGGATGAAGCTAAACTATAATTCTGCTGTTTTTTTTTTTTTTTTAAATTTTCTGTCATTTTCTACAATTAAATGTGCAGAAAAACACGAGACAAAACTGCAGGAATACCAGGGACTCCAGGAGGACCTGGAGAAGCTGGGGAGGTGGAAACAGCAGCGGTAGCGGTAGACTACTTGGAGCACTGGGGGCCATGCCCCCCCACCACGCTGGAGAAGTGGCTCCAACAGATACCTGGAGACACTTCCAGGACAGATCAGTCCCAGGAACAGCTACTGAACAGGAGTTTTCTGAGTTTGCTTCCCAGTAAGGTTAAAAACCAGCCAGAGTTCCCAGTACGATGATGTACACAATGCAGCGTGTGTGTTAAACATGAAGGCTGTTTAACACGAGTCTGAATGTTCCCTCTCTGCTTCCACACCTTCCTGCTCTGACGATGCGTCATCTGGAAATGCAAACTTCCCTGCGGCTGATCTGACTCCTCTGTTTCAGATCTGATAACACGACCACCGCCTAAAAGCTGGAAACGACTGGGATCTGCTTGTTGCTTGTTGCAGATAAGCAGACAACTCTCCTGAGCTCTTCTCTGTCTCCATGCTGGAAGCTGAGACCTTCTGCTGCTTAAAATTAAAATCAAATCACTGCTCTTCCTTCTGTTTCGCAGATTATCAAACAGCCATGTCAACTGTTGTCCCATCATTCAACTTCAAATAGTTCCTCAATCTCTCATACAAACACGGCGAGAGGGAGATGTTAGTGAGGAGATTAGGTTAATGATTGAGTGAACCTCAGAGGAACAGAGACAACAGATAGCAGGGGAGTTAGATTGATAGGCATCCTACACACACACACACACACACACACACACAAACTAGATGTGGGACACAGAAAAACATGAATGAATAAAACAGAAAATGGAGGGAAAACCTGAATCTGGTGAAACAGGAATCCTTTCTAAGCATGTTTGATATTTTGATGGATTAAAGTTCATCTTTCTCATAACCTTGTTTGTGTAACATTAACAAGGTTCAACGGCCTCCTCCTCATCCAGGACTATTCTCCAGCCAGGAGTACACTCATCGATCCGCTGCTGTATTGTGTAATGCTTCACAAATCGTGCAGCGTAAAGTCAACATGTAAAGGAATAGTGCACACAGTCGCAGGGTGAAATGTTTAGCAGATAGCAGGCCGATTCCAAAGTGCCCATCTAATCAATTCAGTTTACACACACACACACACACACACACACACACACACACACACACACACACTGCAGAACGTTGATGAAAAAGCAGGAAGTGAGCAGAGAAATGTTGTTTTTTATCACTCATCCACTAAAATGAGGTGATTCCACAGTGAAAACCTGATTTAAACACAAACTTTATTAAAAATAGTCACAAAGCGCAGCAGCATTACTGAATAATATAAAAGTCATAAAACATCACACATATGTGTAAACATGATATGTCAAGAACTAAAATTAATCACAATAAGATCAATGAGAACAAAAACGATCAGATGAACAAAAAGTCTCTCTGAGGCTGAAGCTGAACAGTAAAAATGTGTTTAGAGACAAGTTTTAACGGTGCAGGAGCCTGAAATGTGCCATGTGCTGGCGAGCAGCCTTCCAGAAGTTCCTGAGCTTCCTCTGGGCCCTTGGCCTCGGAGCGGCTCATCCCCCGCAGGAGCGGCTCGGTCCCCACAGGAGCGGCTGGTCCCTAGGAGCAGCTCTGTCCCCGCAGGAGCGGCTGGTCCCTAGGAGCGGCCCGGTCCCTGCAGGAGCGGCTGGTCCCTAGGAGCGGCTGGTCCCTAGGAGCGGCTGGTCCCCGCAGGAGCGGCTGGTCCCTAGGAGCGGCTCTGTCCCCACAGGAGTGGCTGGTCCCTAGGAGCAGCTCTGTCCCCACAGGAGTGGCTGGTCCCTAGGAGCGGCTCGGTCCCTGCAGGAGCGGCTGGTCCCTAGGAGCGGCTGGTCCCTAGGAGCGGCTCTGTCCCCACAGGAGTGGCTGGTCCCTAGGAGCAGCTCTGTCCCCACAGGAGCGGCTGGTCCCTAGGAGCGGCTCGGTCCCTGCAGGAGCGGCTCGGTCCCTAGGAGTAGCTTGGCCCCCGCAGGAGCGGCTCTGTCCCCGCAGGAGCGGCTGGTCCCTAGGAGCGGCTCGGTCCCCACAGGAGCGGCTGGTCCCTAGGAGCGGCTCGGTCCCTGCAGGAGCGGCTGGTCCCTAGGAGCGGCTCGGTCCCCACAGGAGCGGCTGGTCCCTAGGAGCGGCTCGGTCCCCACAGGAGCGGCTGGTCCCTAGGAGCGGCTCGGTCCCTGCAGGAGCGGCTGGTCCCTAGGAGCGGCTGGTCCCCGCAGGAGCGGCTGGTCCTTAGGAACGACCGGTCCCCACAGGAGCGGCGGTCCCTAGGAGCGGCTCTGTCCCCACAGGAGCAGCTGGTCCCTAGGAGCGGCTGGTCCCTAGGAACGACTGGTCCCCACAGGAGCAGCTGGTCCCTAGGAGCGGCTCTGTCCCCACAGGAGTGGCGGTCCCTAGGAGCGGCTCGGTCCCCGCAGGAGTGGCTGGTCCCTAGGAGCGGCTCGGTCCCCACAGGAGTGGCTGGTCCCTAGGAGCGGCTCGGTCCCTGCAGGAGCGGCTGGTCCCTAGGAGCGGCCGGTCCCCGCAGGAGCGGCTCGGTCCCTCGGTCATTTCTCTGGAAGCGTCCCCATTGGGGGTCATGAGGTCATTTAAAGAACTCAAAGTGTTTTAGATTCATCCCATCAGTGTGTCTGGTTGAAAAATCCTTTGTGTGTTTGACGTATTGACAGAATCAGTTTTATGAATTAGCGCTGTATGATCTGGGCGGTTCTGCCACCCAGGTGTGTGTTTGGCCTGGCTGATAAAAATAGCAGTTTTAAATTGTGTTCAAGCAGCCGTGAAAAGCTGTGTAACACCCGGAAACAGGCAGTAAACAGAACAAGTTCTGTTGTAAGTACGAGTTAAATCTATTATATTTCACTGTCCTGTCAAACAATGAATGTCTGAAACGTCAACAACCTGCTGAAGCAGAACAGTCGTCATGTTTGTGCTGTTCTGTGTGTACTGGTGAGACTGACAATCCAATACCCATCATCATCCTCACTGAGTGTCAGTCAAAGAGCCGCTGGGTGGCTGAGGAGGCGTGACTGTCGAGTCTGACACAGACGACGGCTTGTGAGCTTCAGATGATGAAACTGTCTGGAAGAGATGATCAGTATTCATAAATTGTTCAATAATTTTCTCCCAGATGTTTAGTTTTGGTGTGAAAAGGAAATGATGTAAAAGCAGAGGGACTGACACGCTTCATGCAGTTTTTACTTAGATGGAAAGAAACTGTTCTGACTGAGAATTCAGCATAATCACGACAGAATATGAATGACTCTAAAAATAAAGACAGATTCATCTTTTCATTTGTTTACGTTGTGGTTTGTTTCATCAGACGGTTAGAAAAAGGGACCAAAACACCAGTTATACATGCATGATCTTTATTTAGTGTAAAATACTTGTCATTGTCTTTAAGATATTATTGCTGCTTTTAAAGGAACTATACTCGATTTTTATTTCAATCTTGTCTAGAAAATTGATGGTAAAAGGGGTCATTTTATTAAAAAAAACTATTTTAAATAATCCAATCCACTTTATTCATAAAGCACATTCTTAAAAACAGAATGTTGCCAAAGTGCTGCACAAAGTCGAATATCACAAAATAAAAATTACATGAAATAGTAATCTTAAGTTAATAAAAACAGGTAAAACAAATAAAAATAAACGTTCCTACCCTCACCTATGGTCATGAGCTGTGGGTCGTGACCGAAAGAAGGAGATCTCGTATACAGGCGGCTGAAATGAGTTTCCTCCGCAGGGTGGCCGGGCTCTCCCTTAGAGATAGGGTGAGGAGCTCAGTCATCCGGGAGGAGATCAGAGTAGAGCCGCTGCTCCTCCACATCGAGAGGAACCAGTTGAGGTGGCTCGGGCATCTGGTCAGGATGCCTCCTGGACGCCTCCCTGGTGAGGTGTTCCAGGCACGTCCCTCGGGGAGGAGACCCCAGGGAAGACCCAGGACACGCTGGAGGGATTATATCTCTCGGCTGGCCTGGGAACGCCCCGGGATCCCCCCGCAGAGTTGGCAAATGTGTCTGGGGAGAGGGAAGTCTGGGCTTCCCTGCTTAGGCTGCTGCCCCCGCGACCCGACCCCGGATAAGCGGCTGAAGATGGATGGATGGATGGACAAATAAAAATAAATAAATACCTAATAGAATAATTAAAAGGAAAAATAAAAGACACACAACTCACATAGTGTTAAAAGCCAAAGAATAAAAGTGGGCCTTTAGACGAGACTCCACTGTGGAGGCAGCTGGGACATGGAGGGGCAGAGTCCAGAGTCCCGGACCGCCTACAGAGAACCCCGTCCCCTCTGGCCTTAAGTCTCGTCTTCGGCACCACAAGCTGGGACTGGTCCTGAGACCTCAAGGTGCAAACTGGGGAGTAAATTTGGAGGCATTCGGTCATGTATTGAGGGCCCAGTCCATGTGAAGCTTTAAAAACAAACAATAAGATCTTAAACCAATTCTAAAACGTCCAGAAAACGTCCAGGCAGCCGGTGGAGAGAAGCTGAAACTGCTGTGATGTCTTCATGTTTTCTGGTCCCAGTTAAAAGTCGTGCAGCAGCATTCTGGACTAACTGGGAGCGTGAAAGAGCGTGTTGGCCGATTCCTACATGAGGACCGATGCAGTCGTCCAGTCGAGATGAAATAAAAGCACAACTTGTTCCAGAACATGAAAAGATAAAAAAGCTTTCACTTTTGATAAAAGACGAAGGTGATAAAAACTTGATTTTAAACGGCATTGACCTGTTTATCAATCACCGTCCATTGTGACGGTGACCTGGTGACCTTCAGACGCTCAAAATTTTGAAGTGGTCTCAAGTCAACGGGGGAGTTTCCCACCAGCAGGATCTCAGACTTTTCCTCATTTAATTTCAAAAAGTTTTGAGCAAACCAGGCCTTGATGTCACCAAGACAATTGAGTAAGTGTGGCGGAAGTCTGGCTCTATAATGTAGAGTCCTGGCCTTTTTAGTTTGGGGAAGCTGCTAATACTAAGTACCTGTGATGGACTGGTGACCTGTCCAGGTGAACCTGCCTCTCGCCAAACGATTGCTGGGATGGACTGCAGCTTCCCTGAACTGGACTAAGCGGTTCGGAAAATGAATAAATGCTAATGCTAAGTAGCTTCTCTGCTAATTGCTGTCTCAGGGTAATGACATGTATGACAGGTCTTGTAAAAAGGGAAAGCTAGGATTTAATAGAAAAAAAGTCATTTACCTGCAAACTAAACTGTAGTTTTGCACATTTAAAAAAAATTTTTTTTAATTTCTTCTAGTATTTACAGCGAAAGCGTGCAAGTAATTTTTTCAAACAATTAATGAAAAAAAAAAAAACAGGGAGAAAAAAGAAAAAAATGTTTTTGCCTAAAAGGTGTGGAGGAAGAAAACTGATTTAATCCCACCCCATTTCACCCCAAATTCACTGGAAGACGTGAGTTTCCACTGGAGAATCGTGCACGGATTTGAGATGTGTGTGTTCTCACATGTATGTGGAGAGGGCGGCGAGCACAGGGAGACTGGGAGAGTTTCTCACTGGAAAAACAACTAAACAGAGCAGAAACAAGCAGATCAGGTAGAGCTCTGTTACCGCCTTCATGTTCAGGTCTCCATGGCCTTGTTTACATCAGAGTTTTAATTCCAAATGAAGTTAAATCCACTTTAAAGAGATGAAAAATGACCATGTAAGCAGACAAATGGTGATATTTTTAGATATGAAAACTACTTTCATGCTTTAGGTGAACCCTGCAGGTCTGGAACAGCGTTTCCTCCATCCGAGGCATCCAATCTGATTCAGACCTGGCACCCCACCCCCTCCTCTAGCTCCGGCCCTGGTCATAGGCACTAACAAAGCCCTGACTTTATATTTATTTACTTATTTTAACGTATCTGTTTGTATGTTGCCTAAATCAACAGCACATGCAGTGAATGACACGGTGGCATGGCGGGATCTGTTCCATTTAAACAAAAACCAAGCAGAAACGAGTTATTTAATCATCTAAACACAAGCAGGAAAAGTTGGTGTTTTGGCAGGAAAGCCAGGAAAGATGCACGTTAACGTTGACCAGATTTATTCCAGCTGAACAGTGAAGTCAACCAGGAAGTGGCAGACATGGCGGCGTGTTGCTAAATGCTAACTCTGAAGTGAAAAGTCTTCGTCCTGAAAAAAAAAGCTTTTCCAGGGTGGAAACAGTCATGTGAGTCATATCAGAGAGAGAAACAAAGAACAGTACAATCTTACTGCAGCACACCAATAATCTGTGAGCTCTGTGTGTGTGTGTGTGTGTGTGTGTGTGTGTGTGTGTGTGTGTGTGTGTGTGTGTGTGTGTGCGCGTGGTATTGATGGACACGAGTTAATGTGTGGCTATATTTGAACGACTGAGGAATGTGTTGACTGTTGACCTTGGCCAAATGGAAGTCATTATCTCCCCTGCTGAAGCCCACCTCCTCTGCAAAGCTGATAAATTAATGAGAGAGGACATTACTTGCATCGATACTGGTGTCGCCAGCGGAGACATGGAGGGAGGAGACGCGAATATTAGTGAAACAAACTCACTGCTGAGACTCAAACAAGTGACATGAAGAACAACAGCTTTGTTTATTTACTCCAACATTTCTGCATCAGCTGTTTCAGTATGAAAAACACTGAATAATAAATCTGACGTTACTCAAGAAGAAAGTTTTATAATAAACAAAGATCAGATAACTGGCATGAAAATGGATAAAAAAAAACCAGATCAGACCAAATGAATAAACAAAAGCGGGAACATCTGAGATTTCCTAGAGGAATGGACCCCAAACCGGAACACCGAGGAAGAGGTCTGGAACACCAAACCGAGGAGTTGCCCTTCAACTGATGAAGACAAAGGAAGGAAGTCAGACCAACCAAACACAAAGTCAGGCACACGATCAGAGCAGCACGGCTCTGCCTGATTCTACAGATAATCCTCTGTGGACACGATCCAGAGGCAACAATATGACTGACCAGGTGTTTTATTCCTGACCAGGTGTTTTATTCATGACCTGATGTTTTATCCCTGACCAGGTGTTTTATTCATGACCTGATGTTTTATTCATGACCTAATGTTTTATTCATGACCTAATGTTTTATTCATGACCTGATGTTTTATTCCTGACCAGATGTTTTATTCATGACCTAATGTTTTATTCATGACCTAATGTTTTATTCATGACCTGATGTTTTATTCCTGACCAGGTGTTTTATTCCTGACCAGATGTTTTATTCCTGACCAGATGTTTTATTCATGACCTGATGTTTTATTCCTGACCAGGTATTTTATTCATGACCAGGTGTTTTATTCATGACCTGATGTTTTATTCCTGACCAGGTGTTTTATTCATGACCAGGTGTTTTATTCATGACCTGATGTTTTATTCCTGACCAGGTGTTTTATTCCTGACCAGATGTTTTATTCCTGACCTGATGTTTTATTCCTGACCAGGTGTTTTATTCCTGACCAGATGTTTTATTCCTGATCAGATGTTTTATTCATGACCTGATGTTTTATTCATGACCTGATGTTTTATTCATGACCAGGTGTTTTATTCCTGACCAGGTGCTTTATTCCTGACCAGATGTTTTATTCCTGACCAGATGTTTTATTCATGACCTAATGTTTTATTCCTGACCAGGTGTTTTATTCCTGACCAGATGTTTTATTCCTGACCAGATGTTTTATTCATGACCTGATGTTTTATTCCTGACCAGGTATTTTATTCATGACCAGGTGTTTTAATCATGACCTGATGTTTTATTCCTGACCAGATGTTTTATTCCTGACCAGGTGTTTTATTCATGACCTGATGTTTTATTCCTGACCAGGTGTTTTATTCCTGACCAGATGTTTTATTCCTGACCTGATGTTTTATTCCTGACCAGGTGTTTTATTCCTGACCAGATGTTTTATTCCTGACCAGATGTTTTATTCCTGACTTGATGTTTTATTCATGACCTGATGTTTTATTCATGACCTGATGTTTTATTCATGACCAGGTGTTTTATTCCTGACCACGTGCTTTATTCCTGACCAGATGTTTTATTCCTGACCAGATGTTTTATTCATGACCTAATGTTTTATTCATGACCTGATGTTTTATTCCTGACCAGGTGTTTTATTCCTGACCAGATGTTTTATTCATGACCTGATGTTTTATTCATGACCTAATGTTTTATTCATGACCTGATGTTTTATTCCTGACCTGATGTTTTATTCATGACCTGATGTTTTATTCATGACCAGATCTTTCATTCCTGACCAGATGTTTTATTCCTGACCAGGTGTTTTATTCATGACCTGATGTTTTATTCATGACCTGCTGTTTTATTCCTGACCTGATGTTTTATTCCTGGCCTGATGTTTTATTCCTGACCAGATCTTTTATTCCTGACCTGCTGTTTTATTCCTGACCAGGTGTTTTATTCCTGACCAGATGTTTTATTCATGACCTGATGTTTTATTCCTGACCAGATGTTTTATTCCTGACCAGGTGTTTTATTCCTGACCAGATGTTTTATTCATGACCTGATGTTTTACTCCTGACCAGATGTTTTATTCCTGACCAGGTGTTTTATTCATGACCAGATGTTTTATTCCTGACCAGATGTTTTATTCATGACCTGATGTTTTATTCCTGACCAGGTGTTTTATTCCTGACCAGATGTTTTATTCCTGACCAGGTCTTTTATTCCTGACCAGATGTTTTATTCATGACCTGATGTTTTATTCCTGACCAGATGTTTTATTCCTGACCAGGTGTTTTATTCCTGACCAGATCTTTTATTCCTGACCAGATCTTTTATTCCTGACCTGCTGTTTTATTCCTGACCAGATGTTTTATTCCTGACCAGATGTTTTATTCCTGACCTGCTGTTTTATTCCTGACCAGGTGTTTTATTCCTGACCAGATCTTTCATTCCTGACCAGATCTTTTATTCCTGACCTGCTGTTTTATTCCTGACCAGGTGTTTTATTCCTGACCAGATCTTTTATTCCTGACCTGCTGTTTTATTCCTGACCAGATGTTTTATTCCTGGCCTGATGTTTTATTCCTGACCAGATGTTTCATTCCTGACCATGTGTTTTATTCCTGACCAGATGTTTTATTCCTGACCAGATGTTTCATTCCTGACCATGTGTTTTATTCCTGACCATGTGTTTTATTCCTGACCAGGTGTTTTATTCCTGACCTGATGTTTTATTCCTGACCAGATGTTTTATTCCTGACCAGGTGTTTTATTCCTGACCAGATGTTTTATTCCTGACCAGATGTTTTATTCATGACCTAATGTTTTATTCATGACCTGATGTTTTATCCCTGACCAGGTGTTTTATTCATGACCTGATGTTTTATTCCTGACCAGATGTTTTATTCATGACCTGATGTTTTATTCCTGACCAGATGTTTTATTCATGACCTAATGTTTTATTCATGACCTGATGTTTTATTCCTGACCAGGTGTTTTATTCCTGACCAGATGTTTTATTCCTGACCTAATGTTTTATTCATGACCTGATGTTTTATTCCTGACCAGGTGTTTTATTCCTGACCAGATGTTTTATTCCTGACCAGATGTTTTATTCATGACCTGATGTTTTATTCCTGACCAGGTATTTTATTCATGACCAGGTGTTTTATTCATGACCTGATGTTTTATTCCTGACCAGATCTTTTATTCCTGACCAGGTGTTTTATTCATGACCTGATGTTTTATTCCTGACCAGGTGTTTTATTCCTGACCAGATGTTTTATTCATGACCTGATGTTTTATTCCTGACCAGGTGTTTTATTCCTGACCAGATGTTTTATTCCTGACCAGATGTTTTATTCCTGACTTGATGTTTTATTCATGACCTGATGTTTTATTCATGACCAGGTGTTTTATTCCTGACCACGTGCTTTATTCCTGACCAGATGTTTTATTCCTGACCAGATGTTTCATTCATGACCTAATGTTTTATTCATGACCTGATGTTTTATTCCTGACCAGGTGTTTTATTCCTGACCAGATGTTTTATTCATGACCTAATGTTTTATTCATGACCTGATGTTTTATTCCTGACCAGGTGTTTTATTCCTGACCAGATGTTTTATTCATGACCTGATGTTTTATTCATGACCTAATGTTTTATTCATGACCTGATGTTTTATTCCTGACCTGATGTTTTATTCATGACCTGATGTTTTATTCATGACCAGATGTTTTATTCCTGACCAGATGTTTTATTCCTGACCAGATGTTTTATTCCTGACCAGATGTTTTATTCATGATCTGATGTTTTATTCATGACCTGCTGTTTTATTCCTGACCTGATGTTTTATTCCTGGCCTGATGTTTTATTCCTGACCAGATCTTTTATTCCTGACCTGCTGTTTTATTCCTGACCAGGTGTTTTATTCCTGACCAGATGTTTTATTCATGACCTGATGTTTTATTCCTGACCAGATGTTTTATTCATGACCTGATGTTTTATTCCTGACCAGATGTTTTATTCCTGACCAGGTGTTTTATTCATGACCTGATGTTTTATTCCTGACCAGATGTTTTATTCCTGACCAGGTGTTTTATTCATGACCAGATGTTTTATTCCTGACCAGATGTTTTATTCATGACCTGATGTTTTATTCCTGACCAGGTGTTTTATTCCTGACCAGATGTTTTATTCCTGACCAGGTCTTTTATTCCTGACCAGATGTTTTATTCATGACCTGATGTTTTATTCCTGACCAGATGTTTTATTCCTGACCAGGTGTTTTATTCCTGACCAGATCTTTTATTCCTGACCAGATCTTTTATTCCTGACCTGCTGTTTTATTCCTGACCAGATGTTTTATTCCTGACCAGATCTTTTATTCCTGACCTGCTGTTTTATTCCTGACCAGGTGTTTTATTCCTGACCAGATCTTTCATTCCTGACCAGATCTTTTATTCCTAACCTGCTGTTTTATTCCTGACCAGATCTTTTATTCCTGACCAGATCTTTTCATTCCTGACCTGCTGTTTTATTCCTGACCAGATCTTTTATTCCTGGCCTGATGTTTTATTCCTGACCAGATGTTTTATTCATGACCAGATGTTTTATTCATGACCTGATGTTTTATTCCTGACCAGATGTTTTATTCCTGACCAGGTGTTTTATTCCTGACCAGATCTTTTATTCCTGACCAGATCTTTTATTCCTGACCTGCTGTTTTATTCCTGACCAGATGTTTTATTCCTGACCAGATCTTTTATTCCTGACCTGCTGTTTTATTCCTGACCAGGTGTTTTATTCCTGACCAGATCTTTCATTCCTGACCAGATCTTTTATTCCTAACCTGCTGTTTTATTCCTGACCAGATCTTTTATTCCTGACCAGATCTTTTATTCCTGACCTGCTGTTTTATTCCTGACCAGATCTTTTATTCCTGGCCTGATGTTTTATTCCTGACCAGATGTTTCATTCCTGACCATGTGTTTTATTCCTGACCAGATGTTTTATTCCTGACCAGATGTTTCATTCCTGACCATGTGTTTTATTCCTGACCAGGTGTTTTATTCCTGACCTGATGTTTTATTCCTGACCAGATGTTTTATTCCTGACCAGGTGTTTTATTCCTGACCAGATGTTTTATTCCTGACCAGATGTTTTATTCATGACCTGATGTTTTATTCCTGACCAGGTCTTTTATTCCCGACCTGATGTTTTATTCCTGACCAGATGTTTTATTCCTGACCTGATGTCTTATTCCTGACCAGATCTTTTATTCCTGACCTGACGTTTTATTCCTTTTTCTTTTTTTTTTAACCTGTCCTGTCCAGCATCTCAGCGTACAGAACAACAATCTGCGTGTCATATTTTTGCCAGGCAGATTTGCTCTGTCAAGGGAGACATCTCATGTATATAGCTGCCGTTGATAATCTGAATATTTTTATTATTATGATAATTATTTAAATTTTTTTCTTTTTTTATTTTGCAGTCATCGTCAGTCTTGATATGGCCGAACTGGACCTGGCAGGGGAAGAGGAAAAAAGAAGATGAAGGGAGAAAAAGAGAGAGAGAAAAGAAAGGCGTGTCTAAGCTGCTAAAGTTACAGTATTTGCAAAACAATATAAAGTACTGAAAAAATACAACAAGACATAAGTAGGATAATGACAATATTCAAAAATAGACCCAAAAAAAAAAGTAAAAAGTAAAAAAAGTAAATGAATTAATAAAATAACAATTACAATACCAACCGTTATTAAACATACCTACAGAGAGTCATCAGCAACATTTAGTAGGAAGCAGATGGGAAGATGAGCGCTTTGTGGGCGTGCACGTGTGAGTGTTCAACCTGTGATCATGCAATCAAAGATCAGCTGAGTGCTTGTAGGGGAGCACGACCACGACCCGAGGTGTAGAGGAGGAAGCCAAGGCCCCCAGGGCCCGGAAAGCCCACCGCACACAGAGCCCGGGCAGGCAAAGCAGAGAGAGCCTCCGTCCCCCGAGCCCAGAGCAGTGGAAGCCCCCAGGCAGGCGCCACCCGGCTCCACGAGGCAGGGGCACCGGGTAGCACAGGGCGACGGCAAGCCGGCCCGGCGGGCGCCGGGTGCTGAAGCGCGGGCCGCACAGAGAGCCGGCAGCCTACAGGCCCCAGGACCACCCGTACCCCCCGGCAGAGCCCCGGCCAAGACCCAGCGGGCCCCGCCCACCCAGAGCAAAACCATCGCGGGCCGGCGCCACCACGATACCAGGGGCGGGATCCCCAAGGACAAGGACACGTCCGTAGACCATCCCCCCAACAACCCCTCCCCACAAACCTCCCTCTGCTTCCCATCCCCCCCTTCCCATATTGGTGTCTATGTTGCAATTAAAATTTAGTGGGGCAGGTGGCCGCAGGGGTCCATCGGAAAATGCCCCTTAGGGTTCCCGGGACCACCGACTTCCCCCGACCCACCGTGCCCTATATGCTGTATGTATGATGTCGGGTGGCGGAAAGAGGAGGGGGGCATGGGGAGGGGCACAACCAGGGGAGAAGGACTGCTCCCCTGAGCGACCAACTCCTCAGCTGGTTGCAGTAGGTGCCCCCACCTCACCGGGACGATCCCTGGGCAGAGGGGCAAGTCCCAGCCCGCCAGGCGTTGAAGGAGGCAGCACCTCGGTCGTCCCCCCATCCCCGGCGGCCCAGTGCCAGCACTCCAGGGGCCGGAGAGTCCCCGGCTCCCACCCAGACATCCATCCAGGTCCGGGGCCCGGTGCCACCAGCAACGCCAAGACTGCCGCCGACGGGAGGAGACAGAGCCAGAGGGAGGATCCCTTTGGACCCTATTCCTACCCCACCCATTCCCAACCATCCCTCCGTCCACCCCCTCCTCTGCTGCCCACCCCCCCTCCTCCCGTCCCTCTCCCTTCCAACCCGCACCAAACCCCATTCCTCTATGGACACATCATAATACCCAGGGAACCCGCCGGGTACCATAGTAGCACGTCCCCGAGGGCATACTCCAGGCGACCAAGGCCCCCCCAGGCCCAGTCCCAGGAAGGCAGCCCCGAAACCCAGGGGCCCTGGCCTCCCACTCAGCCTGCAGAACAGCAACCCGGCCACCCCGCCCATTGCGAGCATTGGCCGATTAATTTTTGATGGAAGCAGATGTGATCTGGAGACTTATGTGTTCCAAGAGGAGATTTTTGTAGTGATTAATACTTAGACTTCTTTTGGACTTCCAGTTTAATAGGATAGTTTTTTTTTTGCTATACATAGGGCCACAAGGATAGTGTGTGTGTTGTTGGGGTCCATGTTGATGTCACTAAGGTCTCCCAGTCAGCAAAGTTTGGGGCATGCAGGAATGCTGCATCTGAGCCATGTTGATAATTCCCCACAAACCTTATTCCAGACATTTTGAACAGGTGGACAGAGCCATAGAGCATGTAAATAATTATCTACTGCGTTACATGTGCACTGTGTGCAGATCTCTGAGTGATTTAGACCCATCTTGAACATTCTTTGTCCTGTGTAATGTGTTCTATGAAGAATTTTGTATTGGATGAGTTGTAGATTTGAACTGTCTGTCATATTAAAAGCATTTAGACATATTTGCAGCCAAGAAGGTTGACTGAGACTGATAGATAGGTCTGCCTCCCATTTTTTTGACATCGACCTGTATATTTTTGAAAGGCTACAAAGTTCCATAAATTCTGCTACTGTGGGAGGAAGTTCCAAGTCTATTTGATGAAGGGGGAATTTCGTAAGTATAATGGATTTGAGTTGCTGATATTCTAGAAATCTGCTACTATTAATTCCATATTGTGATGATAGAGTGTCAAAAGATAAAATTCTTCTGTTATGGATAATTTGCTCTAAATAATTAATTCCTTTATTAATCCATTGTTTAAAGTTGATCATATTTTTGTTTAGAAGAATGTCAGGGTTGTTCCAGATAGGTGTGAGTTTACATGGGATTATTGATGAATTGTTTTTTTTAAGAAATTCCCACCAAGCTGTCAGAGAGGTGCTAATGTTGACGCTTTTGAAGCACTTTAACTTTTTTACACTGAAGCTGAAGAATGGAAGATTAGAGATTTCCACAGAATGTTTGTTCTAAGTCTGTCCATGGTTCATCTAATGGACTCCGTTTAAGCCATTTTAAGATATATTGCAGCCTATTTGTTAAGAAATAACGGTGAAAGTTAGGGAAGTCTAAGCCTCCCTGATCTTTAGGTTTTTGTAATGTTTTTAAACTAATCCGGGGTGGTTTATTCTTCCAGAGAAATTGGGAAGTGTATGATTCTAGTGATTGTATGATTTCAGTGATGGTGTTTTAGGTTTTTTATTCCTGTCGGAAAAGGAAGAAGAAGCAAAAGCTTGTCGAGCCCTTGTTGTTCTAATTCATCTTTCCTCCAGGTCGAAACCAAAGTTAATCTGGACTCAGCCGGACTGGACCACATTCAGTCAGACTGGACCACCTTCAGCCGGACTGGACCACGTTCAGCCGGACTGGACCACCTTCAGCCGGACTGGACCACGTTCAGCCGGACTGGACCACGTTCAGCCGGACTGGACCACGTTCAGCCGGACTGGACCACCTTCAGTCGGACTGGACCACGTTCAGCTGGACTGGACCACCTTCAGCCGGACTGGACCACCTTCAGCCGGACTGGACCACCTTCAGCCGGACTGGACCACGTTCAGCTGGACTGGACCACCTTCAGCCGGACTGGACCACGTTCAGCCGGACTGGACCACCTTCAGCCGGACTGGACCACGTTCAGCTGGACTGGACCACCTTCAGCCGGACTGGACCACCTTCAGCCGGACTGGACCACGTTCAGCCGGACTGGACCACCTTCAGCCGGACTGGACCACGTTCAGCCGGACTGGACCACCTTCAGTCGGACTGGACCACGTTCAGCCGGACTGGACCACGTTCAGCCGGACTGGACCACGTTCAGCCGGACTGGACCACCTTCAGCCGGACTGGACCACCTTCAGCCGGACTGGACCACGTTCAGCCGGACTGGACCACCTTCAGCCGGACTGGACCACCTTCAGCCGGACTGGACCACCTTCAGCCGGACTGGACCACCTTCAGCCGGACTGGACCACGTTCAGCCGGACTGGACCACGTTCACATCCAGAGGAACCAGATGAGGTGGATCTGGTCTCGATGTGTGAGCCACCCCGTCATCGGAGTAAAAGTTTTACGTCTCTGTTGGTGAAAACCCTTCAACGCGACTCAGTCCGGTTCTCATGTGTCAGTCAGCATGCTCCAGTCTGCGTGTACCAGTTCAGTTCAACAGACCTGGAGTATTTACAACCTCCCTTTGGTCGGACGGAAACCAGTCCACCAGGCGAGGCCAACTTCCTGTCAAACCCCTTCCATGGTGAAAAAACGCCGTCAGCACCAGCCGTGTTGTTTGTAGGTCATGCTGCTGGTCAGACACCAAGAAGTCAGTGTTGAATTACTGTTGTTTACATGATGCAAATCATTAAAAACAAATATGGAGTAAAGCTGGTCATCCTCACGCAGCCTCTGTAAGGTCAGTCACAGCCGTATGGTGAGTGTAGGCCCGCCTCGGCTCCATGTGCACGCCGTCATGGCATGGTAATTATGCAGGAGCTCATGTCAGCCAGCCCTACAAGACGCCACACCAGTATAAACCCAGTTTACAAGGAGCATCAGTGGAGCGTACGGAGCAGGATCGCTGTGTCAAACCAACACTCTCTGGATCCCGGTCTCTGAAAAAACTCATTGTAATTCTAAGCTTTAAATGCAGTTTGACTATGTGGACAGATTGTGTTTATTCCAAAGGGAGCACCTTTCCCCCCTCTGGGTTATTCAGTTTTTACTTATTCAGATTCAGGCTCAGTGATTTATGGACAATTTTTACACCTTTTTCCATAATCTGATCCCTGGCAGCCATGTTATTGATCTGATGTTGCTCCATATTACCACATCATTGTAAATCTGGGATTAACATGTTTCTAAAACCATACATACATTTATATATATATATATATATATATATATATATATATATATATATATATATATATATATATATATATATATATATATATATATATATATATATATATATATATAAGCTTCCTTTGTCTTTGTGCCTGAAAAGTGTCCACATTCTCCAACTTCCTCCAGCGTTACTGATTTTGTCTGATAGCTGACGCTGAGTTACAGTAACGCTGATGTCATCTAATGACCGCATTAAAGGATACAAAGCCATTTCACAAAGTGGGTAATACTCTTTATATGTGTAAATGTGAAACAGTTTGACTGAAAGCTGAGTGGACAAACTTCTGAAGAAGTCAGTGCTGACCGGGGCTGAAAATAAAGAAGTGAAACATCAGGACAAACACTTGCATGCTAACATTAGTTACCTAAGTAAAGTCTTTAGATAACAACAGAAAAAGAGCTTTAATAATAAATGACATTTTATCTTGTTGCACACTATTTACTAGACCTTTGTCATAAAATCATCATCTCTTTTATCAGAAAACCATCACATTTCTGGTTGTTTTTAAACTTGAAAAGGATTTATTTGTAATATCTACAGTCTGCAGTTTCTTTATTTCAGTTTTGTCATACATCTGGCCTTGGCTCCAGGAAAACATCGAGAACATACTGTAACACGCTGCTCATCTAAAACAAACACCTTCTACTGAATTAGCCCCCTATCACAACCACATTAACCACATTTAGAAGAGATTTCCAACTAAAGAATGACTTCACATTCACCTGTAGCTGTAAACTCATCTGGGTCCTGATCCCATCTGTTGAGGTCTGGAGTTGTCCCAGAAACCACTTACTGTGTGTGAAAAGGATCAACGTCCCGACATTAATTCTCCCAAACAATAATCCAATAGATGATGTGTGAGAGACGCCATCTGAAGCAATGGAAAACAGCAACGGCACAAGGAGGCTTTCTGAGAGACTCATTCCTCTGGCAGCTAAGGAGATGTTGCTCACTGATTCATGGGTGCAGTCAAGTGTGCTATTTGCTTTTCAATTAGGCCATAACCAAATGGGAGATAGGGAGGTTTTAAAAGTATTCCCATGATAGTTTAAAGAGTACAGGATTTTCTGCCTCACCATCCAATTTAGACGGAGTCCATCTGAACAATTAGCTGCTCAAACAAGCTGCCCCGGCAGAGCACATCCACCCATAATAAATAGTTATTGGCCAAATGAATTAAGGGGCTATTAGAGGACAAGTGACATTTCAGGAACACTGTGAAAGGCTGGCTGCAGGTCAAGCTGCAGTAGATTTTTCCATTCTCATGAACAAGTACATCCTCGGCTTTTTCTTCTTTTTAAAACTACACACACACACACACACACACACACACACACACACACACACACACACACACACACACATATATATATATATATATATATATATATGTTTAAATTGATTTTATTGGTGACTAAATCAAATAACATCCACACACACACACACACACACACACACACACACACACACACACACACACACACACACACACATATATATATATATGTATATATATATATTTAAATTGATTTTATTGGTGACTAAATCAAATAACATACAAAGAAATTAATATTGTAAAATGTTTTTCATAAAAAAAGAAAAAAAAACAACAAAGCTAAGTAGAGTTCTTAAAGTTGCCAGGATGATATTGTTGTTTCCCTTTAGGCTTGTCGCTCTGAAGGGTCGCCACAGCGAATCATTGCTCGGTTAAATTGTCACATGTTTTTGTGCCCTTCCTGATGCAACCTTCTGCATTTACCTGGGCTTGGGACCAGCCCTCAGAAAACAATCCTCCTCGGGGCTGCAGCTGCCAGTATGATATTGTATGATATTTCAATGTGTGATAATAATAAGGCAACATGACAACATGAACATCTAGTCATTACATCAATTTAATTGCTGATCCTGAAATTGAAGACTTTTCCAGACCAGCAACTGCCTGCATGCAACTGTAAAAACTCCACAAAAACTCTGCATCAAGGGAAGTTTAATACAGGATGTCACCTGACTTCCAGAGTTCCTGCTGTTGGATGCTTCTTTTTTTGCAGACATAATCAGACATATTATGGTACACTGGGTTTTATATGAACTTTCCTTGCACCCTCCTTCTGGTTTTTTCCTGTTGGCTGCTGTCTGTGTCAGTCATGAACAACGTACAAAAGATTTCATTTTATCTGTTTAGACTATCCCGTTTTCACCAATGGATCCGGCTGGTTACAGGACAGGTCAGTACAGGCGGAAATTAAGAAGGATGTCAGAATAATTCATGTGACCCATCCTACTTTTTTGGGATCTTTCCACTGGGGTACTAATCTAAGAAATCCCACCTAAAGGTTGGCGCTTGACACACTGCAACCCACTGATTAGTTGAAAGAATCATCATTTTCTGTGAAGAAAAAAGCAGGAACAGCTCCATGTTTAAATATATGTTAGATTTATTGACGTAAAAGTCATGTGACAAGATAAAAGAAGACATTTGAACTACTGTCCGCCTCTGGTACTGGGTCACATTCTATACTTAAATTAAAAGGAAGGTGTTGGTTGTGCCGGTTTAAGTCACATTAGCTAGCTTCACTATCACTACATCTGTGCAAAATGTAGATATCACAATTAAAAAGTAATGGAAACAACTACATTTGCAAAAAAACCTCAAATATCCCAAAAGAGTTTTTACGCTCTAAAGAAGTGCGGTTTTGTTAGACGTTTTGCATAGAAATATATCGCTAAAACGTAAAATAAACAGTTTTTCACATTCATATATCCCTGGATGTGACGTCGGGGTCATGTGACCAGTTCATGGTATGTATGAACGTAGGAGGAGATGGAATATTTTCAGAAATGATTGAAAAGAAAAATATAACGTCCATCCTTGGTAGAAAGCAACAGCAAAATGCAGAATTTTATGATGAATTACAAAGAAAAATGAGGGCGAAGGGCTTTGATAAGCTGTAGAAAATCCTCCACAACAACTGGAAAACCGTGAAACAACACTACAACATGGCAACCTGGCAAAGATCTCATGAGAACCGCTGCTGATGTGCTAAAGACCATTCAACCCTAAAACCTGCAGATTACAACTGTAGTTTGTCGAAACTTTAGTCACTTTTATTTAGCAAAAAACTGTAAGGGAAACGCAGCTACTGTTACGTATGCTATCCATCGGTACCTCTACCAGTTAAGCGTGTGGTTGCTGTGGCAGCAGAGATCAGGTTTTACCAAACAGTCCCGTTTGAGTCCTAAGATGATGATTCTCTACCCTCAACTTAGCAATGTGAACCCTGCCTGGAAGTGGCAAACATTGTCATTTTCACTGTATTGTTGCCATGTGACTGACAGGAACAGATCAGAGGTTAAAACACAGCTGATACGACAATATTTAGTGTCAGACTCTTATCATACAAAGTACATGCTTGGAAGCATAGAAGTGAACTTCTATGCTATAAGCTAAGAGCTAACAGAGCTAACCTGGCGCCAACGGGAGCTAACCAGCTAACACACCTAGGCGGTTTAAAGCTAAGTCATCCTGTTAGCCGGCTGAAAACCTCAGATGTACTACACTCTTGCAGCAGGATATCATATACCTGTCAATCAAAAGGACACGCCCCTAATTATGCTAAATTTCAAAATTAAATTACTTCTAAAGGAATGAGTTATAAAGAAATTCACTCACCCCACAGTTTTCATGACCTGATCTGTTCAAGCTGAAAGGTTTTTTGTTTTTATTTTTGTTCTAAAAATTCAATTCCACATTCAATGTTTAAATTTAATCCTACATTTATTTGAGAAAATGTTTGTAAAGTGAATTAAAATCACTGGACGGCTTTAGTCATTTCAATAAAATGTCTGACACAAAATTAAATCTTTTATGTTCAGAATAAGTCCAGTTAACCAGATCCATCTTATACGCTCATTCTTAGTTCAGGATTAAGAAAAGAACTGATGAGGTTTCAGGTCTGCAATTCCACACCCATTTCAAAGCATGTTTCAATCTGAGCTGAAACTGGACACACACGCGCACACTCGACTGATTGCTGGGCTTTGGATGTTAATACAGGATTTCAGGAAGCTATTGCTGTGCTGATGTTTCCAGCTTTAATGTGACTGGCCAGAACAATGCAGCGTTAATTTGTTTGGTTTCCGCTGCAGGACTGTGAAAACAGCGATGGCCACACAGACAGGAAAGGACATTAATAGGTGAAGAATGCTGGGGGGGGTTTCTGGGATATGTGGAGGATGTTGGACAAGGATAAAAGTTCAAAGGCAGCACGTTGGCAACACATCCTCATATTCATACAGGGATAATAAAGAAAATTCCACATGTCAGATGGAGGAAAAAGAGCATTTAAGACAGAAGGAATCATCTGATGTCATGATGAGCTCACATTAAATGGAAATAGACCCGAGTTAAACATAAGTATTTTCACTAAGAATTCACGTCGGTAGTTTTACAGACAGAAAAGCTCCTCTGTAGCTCATTCTCTCAGACCTGGTTTCTGGTTTTAGACCTGACAAGATTTTTACCAGAATGCGTCCAAAGTGTGAGACACCAGGCAAGATCCCAGGTCTACCACACCAGACAAGATCCCAGGTCTACCACACCAGACAAGATCCCAGGTCTACAACACCAGACAAGATCCCAGGTCTACATCACCAGACAAGATCCCAGGTCTACCACACCAGACAAGATCCCAGGTCTACCACACCAGACAAGATCCCAGGTCTACAACACCAGACAAGATCCAAGGTCTACAACACCAGACAAGATCCAAGGTCTACCACACCAGACAAGATCCCAGGTCTACCACACCAGGCAAGATCCCAGGTCTACCACACCAGACAAGATCCCAGGTCTACCACACCAGACAAGATCCAAGGTCTACAACACCAGACAAGATCCAAGGTCTACAACACCAGACAAGATCCCAGGTCTACCACACCAGACAAGATCCCAGGTCTACCACACCAGACAAGTTCGCAGGTCTACCACACCAGACCCGATTCCAGGTCTACCACACCAGACAAGGTCCCAGGTCTACCACACCAGACAAGATCCCAGGTCTACAACACCAGACAAGATCCCAGGTCTACAACACCAGACAAGATCCAAGGTCTACAACACCAGACAAGATCCCAGGTCTACCACACCAGACAAGATCCCAGGTCTACCACACCAGACAAGATCCCAGGTCTACCAAACTAGACAAGATCCACGGTCTACCACACCAGACAAGATCCCAGGTCTACCAAACTAGACAAGATCCAAGGTCTACCACACCAGACAAGATCCCAGGTCTACCACACCAGACAAGATCCCAGGTCTACCAAACTAGACAAGATCCCAGGTCTACCACACCAGACAAGATCCCAGGTCTACCACACCAGACCCGATTCCAGGTCTACCACACCAGACAAGATCCCAGGTCTACAACACCAGACCTGATTCCAGGTCTACCACACCAGACAAGATCCAAGGTCTACCACACCAGACAAGATCCCAGGTCTACAACACCAGACCTGATTCCAGGTCTACCAAACCAGACAAGATCCCAGGTCTACCAAACCAGACAAGATCCCAAGTCTACCACACCAGACAAGATCCCAGGTCTACAACACCAGACAAGATCCCAGGTCTACCAAACTAGACAAGATCCACGGTCTACCACACCAGACAAGATCCCAGGTCTACCAAACTAGACAAGATCCAAGGTCTACCACACCAGACAAGATCCCAGGTCTACCACACTAGACAAGATCCCAGGTCTACCAAACTAGACAAGATCCCAGGTCTACCACACCAGACAAGATCCCAGGTCTACCACACCAGACCCGATTCCAGGTCTACCACACCAGACAAGATCCCAGGTCTACAACACCAGACCTGATTCCAGGTCTACCACACCAGACAAGATCCAAGGTCTACCACACCAGACAAGATCCCAGGTCTACAACACCAGACCTGATTCCAGGTCTACCAAACCAGACAAGATCCCAGGTCTACCAAACCAGACAAGATCCCAAGTCTACCACACCAGACAAGATCCCAGGTCTACAACACCAGACAAGATCCCAGGTCTACCACACCAGACAAGATCCCAGGTCTACCACACCAGACAAGATCCAAGGTCTACCACACCAGACAAGATCCCAGGTCTACCACACCAGACAAGATCCAAGGTCTACAACACCAGACAAGATCCCAGGTCTACCACACCAGACAAGATCCCAGGTCTACCACACCAGACAATAGCAAGTTCCACTCTCCACCAGAAGAGGCTTGCACAAATGAAGTAGAAAACTGGTACATCTGTTGGTTTATGCAGAATAACTTGTGTTTCCATCAGAGTTAAATGGATCAGTGGTCTGGGGTTGATCAGGTTTCTATCAGAATTTCGACCCAGTTCTTACACATCTGACTGCAAGATATTTCTCCTGTCTAGAGCCGCCTATTTCAGTTGTGTCTACCCATGATGCACTGAACCAACAATACACTTTGCTTTGTAGTCTGCTTCCTGTATTTGTTCCATTTGAAGCAGACTGAGATGTTTGTCGGAAGGCCGGGTCTGCTTGTCTGATCCGAATCAGAGCTTGGTTGTGCATTCACAGTTCACAGCGTGAATGTATCCTTACTATCCATGGAAGTGATCCAGGGTTTGTCTAAAGCCAATCAAACAGAACTGAATGCAGTTGAATGAATGGTTTTTGGAAACTGATCTTTGGGGCTGGAAACTTGTCCCACTGTAGCCCACATGCATTATCCTCTTCTTTTACCAACAGTAAACATCTGGAGTCGAGGAGGTTGACCTTTGTGAGGTGAATGTTCTCCCACAGTGATATGAGCCTACAACGCCAACTGTGTCAAAACTGTAAAAGATATAAAAATGTCTCCTCAGTAAGTAAAAGTTTTATGTTTCATGACATATTTAAACTTGGAATGAAATTTCTCCATGAAGTCGTGCCTGAGTTTGGGCTCCAACGTGGGCTTGATTCATGAGTTTCAAACACCATTCATGGGCGAAATTAAGTGGAATTCTTTTCCAACTTTTGTAAACGGCGTGCAGCACTCTTCTCTTCTCCCAACGAGTCTGAACTTTTTATGTGCTTTAGTGTTTTGCTTGCATCTTCTGAGCTATTCTAGTTCTTTTTGGCAGAGGCTTTTATCCAAAGCGACTTACATGTGAGAAGTGATCTTTTTAATTAACCTAACACACACACGTCTCCAGAGTACCTGGAGAGAACCCACGGTGAGAACATGCAAACTCCACACTGTTCTACACCCCCAGCCGCAGTGCAAACCAGGGACCTTCTTGCTGTGAGGGCACAGTGCTAACCACTACGCCGCCATGCTGCCCAAAAGCTGTGTGATGAGTAATGACCAGATGTTAATGGGAGAAATGTATGAATCAAAATAATGCCAATGTAATAATGCCATTTATAATGGTCACTAAATTGATTGAATGTAAAAAAAAAAAAAAAGGACTTTTCATTGTTGTGATGCAGGTCAGTTCAATGTCTGACTGCTGACTGAAGTATAAGACTGAAGATGAGTTTATAAATCCGTGGTCCTTGATTTTTTTTTATGCAGTGTAGTTTCTTCAAACTGACCCCTGACCCCATGCCTGTTGAATGGCGTGGAAGCTGCTTCTCTACAGCTGTAAGAAGTCTGTGATAGCATTGAGAGGATTTGCTTATCAGTAGCTGCACATGTTCTCCTGTTGAAAAACAACAGGCAATCTAAGACCACACATGTCCCCAGGGTGGATAGCTGCAGTTTTAATAAACACCCTGCATGTGTGTGTGTGTGTGTGTGTGTGTGTGTGTGTGTGTGTGTGTGTGTGTGTGTGTGCTCCTCTTTCACTTCTTCATTTTAAAAGAATGCTGAGCCAATTTCACAATAGTTTCAGACAGACTGGATTAGCTTGCATGTACCGTTACACACACACACACACACACACACGCACAGACACACACACACATACACACACAATAAAGTAAGGACGGCGAGTGTGAACGCACCAACTGTTAACTCTTTCCTTTCATGATGGAAAACACACAGGAAAGCAGCCTGAACAAAAATATCAGCCTTTTAAAGTTATTTGCTGGTACTGGTAGCCCTCAGTGGACCAGAAACCTGAAGCTGGGTTAAGCTAGCTGCTGATCTGTAAGTTGTTATTCATAAATTCTCTGTTTCTGAGTGTGACATGAGCGCAGATCCAGCAACAATCATCATGATTTTAGCATAAATACACCAGAATCAGATTTATCTGTCATTACATATACATAAAATTAAGTGAGAAAAACTCTGTTTTCTAAAGAAAAAATAACAGCTTAAAACTGATTAACATTCAGGTAAAAAGGCTCAGTGATACAACATAAAGTCCAATACCGACATTCATTGTGTAGGACATTCGTGTGAAGTACGGCAAATGAAAGAAGGTTGACAACCTCTGTCATACTGAATAAAGCAGCACAAATCTAAAACATATACAGTAGTATAAAAACTGCAAGTGTTATAAAAACTTCTGATATCTAGTCAGATAAAAGCCATTTTTTCATCTGCTTCTTGTTTAAATTGTTGGGTGACATGGTCTGGAGAGCAGTACTGGAGGATGAGAGGGGTCCTGGATGATGCTGAGTGCTCTCCTGATAGATTGACTGTGATAATACTGTTCTTATGATGTGTAAAGATGTCCTGTTTCAGCTTCCGTACCAGACTGATTGCATATGTCAGCACTGTCTGTGATGCATCGAGTAAACAGCAACAGCTGCTTCTTTCTGTTTGTCTTTCTCGAGGTTCATTTCAAAGAAAAGCCTCTTCTAAACTTTCCTTGAATTGAGGGACGTGTTTAGGGTCCATTCAGCATCCTCAGAGGTGTGTTCAGCCGTGTTTAAAAGAAGAAACCTGTTACTTTTCCCATCAATTATTGATGGTTGTTAGAAGCTGCGTCCTCTCTTCCTCCTCAAAGTCATGAGGATCCCAGATCTACCATACTACACAAGATCCCAGGTCTAAAAACACCAGACAAGATCCCAGGTCTAAAAACACCAGGCAAGATCCCAGGTCTACAACACCAGACAAGATCCCAGGTCTACCAAACCAGACAAGATCCCAGACGTACCACACCAGACAAGATCCCAGGTCTACCACACCAGACAACATCCCAGGTCTACAACACCAGACAAGATCCCAGGTCTACAACACCAGACAAGATCCCAGGTCTACCACACCAGGCAAGATCCCAGGACTAAAAACACCAGGCAAGATCCCAGGTCTACCAAACCAGACAAGATCCCAGGTCTACAACACCAGGCAAGATCCAAGGTCTACCACGCTAGACAAGATCCCAGGTCTACAACACCAGACAAGATCCCAGGTCTACCACACCAGACAAGATTCAAGGTCTACCACACCAGACAAGATCCCAGGTCTACAACACCAGACAAGATCCCAGGTCTACAACACCAGACAAGATCCCAAGTCTACCACACCAGACAAGATCCCAGACGTACCACACCAGACAAGATCCCAGGTCTACCACACCAGACAAGATCCCAGACGTACCACACCAGAAAAGATCCCAGGTCTACCACACCAGACAAGATCCCAGGTCTACAACACCAGACAAGATCCCAGGTCTACAACACCAGACAAGATCCCAGGTCTACCACACCAGGCAAGATCCCAGGTCTAAAAACACCAGGCAAGATCCCAGGTCTACCAAACCAGACAAGATCCCAGGTCTACAACACCAGGCAAGATCCCAGGTCTACCACACTAGACAAGATCCCAGGTCTACAACACCAGACAAGATCCCAGGTCTACCAAACCAGACAAGATCCCAGGTCTACAACACCAGGCAAGATCCCAGGTCTACCAAACCAGACAAGATCCCAGGTCTACAACACCAGGCAAGATCCAAGGTCTACCACGCTAGACAAGATCCCAGGTCTACAACACCAGACAAGATCCCAGGTCTACCACACCAGAAAAGATTCAAGGTCTACCACAACAGACAAGATCCCAGGTCTACAACACCAGACAAGATCCCAGGTCTACAACACCAGACAAGATCCCAAGTCTACCACACCAGACAAGATCCCAGACGTACCACACCAGACAAGATCCCAGGTCTACCACACCAGACAAGATCCCAGACGTACCACACCAGAAAAGATCCCAGGTCTACCACACCAGACAAGATCCCAGGTCTACAACACCAGACAAGATCCCAGGTCTACAACACCAGACAAGATCCCAGGTCTACCACACCAGGCAAGATCCCAGGTCTAAAAACACCAGGCAAGATCCCAGGTCTACCAAACCAGACAAGATCCCAGGTCTACAACACCAGGCAAGATCCCAGGTCTACCACACCAGACAATATCCCAGGTCTACAACACCAGACAAGATCCCAGGTCTACAACACCAGACACGATCCCAAGTCTACCACACCAGTCAAGATCCCAGACGTACCACACCAGACAAGATCCCAGGTCTACCAAACCAGACAAGATCCCAGATGTACCACACCAGACAAGATCCCAGGTCTACCAAACCAGACAAGATCCCAGATGTACCACACCAGACAAGATCCCAGGTCTACAACACCAGACAAGATCCCAGGTCTACCAAACCAGACAAGATCCCAGGTCTACCACACCAGACAAGATCCCAGGTCTACCAAACCAGACAAGATCCCAGACGTGCCACACCAGACAAGATCCCAGGTCTACAACACCAGACAAGATCCCAGGTCTACCAAACCAGACAAGATCCCAGGTCTACAACCTAAACAAGATCCCAGGTGTAAAAACACCAGGCAAGATCCCAGGTCTAAAAACACCAGACAAGATCCAAGGTCTACCACACCAGACAAGATCCCAGGTCTAAAAACACCAGGCAAGATCCCAGGTCTACAACACCAGACAAGATCCAAGACGTACCACCAGACAAGATCCCAGGTCTAAAAACACCAGACAAGAGCCCAGGTCTACCACACCAGACAAGATCCCAGGTCTAAAAACACCAGGCAAGATCCTAGATCTACAACACCAGGCAAGATCCCAGGTTTACCACACCAGACAAGATCCCAGGTCTACCACACCAGGCAAGATCCCAGGTCTAAAAACACCAGACAAGATCCAAAGTCTACAACACCAGACAAGATCCCAGGTCTAAAAACACCAGGCAAGATCCCAGGTCTACAACACCAGAAGAGATCCCAGGTCTACCACACAAGAAAAGATCCCAGGTCTACCACACCAGACAAGATCCCAGGTCTACCACACCAGCCAAGATCCCAGGTCAACCACCAGGCAAGATCCAAGGTCTACCACCAGACAAGATCCCAGGTCTACAACGCCAGACAAGATCCCAGGTCTACCACACCAGACAAGATCCCAGGTCTACCACACCAGACAAGATCCAAGGTCTACCACACCAGACAAGATCCCAGGTCTAAAAACACCAGGCAAGATCCCAGGTCTACCACACCAGACAAGATCCCAGGTCTACCACACCAGACAAGATCCCAGGTCTAAAAACACCAGGCAAGATCCCAGGTCTACCACACCAGACAAGATCCCAGGTCTAAAAACACCAGGCAAGATCCCAGGTCTACCACACCAGACAAGATCCCAGGTCTACCACACCAGGCAAGATCCCAGGTCTAAAAACACCAGGCAAGATCCCAGGTCTACAACACCAGACAAGATCCCAGGTCTACAACACCAGACAAGATCCCAGGTCTACCACACCAGAAAAGATCCCAGGTCTACAACACCAGACAAGATCCCAGGTCTACCACACCAGAAAAGATCCCAGGTCTACCACACCAGGCAAGCTCCCAGGTCTAAAAACACCAGGCAAGATCCCAGGTCTACAACACCAGACAAGATCCCAGGTCTACAACACCAGACAAGATCCCAGGTCTACCACACCAGACAAGATCCCAGGTGTACCACACCAGACAAGATCCCAGGTCTACAACACCAGACAAGATCCCAGGTCTACCACACCAGACAAGATCCCAGGTGTACCACACCAGACAAGATCCCAGGTCTACCACACCAGGCAAGATCCCAGGTCTAAAAACACCAGGCTAGATCCTAGGTGTAACACACCAGACAAGATCCCAGGTCTAAAAACACCAGGCAAGATCCCAGGTCTACAACACCAGACAAGATCCCAGATCTAAAAACACCAGGCAAGATCCCAGGTCTACCACCAGGCAATATCCAAGGTCTACCACCAGACAAGATCCCAGGTCTACAACACCAGACAAGATCCCAGGTCTACCACACCAGGCTAAATCCCAAATCTACCACGCCAGACAAGATCCAAGGTCTACCACACTAGACAAGATCCCAGGTCTAAAAACACCAGGCAAGATCCCAGGTCTACAACACCAGACAAGATCCCAGGTCTAAAAACACCAGGCAAGATCCCAGGTCTACAACACCAGACAAGATCCCAGGTCTACCACACCAGACAAGATCCCAGACGTACCACACCAGACAAGATCCCAGGTCTACCACACCAGACAAGATCCCAGACGTACCACACCAGAAAAGATCCCAGGTCTACCACACCAGACAAGATCCCAGGTCTACAACACCAGACAAGATCCCAGGTCTACAACACCAGACAAGATCCCAGGTCTATCACACCAGGCAAGATCCCAGGTCTAAAAACACCAGGCAAGATCCCAGGTCTACCAAACCAGACAAGATCCCAGGTCTACAACACCAGGCAAGATCCCAGGTCTACCACACTAGACAAGATCCCAGGTCTACAACACCAGACAAGATCCCAGGTCTACAACACCAGACAAGATTCAAGGTCTACCACACCAGACACGATCCCAGGTCTACAACACCAGACAAGATCCCAGGTCTACAACACCAGACACGATCCCAAGTCTACCACACCAGACAAGATCCCAGACGTACCACACCAGACAAGATCCCAGGTCTACCAAACCAGACAAGATCCCAGATGTACCACACCAGACAAGATCCCAGGTCTACCAAACCAGACAAGATCCCAGACGTACCACACCAGACAAGATCCCAGGTCTACAACACCAGACAAGATCCCAGGTCTACCAAACCAGACAAGATCCCAGGTCTACCACACCAGACAAGATCCCAGGTCTACCAAACCAGACAAGATCCCAGACGTACCACACCAGACAAGATCCCAGGTCTACAACACCAGACAATATCCCAGGTCTACCAAACCAGACAAGATCCCAGGTCTACAACCTAAACAAGATCCCACGTGTAAAAACACCAGGCAAGATCCCAGGTCTAAAAACACCAGACAAGATCCAAGGTCTACCACACCAGACAAGATCCCAGGTCTACCACACCAGGCAAGATCCCAGGTCTAAAAACACCAGGCAAGATCCCAGGTCTACCACCAGGCAATATCCAAGGTCTACCACCAGACAAGATCCCAGGTCTACAACACCAGACAAGATCCCAGGTCTACCACACCAGGCTAAATCCCAAATCTACCACACCAGACAAGATCCAAGGTCTACCACACTAGACAAGATCCCAGGTCTAAAAACACCAGGCAAGATCCCAGGTCTACAACATCAGACAAGATCCCAGGTCTAAAAACACCAGGCAAGATCCCAGGTCTACAACACCAGACAAGATCCCAGTACTACCACACCAGACAAGATCCCAGGTCTACCACACCAGGCAAGATCCCAGGTTTAAAAACAGCAGTCAAGATCCCAGGTCTACCACACCAGACAAGATCCCAGGTCTAAAAACACCAGACAAGATCCCAGGTCTACCACACCAGGCAAGATCCCAGGTCTAAAAACACCAGGCTAGATCCTAGGTGTAACACACCTGACAAGATCCCAGGTCTAAAAACACCAGGCAAGATCCCAGGTCTACAACACCAGACAAGATCCCAGATCTAAAAACACCAGGCAAGATCCCAGGTATACCACCAGGCAATATCCAAGGTCTACCACCAGACAAGATCCGAGGTCTACAACACCAGACAAGATCCCAGGTCTACCACACCAGACAAGATCCCAGGTCTACCACACCAGACAAGATCCATGGTCTACGACACTATACAAGATCCCAGGTCTAAAAACACCAGGCAAGATCCCAGGTCTACAACAACAGACAAGATCCCAGGTCTACCACACCAGACAAGATCCCAGGTCTACCACACCAGGCAAGATCCCAGGTCTACCACACCAGACAAGATTCAAGGTCTACCACACCAGACAAGATCCCAGGTCTACAACACCAGACAAGATCCCAGGTCTACAACACCAGACAAGATCCCAAGTCTACCACACCAGACAAGATCCCAGACGTACCACACCAGACAAGATCCCAGGTCTACCACACCAGACAGGATCCCAGACGTACCACACCAGAAAAGATCCCAGGTCTACCACACCAGACAAGATCCCAGGTCTACAACACCAGACAAGATCCCAGGTCTACAACACCAGACAAGATCCCAGGTCTACCACACCAGGCAAGATCCCAGGTCTAAAATCACCAGGCAAGATCCCAGGTCTACCAAACCAGACAAGATCCCAGGTCTACAACACCAGGCAAGATCCCAGGTCTACCACACTAGACAAGATCCCAGGTCTACAACACCAGACAAGATCCCAGGTCTACCAAACCAGACAAGATCCCAGGTCTACAACACCAGGCAAGATCCCAGGTCTACCAAACCAGACAAGATCCCAGGTCTACAACACCAGGCAAGATCCAAGGTCTACCACGCTAGACAAGATCCCAGGTCTACAACACCAGACAAGATCCCAGGTCTACCACACCAGAAAAGATTCAAGGTCTACCACACCAGACAAGATCCCAGGTCTACAACACCAGACAAGATCCCAGGTCTACAACACCAGACAAGATCCCAAGTCTACCACACCAGACAAGATCCCAGACGTACCACACCAGACAAGATCCCAGGTCTACCACACCAGACAAGATCCCAGACGTACCACACCAGAAAAGATCCCAGGTCTACCACACCAGACAAGATCCCAGGTCTACAACACCAGACAAGATCCCAGGTCTACAACACCAGACAAGATCCCAGGTCTACCACACCAGGCAAGATCCCAGGTCTAAAAACACCAGGCAAGATCCCAGGTCTACCAAACCAGACAAGATCCCAGGTCTACAACACCAGGCAAGATCCCAGGTCTACCACACCAGACAAGATCCCAGGTCTACAACACCAGACAAGATCCCAGGTCTACAACACCAGACACGATCCCAAGTCTACCACACCAGTCAAGATCCCAGACGTACCACACCAGACAAGATCCCAGGTCTACCAAACCAGACAAGATCCCAGATGTACCACACCAGACAAGATCCCAGGTCTACCAAACCAGACAAGATCCCAGACGTACCACACCAGACAAGATCCCAGGTCTACAACACCAGACAAGATCCCAGGTCTACCAAACCAGACAAGATCCCAGGTCTACCACACCAGACAAGATCCCAGGTCTACCAAACCAGACAAGATCCCAGACGTGCCACACCAGACAAGATCCCAGGTCTACAACACCAGACAAGATCCCAGGTCTACCAAACCAGACAAGATCCCAGGTCTACAACCTAAACAAGATCCCAGGTGTAAAAACACCAGGCAAGATCCCAGGTCTAAAAACACCAGACAAGATCCAAGGTCTACCACACCAGACAAGATCCCAGGTCTAAAAACACCAGGCAAGATCCCAGGTCTACAACACCAGACAAGATCCAAGACGTACCACCAGACAAGATCCCAGGTCTAAAAACACCAGACAAGAGCCCAGGTCTACCACACCAGACAAGATCCCAGGTCTAAAAACACCAGGCAAGATCCTAGATCTACAACACCAGGCAAGATCCCAGGTTTACCACACCAGACAAGATCCCAGGTCTACCACACCAGGCAAGATCCCAGGTCTAAAAACACCAGACAAGATCCAAAGTCTACAACACCAGACAAGATCCCAGGTCTAAAAACACCAGGCAAGATCCCAGGTCTACAACACCAGAAGAGATCCCAGGTCTACCACACCAGAAAAGATCCCAGGTCTACCACACCAGACAAGATCCCAGGTCTACCACACCAGCCAAGATCCCAGGTCAACCACCAGGCAAGATCCAAGGTCTACCACCAGACAAGATCCCAGGTCTACAACGCCAGACAAGATCCCAGGTCTACCACACCAGACAAGATCCCAGGTCTACCACACCAGACAAGATCCAAGGTCTACCACACCAGACAAGATCCCAGGTCTAAAAACACCAGGCAAGATCCCAGGTCTACCACACCAGACAAGATCCCAGGTCTACCACACCAGACAAGATCCCAGGTCTAAAAACACCAGGCAAGATCCCAGGTCTACCACACCAGACAAGATCCCAGGTCTAAAAACACCAGGCAAGATCCCAGGTCTACCACACCAGACAAGATCCCAGGTCTACCACACCAGGCAAGATCCCAGGTCTAAAAACACCAGGCAAGATCCCAGGTCTACAACACCAGACAAGATCCCAGGTCTACAATACCAGACAAGATCCCAGGTCTACCACACCAGAAAAGATCCCAGGTCTACAACACCAGACAAGATCCCAGGTCTACCACACCAGAAAAGATCCCAGGTCTACCACACCAGGCAAGCTCCCAGGTCTAAAAACACCAGGCAAGATCCCAGGTCTACAACACCAGACAAGATCCCAGGTCTACAACACCAGACAAGATCCCAGGTCTACCACACCAGACAAGATCCCAGGTGTACCACACCAGACAAGATCCCAGGTCTACAACACCAGACAAGATCCCAGGTCTACCACACCAGACAAGATCCCAGGTGTACCACACCAGACAAGATCCCAGGTCTACCACACCAGGCAAGATCCCAGGTCTAAAAACACCAGGCTAGATCCTAGGTGTAACACACCAGACAAGATCCCAGGTCTAAAAACACCAGGCAAGATCCCAGGTCTACAACACCAGACAAGATCCCAGATCTAAAAACACCAGGCAAGATCCCAGGTCTACCACCAGGCAATATCCAAGGTCTACCACCAGACAAGATCCGAGGTCTACAACACCAGACAAGGTCCCAGGTCTACCACACCAGACAAGATCCCAGGTCTACCACACCAGACAAGATCCATGGTCTACGACACTATACAAGATCCCAGGTCTAAAAACACCAGGCAAGATCCCAGGTCTACCACCAGACAATATCCAAGGTCTACCACCAGACAAGATCCCAGGTCTACAACACCAGACAAGATCCCAGGTCTACCACACCAGGCTAAATCCCAAATCTACCACACCAGACAAGATCCAAGGTCTACCACACTAGACAAGATCCCAGGTCTAAAAACACCAGGTAAGATCCCAGGTCTACAACACCAGACAAGATCCCAGGTCTAAAAACACCAGGCAAGATCCCAGGTCTACAACACCAGACAAGATCCCAGGTCTACCACACCAGACAAGATCCCAGACGTACCACACCAGACAAGATCCCAGGTCTACCACACCAGACAAGATCCCAGACGTACCACACCAGAAAAGATCCCAGGTCTACCACACCAGACAAGATCCCAGGTCTACAACACCAGACAAGATCCCAGGTCTACAACACCAGACAAGATCCCAGGTCTATCACACCAGGCAAGATCCCAGGTCTAAAAACACCAGGCAAGATCCCAGGTCTACCAAACCAGACAAGATCCCAGGTCTACAACACCAGGCAAGATCCCAGGTCTACCACACTAGACAAGATCCCAGGTCTACAACACCAGACAAGATCCCAGGTCTACAACACCAGACAAGATTCAAGGTCTACCACACCAGACACGATCCCAGGTCTACAACACCAGGCAAGATCCCAGGTTTACCACACCAGACAAGATCCCAGGTCTACCACACCAGGCAAGATCCCAGGTCTAAAAACACCAGACAAGATCCAAAGTCTACAACACCAGACAAGATCCCAGGTCTAAAAACACCAGGCAAGATCCCAGGTCTACAACACCAGAAGAGATCCCAGGTCTACCACACCAGAAAAGATCCCAGGTCTACCACACCAGACAAGATCCCAGGTCTACCACACCAGCCAAGATCCCAGGTCAACCACCAGGCAAGATCCAAGGTCTACCACCAGACAAGATCCCAGGTCTACAACGCCAGACAAGATCCCTTGTCTACCACACCAGACAAGATCCCAGGTCTACCACACCAGACAAGATCCAAGGTCTACCACACCAGACAAGATCCCAGGTCTAAAAACACCAGGCAAGATCCCAGGTCTACCACACCAGACAAGATCCCAGGTCTACCACACCAGACAAGATCCCAGGTCTAAAAACACCAGGCAAGATCCCAGGTCTACCACACCAGACAAGATCCCAGGTCTAAAAACACCAGGCAAGATCCCAGGTCTACCACACCAGACAAGATCCCAGGTCTACCACACCAGGCAAGATCCCAGGTCTAAAAACACCAGGCAAGATCCCAGGTCTACAACACCAGACAAGATCCCAGGTCTACAACACCAGACAAGATCCCAGGTCTACCACACCAGAAAAGATCCCAGGTCTACAACACCAGACAAGATCCCAGGTCTACCACACCAGAAAAGATCCCAGGTCTACCACACCAGGCAAGCTCCCAGGTCTAAAAACACCAGGCAAGATCCCAGGTCTACAACACCAGACAAGATCCCAGGTCTACAACACCAGACAAGATCCCAGGTCTACCACACCAGACAAGATCCCAGGTGTACCACACCAGACAAGATCCCAGGTCTACAACACCAGACAAGATCCCAGGTCTACCACACCAGACAAGATCCCAGGTGTACCACACCAGACAAGATCCCAGGTCTACCACACCAGGCAAGATCCCAGGTCTAAAAACACCAGGCTAGATCCTAGGTGTAACACACCAGACAAGATCCCAGGTCTAAAAACACCAGGCAAGATCCCAGGTCTACAACACCAGACAAGATCCCAGATCTAAAAACACCAGGCAAGATCCCAGGTCTACCACCAGGCAATATCCAAGGTCTACCACCAGACAAGATCCGAGGTCTACAACACCAGACAAGGTCCCAGGTCTACCACACCAGACAAGATCCCAGGTCTACCACACCAGACAAGATCCATGGTCTACGACACTATACAAGATCCCAGGTCTAAAAACACCAGGCAAGATCCCAGGTCTACCACCAGACAATATCCAAGGTCTACCACCAGACAAGATCCCAGGTCTGCAACACCAGACAAGATCCCAGGTCTACCACACCAGGCTAAATCCCAAATCTACCACACCAGACAAGATCCAAGGTCTACCACACTAGACAAGATCCCAGGTCTAAAAACACCAGGTAAGATCCCAGGTCTACAACACCAGACAAGATCCCAGGTCTAAAAACACCAGGCAAGATCCCAGGTCTACAACACCAGACAAGATCCCAGGTCTACCACACCAGACAAGATCCCAGACGTACCACACCAGACAAGATCCCAGGTCTACCACACCAGACAAGATCCCAGACGTACCACACCAGAAAAGATCCCAGGTCTACCACACCAGACAAGATCCCAGGTCTACAACACCAGACAAGATCCCAGGTCTACAACACCAGACAAGATCCCAGGTCTATCACACCAGGCAAGATCCCAGGTCTAAAAACACCAGGCAAGATCCCAGGTCTACCAAACCAGACAAGATCCCAGGTCTACAACACCAGGCAAGATCCCAGGTCTACCACACTAGACAAGATCCCAGGTCTACAACACCAGACAAGATCCCAGGTCTACAACACCAGACAAGATTCAAGGTCTACCACACCAGACACGATCCCAGGTCTACAACACCAGACAAGATCCCAGGTCTACAACACCAGACACGATCCCAAGTCTACCACACCAGACAAGATCCCAGACGTACCACACCAGACAAGATCCCAGGTCTACCAAACCAGACAAGATCCCAGATGTACCACACCAGACAAGATCCCAGGTCTACCAAACCAGACAAGATCCCAGACGTACCACACCAGACAAGATCCCAGGTCTACAACACCAGACAAGATCCCAGGTCTACCAAACCAGACAAGATCCCAGGTCTACCACACCAGACAAGATCCCAGGTCTACCAAACCAGACAAGATCCCAGACGTACCACACCAGACAAGATCCCAGGTCTACAACACCAGACAATATCCCAGGTCTACCAAACCAGACAAGATCCCAGGTCTACAACCTAAACAAGATCCCAGGTGTAAAAACACCAGGCAAGATCCCAGGTCTAAAAACACCAGACAAGATCCAAGGTCTACCACACCAGACAAGATCCCAGGTCTACCACACCAGGCAAGATCCCAGGTCTAAAAACACCAGGCAAGATCCCAGGTCTACCACCAGGCAATATCCAAGGTCTACCACCAGACAAGATCCCAGGTCTACAACACCAGACAAGATCCCAGGTCTACCACACCAGGCTAAATCCCAAATCTACCACACCAGACAAGATCCAAGGTCTACCACACTAGACAAGATCCCAGGTCTAAAAACACCAGGCAAGATCCCAGGTCTACAACATCAGACAAGATCCCAGGTCTAAAAACACCAGGCAAGATCCCAGGTCTACAACACCAGACAAGATCCCAGTACTACCACACCAGACAAGATCCCAGGTCTACCACACCAGGCAAGATCCCAGGTTTAAAAACAGCAGTCAAGATCCCAGGTCTACCACACCAGACAAGATCCCAGGTCTAAAAACACCAGACAAGATCCCAGGTCTACCACACCAGGCAAGATCCCAGGTCTAAAAACACCAGGCTAGATCCTAGGTGTAACACACCAGACAATATCCCAGGTCTAAAAACACCAGGCAAGATCCCAGGTCTACAACACCAGACAAGATCCCAGATCTAAAAACACCAGGCAAGATCCCAGGTCTACCACCAGGCAATATCCAAGGTCTACCACCAGACAAGATCCGAGGTCTACAACACCAGACAAGATCCCAGGTCTACCACACCAGACAAGATCCCAGGTCTACCACACCAGACAAGATCCATGGTCTACGACACTATACAAGATCCCAGGTCTAAAAACACCAGGCAAGATCCCAGGTCTACAACAACAGACAAGATCCCAGGTCTACCACACCAGACAAGATCCCAGGTCTACCACACCAGGCAAGATCCCAGGTCTAAAAACACCAGGCAAGATCCCAGGTCTACCACCAGGCAATATCCAAGGTCTACCACCAGACAAGATCCCAGGTCTACAACACCAGACAAGATCCCAGGTCTACCACACCAGGCTAAATCCCAAATCTACCACACCAGACAAGATCCAAGGTCTACCACACTAGACAAGATCCCAGGTCTAAAAACACCAGGCAAGATCCCAGGTCTACAACACCAGACAAGATCCCAGGTCTAAAAACACCAGGCAAGATCCCAGGTCTACAACACCAGACAAGATCCCAGGTCTACCACACCAGACAAGATCCCAGACGTACCACACCAGACAAGATCCCAGGTCTACCACACCAGACAAGATCCCAGACGTACCACACCAGAAAAGATCCCAGGTCTACCACACCAGACAAGATCCCAGGTCTACAACACCAGACAAGATCCCAGGTCTACAACACCAGACAAGATCCCAGGTCTATCACACCAGGCAAGATCCCAGGTCTAAAAACACCAGGCAAGATCCCAGGTCTACCAAACCAGACAAGATCCCAGGTCTACAACACCAGGCAAGTTCCCAGGTCTACCACACTAGACAAGATCCCAGGTTTACAACACCAGACAAGATCCCAGGTCTACCACACCAGACAAGATTCAAGGTCTACCACACCAGACAAGATCCCAGGTCTACAACACCAGACAAGATCCCAGGTCTACAACACCAGACACGATCCCAAGTCTACCACACCAGACAAGATCCCAGACGTACCACACCAGACAAGATCCCAGGTCTACCAAACCAGACAAGATCCCAGATGTACCACACCAGACCAGATCCCAGGTCCACCAAACCAGACAAGATCCCAGACGTACCACACCAGACAAGATCCCAGGTCTACAACACCAGACAAGATCCCAGGTCTACCAAACCAGACAAGATCCCAGGTCTACCACACCAGACAAGATCCCAGGTCTACCAAACCAGACAAGATCCCAGACGTACCACACCAGACAAGATCCCAGGTCTACAACACCAGACAAGATCCCAGGTCTACCAAACCAGACAAGATCCCAGGTCTACAACCTAAACAAGATCCCAGGTGTAAAAACACCAGGCAAGATCCCAGGTCTAAAAACACCAGACAAGATCCAAGGTCTACCACACCAGACAAGATCCCAGGTCTACCACACCAGGCAAGATCCCAGGTCTAAAAACACCAGGCAAGATCCCAGGTCTACCACCAGGCAATATCCAAGGTCTACCACCAGACAAGATCCCAGGTCTACAACACCAGACAAGATCCCAGGTCTACCACACCAGGCTAAATCCCAAATCTACCACACCAGACAAGATCCAAGGTCTACCACACTAGACAAGATCCCAGGTCTAAAAACACCAGGCAAGATCCCAGGTCTACAACACCAGACAAGATCCCAGGTCTAAAAACACCAGGCAAGTTCCCAGGTCTACCACACTAGACAAGATCCCAGGTTTACAACACCAGACAAGATCCCAGGTCTACCACACCAGACAAGATTCAAGGTCTACCACACCAGACAAGATCCCAGGTCTACAACACCAGACAAGATCCCAGGTCTACAACACCAGACACGATCCCAAGTCTACCACACCAGACAAGATCCCAGACGTACCACACCAGACAAGATCCCAGGTCTACCAAACCAGACAAGATCCCAGATGTACCACACCAGACCAGATCCCAGGTCCACCAAACCAGACAAGATCCCAGACGTACCACACCAGACAAGATCCCAGGTCTACAACACCAGACAAGATCCCAGGTCTACCAAACCAGACAAGATCCCAGGTCTACCACACCAGACAAGATCCCAGGTCTACCAAACCAGACAAGATCCCAGACGTACCACACCAGACAAGATCCCAGGTCTACAACACCAGACAAGATCCCAGGTCTACCAAACCAGACAAGATCCCAGGTCTACAACCTAAACAAGATCCCAGGTGTAAAAACACCAGGCAAGATCTCAGGTCTAAAAACACCAGACAAGATCCAAGGTCTACCACACCAGACAAGATCCCAGGTCTACCACACCAGGCAAGATCCCAGGTCTAAAAACACCAGGCAAGATCCCAGGTCTACCACCAGGCAATATCCAAGGTCTACCACCAGACAAGATCCCAGGTCTACAACACCAGACAAGATCCCAGGTCTACCACACCAGGCTAAATCCCAAATCTACCACACCAGACAAGATCCAAGGTCTACCACACTAGACAAGATCCCAGGTCTAAAAACACCAGGCAAGATCCCAGGTCTACAACACCAGACAAGATCCCAGGTCTAAAAACACCAGGCAAGATCCCAGGTCTACAACACCAGACAAGATCCCAGTTCTACCAGACCAGACAAGATCCCAGGTCTACCACACCAGGCAAGATCCCAGGTCTAAAAACAGCAGTCAAGATCCCAGGTCTACCACACCAGACAAGATCCCAGGTCTAAAAACACCAGGCAAGATCCCAGGTCTACCACACCAGACAAGATCCCAGGTCTACCACACCAGGCAAGATCCCAGGTCTAAAAACACCGGGCAAGATCCTAGGTGTACAACACCAGACAAGATCCCAGATCTAAAAACACCAGGCAAGATCCCAGGTCTACAACACCAGACAAGATCCCAGGTCTACCACACCAGAAAAGATCCCAGGTCTACCACACCAGACAAGAACCCAGGTCTACCACACCAGGCAAGATCCCAGGTCTAAAAACACCTGGCAAGATCCCAGGCCTAAAAACACCAGGCAAGATCCCAGGTCTAAAAACACCAGACAACATCCCAGACATACCACCAGACAAGATTCCAGGTCTACCACCAGGCAATATCCAAGGTCTACCACCAGACAAGATCCCAGGTCTACAACACCAGACAAGATCCCAGGTCTACCACACCAGACTAGATCCCAAATCTACCACACCAGACAAGATCCAAGGTCTACCACACTAGACAAGGTCCCAGGTCTAAAAACACCAGGCAAGATCCCAGGTCTACAACACCAGACAAGATCCCAGGTCTAAAAACACCAGGCAAGATCCCAGGTCTACCACACCAGGCAAGATCCCAGATCTAAAAACACCAGGCAAGATCCCAGGTCTACCACACCAGACAAGATCCCAGGTCTACCACACCAGGCTAGATCCCAGGTCTAAAAACACCAGGCAAGATCCCAGGTCTACCACCAGGCAATATCCAAGGTCTACCACCAGACAAGATCCCAGGTCTGCAACACCAGACAAGATCCCAGGTCTACCACACCAGACTAAATCCCAAATCTACCACACTAGACAAGATCCAAGGTCTACCACACTAGACAAGGTCCCAGGTCTAAAAACACCAGGCAAGATCCCAGGTCTACAACACCAGACAAGATCCCAGGTCTAAAAACACCAGGCAAGATCCCAGGTCTACAACACCAGACAAGATCCCAGGTCTCCAACACCAGACAAGATCCCAGGTCTACCACACCAGACAAGATCCCAGGTCTACCACACCAGACAAGATCCCAGGTCTACAACACCAGACAAGATCCCAGGTCTAAAAACACCAGGCAAGATCCCAGGTCTACAACACCAGACAAGATCCCAGGTCTACAACACCAGACAAGATCCCAGGTCTACCACACCAGGCAAGATCCCAGGTCTACCACACCAGGCAAGATCCCAGGTCTAAAAACACCAGGCAAGATCCCAGGTCTACCACACCAGACAAGATCCAAGGTCTACCACACCAGGCAAGGTCCCAGGTCTAAACACACCAGGCAAGATCCCAGGTCTACAACACCAGACAAGATCCCAGGTCTACAACACCAGACAAGATCCCAGGTCTACCACACCAGACAAAATCCCAGGTCTACAACACCAGACAAGATCCCAGGTGTACCACACCAGACAAGATCCCAGGTCTACAACACCAGGCAAGATCCAGGGTCTAAAAACACCAGGCAAGATCCTAGGTGTAACACACCAGACAAGATCCCAGGTCTAAAAACACCAGGCAAGATCCCAGGTCTACAACACCAGACAAGATCCCAGGTCTACCACACCAGAAAAGATCCCAGGTCTAACACACCAGAAAAGAACCCAGGTGTACCACACCAGGCAAGATCCCAGGTCTAAAAACACCAGGCAAGATCCCAGGTCTAAAAACACCAGACAACATCCCAGACGTACCACCAGACGAGATCCCAGGTCTACAACACCAGACAAGATCCCAGGTCTACCACACTAGACAAGATCCCAGGTCTTCCACACCAGACAAGATCCCAGGTCTAAAAACACCAGACAAGATCACAGATCTAAAAACACCAGGCAAGATCCCAGGTCTACAACACCAGACAAGATCCCAGGTCTACAACACCAGAATAGATCCCAGGTCTACCACACCAGGCAAGATCCCAGGTCTAAAAACACCAGACAACATCCCAGACGTACCACCAGACAAAATCCATGGTCTACAACATCAGACAAGATCCCAGGTCTACAACACCAGACAAGATCCCAGGTCTACCACACCAGACAAGATCCCAGGTCTGCCACACCAGAAAAGATCCCAAGTTCTACCACACTAGACAAGATCCCAGGTCTAAAAACACCAGGCAAGATCCCAGGTCTACCACACCAGACAAGATCCCAGGTCTACCACACCAGACAAGATACCAAGTCTAAAAACACCAGGCAAGATCCCAGGTCTACAACAGCAGACAAGATCCCAGGTCTACCACACCAGACAAGATCCCAGGTCTACAACACCAGGCAAGATCCCAGGTCTAAAAACACCAGGCATCCCAGGTCTACAACACCAGACAAGATCCCAGGTGTAAAAACACCAGACAAGATCCCAGGTCTAAAAACACCAGACAAGATCCCAGGTCTACAACACCAGACAAGATTCCAGGTCTACCACACCAGACAAGATCCCAGGTCTAAAAACACCAGACAAGATCCCAGACGTACCACCAGACAAGATCCCAGGTCTACCACACCAGACAAGATTCCAGGTCTACAACACCAGACAATATCACAGGTCTACCACACCAGGCAAGATCCCAGGTCTAAAAACACCAGACAAGATCCCAGGTTTACCACACCAGGCAAGATCCCAGGTCTAAAAACACCAGGCAAGATCCCAGGTCTACAACACCAGACAAGATCCCAGGTCTACCACACCAGAAAAGATCCCAGGTCTACCACACCAGTCAAGAACCCAGGTCCACCACTCCAGTCAAGATCCCAGGTCTAAAAACACCAGGCAAGATCCCAGGTCTAAAAACACCAGAAAAGATCCCAGACGTACCACCAGACCAGATCCCAGGTCTACAACACCAGACAAGATCCCAGGTCTACCACACCAGACAAGATCCCAGGTCTACAACACCAGCCAAGATCCATGGTATACCACACCAGAAAAGATCCCAGGTCTACAACAGCAGACAAGATCCCAGGTCTACCACACCAGACAAGATCCTAGGTCTGCCACACCAGACAAGATCCAAGGTCTACCACACCAGGCAAGATCCCAGGTCTAAAAACACCAGGCAAGACCAGATGTCTAAAAACACCAGGCAAGATCCCAGGTCTACCACACCAGACAAGATCCCAGGTCTACAACACCAGCAAAGATCCATGGTATACCACACCAGAAAAGATCCCAGGTCTACAACAGCAGACAAGATCCCAGGTCTACCACACCAGACAAGATCCCAGGTCTACCACACCAGACAAGATCCAAGGTCTACCACACCAGGCAAGATCCCAGGTCTAAAAACACCAGGCAAGATCCCAGGTCTAAAAACACCAGGCAAGATCCCAGGTCTACCACCAGGCCATATCCAAGGTCTACCACCAGACAAGATCCTAGGTCTACAACACCAGACAAGATCCCAGGTCTACCACACCAGACAAGATCCCAAATCTACCACACCAGACAAGATCCAAGGTCTACCACACTAGACAAGATCCCAGGTCTAAAAACACCAGGCAAGATCCCAGGTCTACCACACCAGACAAGATCCCAGGTCTACCACACCAGACAAGATACCAGGTCTAAAAACATCAGGCAAGATACCAGGTCTACAACAGCAGACAAGGTCCCAGGTCTACCACACCAGACAAGATCCCAGGTCTACCACACCAGGCAAGATCCCAGGTCTAAAAACACCAGGCAAGATCCCAGGTCTACCACACCAGACAAGATCCCAGGTCTAAAAACACCAGGCAAGATCCCAGGTCTACCACACCAGACAAGATCCCAAGTCTACCACACCAGACAAGATCCAAGGTCTACAACACCAGGCAAGATCCCAGGTCTAAAAACACCAGGCAAGATCCCAGGTCTACCAAACTAGACAAGATCCAAGGTCTACCACACCAGGCAAGATCCCAGGTCTAAAAACACCAGGCAAGATCCTAGGTGTACAACACCAGACACGATCCCAGGTCTAAAAACACCAGGCAAGATCCCAGGTCTACAACACCAGACAAGATCCCAGGTCTACCACACCAGAAAAGATCCCAGGTCTACCACACCAGACAAGAACCCAGGTCTACCACACCAGGCAAGATCCCAGGTCTAAAAACACCAGGCAAGATCCCAGGTCTAAAAACACCAGACAAGATCCCAGACGTACCACCAGACAAGATCCCAGGTCTACAACACCAGACAAGATCCTAGGTCTACAACACCAGACAAGATCCCAGGTCTACCACACTAGACAAGATCCCAGGTCAAAAAACACCAGGCAAGATCCCAGGTCTACCACACCAGACAAGATACCAGGTCTAAAAACACCAGGCAAGATCCCAGGTCTACAACAGCAGACAAGGTCCCAGGTCTACCACACCAGACAAGATCCCAGGTCTACCACACCAGGCAAGATCCCAGGTCTAAAAACACCAGGCAAGATCCGAGGTCTACCACACCAGACAAGATCCCAGGTCTAAAAACACCAGGCAAGATCCCAGGTCTACCACACCAGACAAGATCCCAAGTCTACCACACCAGACAAGATCCAAGGTCTACAACACCAGGCAAGATCCCAGGTCTAAAAACACCAGGCAAGATCCCAGGTCTACCAAACTAGACAAGATCCAAGGTTTACCACACCAGGCAAGATCCCAGGTCTAAAAACACCAGGCAAGATCCTAGGTGTACAACACCAGACACGATCCCAGGTCTAAAAACACCAGGCAAGATCCCAGGTCTACAACACCAGACAAGATCCCAGGTCTACCACACCAGAAAAGATCCCAGGTCTACCACACCAGACAAGAACCCAGGTCTACCACACCAGGCAAGATCCCAGGTCTAAAAACACCAGGCAAGATCCCAGGTCTAAAAACACCAGACAAGATCCCAGACGTACCACCAGACAAGATCCCAGGTCTACAACACCAGACAAGATCCCAGGTCTACAACACCAGACAAGATCCCAGGTCTACCACACCAGAAAAGACACCAGGTCTACCACACCAGGCAAGATCCCAGGTCTAAAAACACCAGACAAGATCCCAGGTCTAAAAACACCAGGCAAGATCCCAGGTCTACCACCAGGCAATATCCCAGGTCTACCACCAGACAAGATCCCAGGTCTACAACACCAGACAAGATCCCAGGTCTACCACACCAGACAAGATCCCAGGTCTACCACACCAGGCAAGATCCCAGGTCTAAAAAAACCAGGCAAGATCCCAGGTCTACCACCAGGCAATATCCAAGGTCTACCACCAGACAAGATCCCAGGTCTACAACACCAGACAAGATCCCAGGTCTACCACACCAGACGAGATCTCAAATCTACCACACCAGACAAGATCCAAGTTCTACCACACTAGACAAGATCCCAGGTCTAAAAACACCAGGCAAGATCCCAGGTCTACCACACCAGACAAGATCCCAGGTCTACCACACCAGACAAGATACCAGGTCTAAAAACACCAGGCAAGATCCCAGGTCTACAAAAGCAGACAAGATCCCAGGTCTACCACACCAGACAAGATCCCAGGTCTACAACACCAGGCAAGATCCCAGGTCTAAAAACACCAGGCAAGATCCCAGGTCTAAAAACACCAGGCAAGATCCCAGGTCTACCACCAGGCAATATCCAAGGTCTACCACCAGACAAGATCCTAGGTCTACAACACCAGACAAGATCCCAGGTCTACCACACCAGACAAGATCCCAAATCTACCACACCAGACAAGATCCAAGGTCTACCACACTAGACAAGATCCCAGGTCTAAAAACACCAGGCAAGATCCCAGGTCTACCACACCAGACAAGATCCCAGGTCTACCACACCAGACAAGATACCAGGTCTAAAAACACCAGGCAAGATCCCAGGTCTAAAAACACCAGGCAAGATCCCAGGTCTACCACACCAGACAAGATCCCAGGTCTAAAAACACCAGGCAAGATCCCAGGTCTACCACACCAGACAAGATCCCAAGTCTACCACACCAGACAAGATCCAAGGTCTACAACACCAGGCAAGATCCCAGGTCTAAAAACACCAGGCAAGATCCCAGGTCTACCAAACTAGACAAGATCCAAGGTCTACCACACCAGGCAAGATCCCAGGTCTAAAAACACCAGGCAAGATCCTAGGTCTACAACACCAGACACGATCCCAGGTCTAAAAACACCAGGCAAGATCCCAGGTCTACAACACCAGACAAGATCCCAGGTCTACCACACCAGAAAAGATCCCAGGTCTACCACACCAGACAAGAACCCAGGTCTACCACACCAGGCAAGATCCCAGGTCTAAAAACACCAGGCAAGATCCCAGGTTTAAAAACACCAGACAAGATCCCAGACGTACCACCAGACAAGATCCCAGGTCTACAACACCAGACAAGATCCTAGGTCTACAACACCAGACAAGATCCCAGGTCTACCACACTAGACAAGATCCCAGGTCTAAAAACACCAGGCAATATCCCAGGTCTACCACACCAGACAAGATACCAGGTCTAAAAACACCAGGCAAGATCCCAGGTCTACAACAGCAGACAAGGTCCCAGGTCTACCACACCAGACAAGATCCCAGGTCTACCACACCAGGCAAGATCCCAGGTCTAAAAACACCAGGCAAGATCCCAGGTCTACCACACCAGACAAGATCCCAGGTCTAAAAACACCAGGCAAGATCCCAGGTCTACCACACCAGACAAGATCCCAAGTCTACCACACCAGACAAGATCCAAGGTCTACAACACCAGGCAAGATCCCAGGTCTAAAAACACCAGGCAAGATCCCAGGTCTACCAAACTAGACAAGATCCAAGGTTTACCACACCAGGCAAGATCCCAGGTCTAAAAACACCAGGCAAGATCCCAGGTCAACAACACCAGACAAGATCCCAGGTCTACCACACCAGAAAAGATCCCAGGTCTACCACACCAGACAAGAACCCAGGTCTACCACACCAGGCAAGATCCCAGGTCTAAAAACACCAGGCAAGATCCCAGGTCTAAAAACACAGGACAAGATCCCAGACGTACCACCAGACAAGATCCCAGGTCTACAACACCAGACAAGATCCCAGGTCTACAACACCAGACAAGATCCCAGGTCTACCACACCAGAAAAGACACCAGGTCTACCACACCAGGCAAGATCCCAGGTCTAAAAACACCAGACAAGATCCCAGGTCTAAAAACACCAGGCAAGATCCCAGGTCTACCACCAGGCAATATCCCAGGTCTACCACCAGACAAGATCCCAGGTCTACCACACCAGACAAGATCCCAGGTCTACCACACCAGACGAGATCTCAAATCTACCACACCAGACAAGATCCAAGTTCTACCACACTAGACAAGATCCCAGGTCTAAAAACACCAGGCAAGATCCCAGGTCTACCACACCAGACAAGATCCCAGGTCTACCACACCAGACAAGATACCAGGTCTAAAAACACCAGGCAAAATCCCAGGTCTACAAAAGCAGACAAGATCCCAGGTCTACCACACCAGACAAGATCCCAGGTCTACAACACCAGGCAAGATCCCAGGTCTAAAAACACCAGGCAAGATCCCAGGTCTAAAAACACCAGGCAAGATCCCAGGTCTACCACCAGGCAATATCCAAGGTCTACCACCAGACAAGATCCTAGGTCTACAACACCAGACAAGATCCCAGGTCTACCACACCAGACAAGATCCCAAATCTACCACACCAGACAAGATCCCAGGTCTACCACACCAGGCAAGATCCCAGGTCTAAAAACACCAGGCAAGATCCCAGGTCTACCACACCAGACAAGATCTTAGGTCTACCACACCAGGCAAGATCCCAGGTCTAAAAACACCAGGCAAGATCCTAGGTGTACAACACCAGACAAGATCCCATGTTTAAAAACACTAGGCAAGATCCCAGGTCTACCACACCAGACAAGATCCCAGGTCTACCACACCAGACAAGATACCAGGTCTAAAAACACCAGGCAAGATACCAGGTCTACAACAGCAGACAAGGTCCCAGGTCTACCACACCAGACAAGATCCCAGGTCTACCACACCAGGCAAGATCCCAGGTCTAAAAACACCAGGCAAGATCCCAGGTCTACCACACCAGACAAGATCCCAGGTCTAAAAACACCAGGCAAGATCCCAGGTCTACCACACCAGACAAGATCCCAAGTCTACCACACCAGACAAGATCCAAGGTCTACAACACCAGGCAAGATCCCAGGTCTAAAAACACCAGGCAAGATCCCAGGTCTACCAAACTAGACAAGATCCAAGGTCTACTACACCAGGCAAGATCCCAGGTCTAAAAACACCAGGCAAGATCCTAGGTCTACAACACCAAACACGATCCCAGGTCTAAAAACACCAGGCAAGATCCCAGGTCTACAACACCAGACAAGATCCCAGGTCTACCACACCAGAAAAGATCCCAGGTCTACCACACCAGACAAGAACCCAGGTCTACCACACCAGGCAAGATCCCAGGTCTAAAAACACCAGGCAAGATCCCAGGTCTAAAAACACCAGACAAGATCCCAGACGTACCACCAGACAAGATCCCAGGTCTACAACACCAGACAAGATCCTAGGTCTACAACACCAGACAAGATCCCAGGTCTACCACACTAGACAAGATCCCAGGTCTAAAAACACCAGGCAAGATCCCAGGTCTACCACACCAGACAAGATACCAGGTCTAAAAACACCAGGCAAGATCCCAGGTCTACAACAGCAGACAAGGTCCCAGGTCTACCACACCAGACAAGATCCCAGGTCTACCACACCAGGCAAGATCCCAGGACTAAAAACACCAGGCAAGATCCCAGGTCTACCACACCAGACAAGATCCCAGGTCTAAAAACACCAGGCAAGATCCCAGGTCTACCACACCAGACAAGATCCCAAGTCTACCACACCAGACAAGATCCAAGGTCTACAACACCAGGCAAGATCCCAGGTCTAAAAACACCAGGCAAGATCCCAGGTCTACCAAACTAGACAAGATCCAAGGTTTACCACACCAGGCAAGATCCCAGGTCTAAAAACACCAGGCAAGATCCTAGGTGTACAACACCAGACACGATCCCAGGTCTAAAAACACCAGGCAAGATCCCAGGTCTACAACACCAGACAAGATCCCAGGTCTACCACACCAGAAAAGATCCCAGGTCTACCACACCAGACAAGAACCCAGGTCTACCACACCAGGCAAGATGCCAGGTCTAAAAACACCAGGCAAGATCCCAGGTCTAAAAACACAGGACAAGATCCCAGACGTACCACCAGAAAAGATCCCAGGTCTACAACACCAGACAAGATCCCAGGTCTACAACACCAGACAAGATCCCAGGTCTACCACACCAGAAAAGACACCAGGTCTACCACACCAGGCAAGATCCCAGGTCTAAAAACACCAGACAAGATCCCAGGTCTAAAAACACCAGGCAAGATCCCAGGTCTAAAAACACCAGGCAAGATCCCAGGTCTACCACCAGGCAATATCCAAGGTCTACCACCAGACAAGATCCTAGGTCTACAACACCAGACAAGATCCCAGGTCTACCACACCAGACAAGATCCCAAATCTACCACACCAGACAAGATCCAAGGTCTACCACACTAGACAAGATCCCAGGTCTAAAAACACCAGGCAAGATCCCAGGTCTACCACACCAGACAAGATCCCAGGTCTACCACACCAGACAAGATACCAGGTCTAAAAACACCAGGCAAGATACCAGGTCTACAACAGCAGACAAGGTCCCAGGTCTACCACACCAGACAAGATCCCAGGTCTACCACACCAGGCAAGATCCCAGGTCTAAAAACACCAGGCAAGATCCCAGGTCTACCACACCAGACAAGATCCCAGGTCTAAAAACACCAGGCAAGATCCCAGGTCTACCACACCAGACAAGATCCCAAGTCTACCACACCAGACAAGATCCAAGGTCTACAACACCAGGCAAGATCCCAGGTCTAAAAACACCAGGCAAGATCCCAGGTCTACCAAACTAGACAAGATCCAAGGTCTACCACACCAGGCAAGATCCCAGGTCTAAAAACACCAGGCAAGATCCTAGGTGTACAACACCAGACACGATCCCAGGTCTAAAAACACCAGGCAAGATCCCAGGTCTACAACACCAGACAAGATCCCAGGTCTACCACACCAGAAAAGATCCCAGGTCTACCACACCAGACAAGAACCCAGGTCTACCACACCAGGCAAGATCCCAGGTCTAAAAACACCAGGCAAGATCCCAGGTCTAAAAACACCAGACAAGATCCCAGACGTACCACCAGACAAGATCCCAGGTCTACAACACCAGACAAGATCCTAGGTCTACAACACCAGACAAGATCCCAGGTCTACCACACTAGACAAGATCCCAGGTCTAAAAACACCAGGCAAGATCCCAGGTCTACCACACCAGACAAGATACCAGGTCTAAAAACACCAGGCAAGATCCCAGGTCTACAACAGCAGACAAGGTCCCAGGTCTACCACACCAGACAAGATCCCAGGTCTACCACACCAGGCAAGATCCCAGGTCTAAAAACACCAGGCAAGATCCCAGGTCTACCACACCAGACAAGATCCCAGGTCTAAAAACACCAGGCAAGATCCCAGGTCTACCACACCAGAAAAGATCCCAGGTCTACCACACCAGTCAGGAACCCAGGTCTACCACTCCAGGCAAGATCCCAAGTCTAAAAACACCAGGCAAGATCCCAGGTCTAAAAACACCAGAAAAGATCCCAGACGTACCACCAGACAAGATCCCAGGTCTACCACACCAGGCAAGATCCCAGGTCTAAAAACACCAGGCAAGATCCCAGGTCTAAAAACACCAGACAAGATCCCAGACGTACCACCAGACAAGATCCCAGGTCTACAACACCAGACAAGATCCTAGGTCTACAACACCAGACAAGATCCCAGGTCTACCACACTAGACAAGATCCCAGGTCTAAAAACACCAGGCAAGATCCCAGGTCTACCACACCAGACAAGATACCAGGTCTAAAAACACCAGGCAAGATCCCAGGTCTACAACAGCAGACAAGGTCCCAGGTCTACCACACCAGACAAGATCCCAGGTCTACCACACCAGGCAAGATCCCAGGTCTAAAAACACCAGGCAAGATCCCAGGTCTACCACACCAGACAAGATCCCAGGTCTAAAAACACCAGGCAAGATCCCAGGTCTACCACACCAGACAAGATCCCAAGTCTACCACACCAGACAAGATCCAAGGTCTACAACACCAGGCAAGATCCCAGGTCTAAAAACACCAGGCAAGATCCCAGGTCTACAACACCAGACAAGATCCCAGGTGTAAAAACACCAGACAAGATCCCAGGTCTAAAAACACCAGACAAGAACCCAGGTCTACAACACCAGACAAGATCCCAGGTCTCCCACACCAGACAAGATCCCAGGTCTAAAAACACCAGACAAGATCCCAGATGTACCACCAGACAAGATCCAAGGTCTACAACACCAGACAAGATCCCAGGTCTACCACACCAGACAAGATTCCAGGTCTACAACACCAGACAATATCACAGGTCTACCACACCAGGCAAGATCCCAGGTCTAAGAACACCAGGCAAGATCCCAGGTCTACAACAGCAGACAAGATCCCATGTCTACCACACCAGACAAGATCCCAGGTCTACCACACCAGGCAAGATCCCAGGTCTAAAAACACCAGGCAAGATCCCAGGTCTACAACACCAGACAAGATCCCAGGTGTAAAAACACCAGATCAGATCCCAGGTCTAAAAACACCAGACAAGATCCCAGGTCTACAACACCAGACAAGATCCAAGGTCTACCACACCAGACAAGATCCCAGGTCTAAAAACACCAGACAAGATCCCAGACGTACCACCAGACAAGATCCCAGGTCTACCACACCAGACAAGATTCCAGGTCTACAACACCAGGCAATATCACAGGTCTACCACACCAGGCAAGATCCCAGGTCTAAAAACACCAGACAAGATCCCAGGTCTACCACACCAGGCAAGATCCCAGGTCTAAAAACACCAGGCAAGATCCTAGGTGTACAACACCAGACAAGATCCCAGGTCTAAAAACACACGGCAAGGTCCCAGGTCTACAACAACAGACAAGATCCCAGGTCTACCACACCAGAAAAGATCCCAGGTCTACCACACCAGTCAGGAACCCAGGTCTACCACTCCAGGCAAGATCCCAAGTCTAAAAACACCAGGCAAGATCCCAGGTCTAAAAACACCAGAAAAGATCCCAGACGTACCACCAGACAAGATCCCAGGTCTACAACACCAGACAAGATCCCAGGTCTACCACACCAGACAAGATCCCAGGTCTACAACACCAGCCAAGATCCATGGTATACCACACCAGAAAAGATCCCAGGTCTACAACAGCAGACAAGATCCCAGGTCTACCACACCAGACAACATCCCAGGTCGACCACACCAGGCAAGATCCCAGGTCTAAAAACACCAGGCAAGATCCCAGGTCTACAACAGCAGACAAGGTCCCAGGTCTACCACACCAGACAAGATCCCAGGTCTACCACACCAGGCAAGATCCCAGGTCTAAAAACACCAGGCAAGATCCCAGGTCTACCACACCGGACAAGATCCCAGGTCTAAAAACACCAGGCAAGATCCCAGGTCTACCACACCAGACAAGATCCCAGGTCTACCACACCAGACAAGATCCAAGGTCTACAACACCAGGCAAGATCCCAGGTCTAAAAACACCAGGCAAGATCCCAGGTCTACCAAACTAGACAAGATCCAAGGTCTACCACACCAGGCAAGATCCCAGTTCTAAAAACACCAGGCAAGATCCTAGGTCTACAACACCAGACAAGATCCCAGGTCTACCACACCAGAAAAGATCCCAGGTCTACCACACCAGAAAAGATACCAGGTCTACCACACCAGACAAGATCCCAGGTCTACCACACCAGACAAGATCCCAGGTCTACCACACCAGACAAGATCCAAGGTCTACAACACCAGACAAGATCCCAGGTCTAAAAACACCAGGCAAGATCCCAGGTCTACCACACCAGACAAGATCCCAGGTCTACAACACCAGGCAAGATCCCAGGTCTAAAAATACCAGGCAAGATCCCAGGTCTACCACCAGGCAATATCCAAGGTCTACCACCAGACAAGATCCTAGGTCTACAACACCAGACAAGATCCCGGGTCTACCACACCAGACGAGATCCCAAATCTACCACACCAGACAAGATCCAAGGTCTACAACACAAGACAAGATCCCAGGTCTAAAAACACCAGGCAAGATCCCAGGTCTACCACACCAGACAAGATCACAGGTCTACGACACCAGACAAAATACCAGGTCTGAAAACACCAGGCAAGATCCCAGGTTTACAACAGCAGACACGATCCCAGGTCTACCACACCAGACAAGATCCCAGGTCTACCAAACCAGGCAAGATCCCACGTCTAAAAACACCAGGCAAGATAACAGGTCTACAACACCAGACAAGATCCCAGGTCTACCACACCAGACAAGATCCCAGGTCTAAAAACACCAGACAAGATCCCAGATGTACCACCAGACAAGATCCCAGGTCTACAACACCAGACAAGATCCCAGGTCTACCACACCAGACAAGATTCCAGGTCTACAACACCAGACAATATCACAGGTCTACCACACCAGGCAAGATCCCAGGTCTAAGAACACCAGGCAAGATCCTAGGTGTACAACACCAAACAAGATCCCAGGTCTAAAAACACCAGACAATATCCCAGGTCTACCACACCAGGCAAGATCCCAGGTCTAAAAACACCAGGCAAGATCCTAGGTGTACAACACCAGACAAGATCCCAGGTCTAAAAACACCAGACAAGATCCCAGGTCTACCACACCAGAAAAGATCCCAGGTCTACCACACCAGACAAGAACCCAGGTCTACCACACCAGGCAAGATCCCAGGTCTAAAAACACCAGGCAAGATCCCAGGTCTAAAAACACCAGACAAGATCCCAGGTGTACAACACCAGACAAGATCCCAGGTCTACCACACCAGACAAGATCCCAGGTCTACAACACCAGACAAGATCCCAGGTCTACCACACCAGAAAAGATCCCAGGTCTACCCCACCAGGCAAGATCCCAGGTCTAAAACCACCAGGCAAGATCCCAGGTCTACCACACCAGACAAGATCCCAGGTCTACCACACCAGACAAGATCCCAGGTCTAAAAACACCAGACAAGATCCCAGATGTACCACCAGACAAGATCCCAGGTCTACAACACCAGACAAGATCCCAGGTCTACCACACCAGACAAGATTCCAGGTCTACAACACCAGACAATATCACAGGTCTACCACACAAGGCAAGATCCCAGGTCTAAGAACACCAGGCAAGATCCCAGGTCTACCACACCAAACAAGATCCCAGGTCTAAAAACACCAGACAAGATCCCAGGTCTACCACACCAGGCAAGATCCCAGGTCTAAAAACACCAGGCAAGATCCTAGGTGTACAACACCAGACAAGATCCCAGGTCTAAAAACACCAGACTAGATCCCAGGTCTACCACACCAGAAAAGATCCCAGGTCTACCACACCAGACAAGAACCCAGGTCTACCACACCAGGTAAGATCCCAGGTCTAAAAACACCAGGCAAGATCCCAGGTCTAAAAACACCAGACAAGATCCCAGGTGTACAACACCAGACAAGATCCCAGGTCTACCACACAAGACAAGATCCCAGGTCTACAACACCAGACAAGATCCCAGGTCTACCACACCAGAAAAGATCCCAGGTCTACCACACCAGGCAAGATCCCAGGTCTAAAACCACCAGGCAAGATCCCAGGTCTACCACACCAGACAAGATCCAAGGGCCAAAAACACCAGGCAAGATCCCAGGTCTACAACAGCAGACAAGATCCCAGGTCTACCACACCAGACAAGATCCCAGGTCTACCACACCAGAATAGATCCCTGGTCCAAAAAACCAGGCAAGATCCCAGGTCTACAACAGCAGACAAGATCCCAGGTGTAAAAACACCAGACAAGATCCTAGGTCTAAAAACACCAGACAAGATCCCAGGTCTACAACACCAGACAAGATCCCAGGTCTACCACACCAGACTAGTTCCCAGGTTTAAAAACACCAGACAAGATCCCAGGTCTACCACCAGATAAGATCCCAGGTCTACAACACCAGACAAGATCCCAAGTCTCTAACACCAGACAAGATCCCTGACGTACCACCAGACAAGACCCCAGGTCTACCACACCAGGCAAGATCCCAGGTATAAAAACACCAGGCAAGATCCCAGGTCTACAACACCAGACAAGATCCCAGGTCTACAACACCAGACAAGATCCCATTTCTAAAAACACCAGGCAAGATCCCAGGTCTACAACACCAGACAAGATCCCAGGTCTACAACACCAGACAAGATCCCAGGTCTACAACACCAGACAAGATCCCAGACGTACCACCAGACAAGATCCCAGGTCTAACAACACCAGACAAGATCCCAGGTCTACAACACCAGACAAGATCCCAGGTCTACCACACCAGGCAAGATCCCAGGTCTACCACACCAGACAAGATCCCAGGTCTCAAACGAAGACAAGATCCCAGGTCTACCACACCAGACAAGATCCCAGGTCTAAAAACACCAGGCAAGATCCCAGGTCTACAACACCAGACAAGATCCCAGGTCTACCACACCAGACAAGATCCCAGGTCCACAACACTAGACAAGATCCCAAGTCTACCACACCAGACAAGATCCCAGACGTACCACACCAGACAAGATCCCAGGTCTACCACACCAGGCAAGATCCCAGGTCTAAAAACACCAGGCAAGATCCCAGGTCTACAACACCAGACAAGATCCCAGGTCTAAAAACACCAAGAAAGAACCCAGGTCTACCACCAGACAAGATCCCAGGTCTACAACACCAGACAAGATCCCAAGTCTCTAACACAAGACAAGATCCCTGACGTACCACCAGACAAGACTCCAGGTCTACCACACCAGGCAAGATCCCAGGTATAAAAACACCAGGCAAGATCCCAGGTCTACAACACCAGACAAGATCCCAGGTCTACAACACCAGACAAGATCCCATTTCTAAAAACACCAGGCAAGATCCCAGGTCTACAACACCAGACAAGATGCCAGGTCTACAACACCAGACAAGATCCCAGGTCTACAACACCAGACAAGATCCCAGACGTACCACCAGACAAGATCCCAGGTCTAACAACACCAGACAAGATCCCAGGTCTACAACACCAGACAAGATCCCAGGTCTACCACACCAGGCAAGATCCCAGGTCTACCACACCAGACAAGATCCCAGGTCTCAAACGAAGACAAGATCCCAGGTCTACCACACCAGACAAGATCCCAGGTCTAAAAACACCAGGCAAGATCCCAGGTCTACAACACCAGACAAGATCCCAGGTCTACCACACCAGACAAGATCCCAGGTCCACAACACTAGACAAGATCCCAAGTCTACCACACCAGACAAGATCCCAGACGTACCACACCAGACAAGATCCCAGGTCTACCACACCAGGCAAGATCCCAGGTCTAAAAACACCAGGCAAGATCCCAGGTCTACAACACCAGACAAGATCCCAGGTCTAAAAACACCAAGAAAGAACCCAGGTCTACCACCAGACAAGATCCCAGGTCTACAACACCAGACAAGATCCCAGGTCTACCACACCAGACAAGATCCCAGGTCTACCACACCAGGCAAGATCCCAGGTCTAAAAACACCAGGCAAGATCCCAGGTCTACAACACCAGACAAGATCCCAGGTCTACCACACCAGACAAGATCCCAGGTCTAAAAACACCAGACAAGATCCCAGATGTACCACCAGACAAGATTCCAGGTCTACAACACCAGACAAGATCCCAGGTCTACCACACCAGACAAGATTCCAGGTCTACAACACCAGACAATATCACAGGTCTACCACACCAGGCAAGATCCCAGGTCTACCACACCAGACAAGATCCCAGGTCTAAAACCACCAGGCAAGATCCCAGGTCTACCACACCAGGCAAGATCCGAGGGCCAAAAACACCAGGCAAGATCCCAGGTCTACAACAGCAGACAAGATCCCAGACGTACCACCAGACAAGATCCCAGGTCTAACAACACCAGACAAGATCCCAGGTCTACAACACCAGACAAGATCCCAGGTCTACCACACCAGGCAAGATCCCAGGTCTACCACACCAGACAAGATCCCAGGTCTCAAACGAAGACAAGATCCCAGGTCTACCACACCAGACTAGTTCCCAGGTTTAAAAACACCAGACAAGATCCCAGGTCTACCACCAGATAAGATCCCAGGTCTACAACACCAGACAAGATCCCAAGTCTCTAACACCAGACAAGATCCCTGACGTACCACCAGACAAGACCCCAGGTCTACCACACCAGGCAAGATCCCAGGTATAAAAACACCAGGCAAGATCCCAGGTCTAAAACACCAGACAAGATCCCAGGTCTACAACACCAGACAAGATCCCATTTCTAAAAACACCAGGCAAGATCCCAGGTCTACAACACCAGACAAGATTCCAGGTCTACAACACCAGGCAATATCACAGGTCTACCACACCAGGCAAGATCCCAGGTCTAAAAACACCAGACAAGATCCCAGGTCTACCACACCAGGCAAGATCCCAGGTCTAAAAACACCAGGCAAGATCCTAGGTGTACAACACCAGACAAGATCCCAGGTCTAAAAACACACGGCAAGGTCCCAGGTCTACAACAACAGACAAGATCCCAGGTCTACCACACCAGAAAAGATCCCAGGTCTACCACACCAGTCAGGAACCCAGGTCTACCACTCCAGGCAAGATCCCAAGTCTAAAAACACCAGGCAAGATCCCAGGTCTAAAAACACCAGAAAAGATCCCAGACGTACCACCAGACAAGATCCCAGGTCTACAACACCAGACAAGATCCCAGGTCTACCACACCAGACAAGATCCCAGGTCTACAACACCAGCCAAGATCCATGGTATACCACACCAGAAAAGATCCCAGGTCTACAACAGCAGACAAGATCCCAGGTCTACCACACCAGACAACATCCCAGGTCGACCACACCAGGCAAGATCCCAGGTCTAAAAACACCAGGCAAGATCCCAGGTCTACAACAGCAGACAAGGTCCCAGGTCTACCACACCAGACAAGATCCCAGGTCTACCACACCAGGCAAGATCCCAGGTCTAAAAACACCAGGCAAGATCCCAGGTCTACCACACCGGACAAGATCCCAGGTCTAAAAACACCAGGCAAGATCCCAGGTCTACCACACCAGACAAGATCCCAGGTCTACCACACCAGACAAGATCCAAGGTCTACAACACCAGGCAAGATCCCAGGTCTAAAAACACCAGGCAAGATCCCAGGTCTACCAAACTAGACAAGATCCAAGGTCTACCACACCAGGCAAGATCCCAGTTCTAAAAACACCAGGCAAGATCCTAGGTCTACAACACCAGACAAGATCCCAGGTCTACCACACCAGAAAAGATCCCAGGTCTACCACACCAGAAAAGATACCAGGTCTACCACACCAGACAAGATCCCAGGTCTACCACACCAGACAAGATCCCAGGTCTACCACACCAGACAAGATCCAAGGTCTACAACACCAGACAAGATCCCAGGTCTAAAAACACCAGGCAAGATCCCAGGTCTACCACACCAGACAAGATCCCAGGTCTACAACACCAGGCAAGATCCCAGGTCTAAAAATACCAGGCAAGATCCCAGGTCTACCACCAGGCAATATCCAAGGTCTACCACCAGACAAGATCCTAGGTCTACAACACCAGACAAGATCCCGGGTCTACCACACCAGACGAGATCCCAAATCTACCACACCAGACAAGATCCAAGGTCTACAACACAAGACAAGATCCCAGGTCTAAAAACACCAGGCAAGATCCCAGGTCTACCACACCAGACAAGATCACAGGTCTACGACACCAGACAAAATACCAGGTCTGAAAACACCAGGCAAGATCCCAGGTTTACAACAGCAGACACGATCCCAGGTCTACCACACCAGACAAGATCCCAGGTCTACCAAACCAGGCAAGATCCCACGTCTAAAAACACCAGGCAAGATAACAGGTCTACAACACCAGACAAGATCCCAGGTCTACCACACCAGACAAGATCCCAGGTCTAAAAACACCAGACAAGATCCCAGATGTACCACCAGACAAGATCCCAGGTCTACAACACCAGACAAGATCCCAGGTCTACCACACCAGACAAGATTCCAGGTCTACAACACCAGACAATATCACAGGTCTACCACACCAGGCAAGATCCCAGGTCTAAGAACACCAGGCAAGATCCTAGGTGTACAACACCAAACAAGATCCCAGGTCTAAAAACACCAGACAATATCCCAGGTCTACCACACCAGGCAAGATCCCAGGTCTCAAACGAAGACAAGATCCCAGGTCTACCACACCAGACAAGATCCCAGGTCTAAAAACACCAGGCAAGATCCCAGGTCTACAACACCAGACAAGATCCCAGGTCTACCACACCAGACAAGATCCCAGGTCCACAACACTAGACAAGATCCCAAGTCTACCACACCAGACAAGATCCCAGACGTACCACACCAGACAAGATCCCAGGTCTACCACACCAGGCAAGATCCCAGGTCTAAAAACACCAGGCAAGATCCCAGGTCTACAACACCAGACAAGATCCCAGGTCTAAAAACACCAAGAAAGAACCCAGGTCTACCACCAGACAAGATCCCAGGTCTACAACACCAGACAAGATCCCAGGTCTACCACACCAGACAAGATCCCAGGTCTACCACACCAGGCAAGATCCCAGGTCTAAAAACACCAGGCAAGATCCCAGGTCTACAACACCAGACAAGATCCCAGGTCTACCACACCAGACAAGATCCCAGGTCTAAAAACACCAGACAAGATCCCAGATGTACCACCAGACAAGATTCCAGGTCTACAACACCAGACAAGATCCCAGGTCTACCACACCAGACAAGATTCCAGGTCTACAACACCAGACAATATCACAGGTCTACCACACCAGGCAAGATCCCAGGTCTACCACACCAGACAAGATCCCAGGTCTAAAACCACCAGGCAAGATCCCAGGTCTACCACACCAGGCAAGATCCGAGGGCCAAAAACACCAGGCAAGATCCCAGGTCTACAACAGCAGACAAGATCCCAGACGTACCACCAGACAAGATCCCAGGTCTAACAACACCAGACAAGATCCCAGGTCTACAACACCAGACAAGATCCCAGGTCTACCACACCAGGCAAGATCCCAGGTCTACCACACCAGACAAGATCCCAGGTCTCAAACGAAGACAAGATCCCAGGTCTACCACACCAGACTAGTTCCCAGGTTTAAAAACACCAGACAAGATCCCAGGTCTACCACCAGATAAGATCCCAGGTCTACAACACCAGACAAGATCCCAAGTCTCTAACACCAGACAAGATCCCTGACGTACCACCAGACAAGACCCCAGGTCTACCACACCAGGCAAGATCCCAGGTATAAAAACACCAGGCAAGATCCCAGGTCTAAAACACCAGACAAGATCCCAGGTCTACAACACCAGACAAGATCCCATTTCTAAAAACACCAGGCAAGATCCCAGGTCTACAACACCAGACAAGATTCCAGGTCTACAACACCAGGCAATATCACAGGTCTACCACACCAGGCAAGATCCCAGGTCTAAAAACACCAGACAAGATCCCAGGTCTACCACACCAGGCAAGATCCCAGGTCTAAAAACACCAGGCAAGATCCTAGGTGTACAACACCAGACAAGATCCCAGGTCTAAAAACACACGGCAAGGTCCCAGGTCTACAACAACAGACAAGATCCCAGGTCTACCACACCAGAAAAGATCCCAGGTCTACCACACCAGTCAGGAACCCAGGTCTACCACTCCAGGCAAGATCCCAAGTCTAAAAACACCAGGCAAGATCCCAGGTCTAAAAACACCAGAAAAGATCCCAGACGTACCACCAGACAAGATCCCAGGTCTACAACACCAGACAAGATCCCAGGTCTACCACACCAGACAAGATCCCAGGTCTACAACACCAGCCAAGATCCATGGTATACCACACCAGAAAAGATCCCAGGTCTACAACAGCAGACAAGATCCCAGGTCTACCACACCAGACAACATCCCAGGTCGACCACACCAGGCAAGATCCCAGGTCTAAAAACACCAGGCAAGATCCCAGGTCTACAACAGCAGACAAGGTCCCAGGTCTACCACACCAGACAAGATCCCAGGTCTACCACACCAGGCAAGATCCCAGGTCTAAAAACACCAGGCAAGATCCCAGGTCTACCACACCGGACAAGATCCCAGGTCTAAAAACACCAGGCAAGATCCCAGGTCTACCACACCAGACAAGATCCCAGGTCTACCACACCAGACAAGATCCAAGGTCTACAACACCAGGCAAGATCCCAGGTCTAAAAACACCAGGCAAGATCCCAGGTCTACCAAACTAGACAAGATCCAAGGTCTACCACACCAGGCAAGATCCCAGTTCTAAAAACACCAGGCAAGATCCTAGGTCTACAACACCAGACAAGATCCCAGGTCTACCACACCAGAAAAGATCCCAGGTCTACCACACCAGAAAAGATACCAGGTCTACCACACCAGACAAGATCCCAGGTCTACCACACCAGACAAGATCCCAGGTCTACCACACCAGACAAGATCCAAGGTCTACAACACCAGACAAGATCCCAGGTCTAAAAACACCAGGCAAGATCCCAGGTCTACCACACCAGACAAGATCCCAGGTCTACAACACCAGGCAAGATCCCAGGTCTAAAAATACCAGGCAAGATCCCAGGTCTACCACCAGGCAATATCCAAGGTCTACCACCAGACAAGATCCTAGGTCTACAACACCAGACAAGATCCCGGGTCTACCACACCAGACGAGATCCCAAATCTACCACACCAGACAAGATCCAAGGTCTACAACACAAGACAAGATCCCAGGTCTAAAAACACCAGGCAAGATCCCAGGTCTACCACACCAGACAAGATCACAGGTCTACGACACCAGACAAAATACCAGGTCTGAAAACACCAGGCAAGATCCCAGGTTTACAACAGCAGACACGATCCCAGGTCTACCACACCAGACAAGATCCCAGGTCTACCAAACCAGGCAAGATCCCACGTCTAAAAACACCAGGCAAGATAACAGGTCTACAACACCAGACAAGATCCCAGGTCTACCACACCAGACAAGATCCCAGGTCTAAAAACACCAGACAAGATCCCAGATGTACCACCAGACAAGATCCCAGGTCTACAACACCAGACAAGATCCCAGGTCTACCACACCAGACAAGATTCCAGGTCTACAACACCAGACAATATCACAGGTCTACCACACCAGGCAAGATCCCAGGTCTAAGAACACCAGGCAAGATCCTAGGTGTACAACACCAAACAAGATCCCAGGTCTAAAAACACCAGACAATATCCCAGGTCTACCACACCAGGCAAGATCCCAGGTCTAAAAACACCAGGCAAGATCCTAGGTGTACAACACCAGACAAGATCCCAGGTCTAAAAACACCAGACAAGATCCCAGGTCTACCACACCAGAAAAGATCCCAGGTCTACCACACCAGACAAGAACCCAGGTCTACCACACCAGGCAAGATCCCAGGTCTAAAAACACCAGGCAAGATCCCAGGTCTAAAAACACCAGACAAGATCCCAGGTGTACAACACCAGACAAGATCCCAGGTCTACCACACCAGACAAGATCCCAGGTCTACAACACCAGACAAGATCCCAGGTCTACCACACCAGAAAAGATCCCAGGTCTACCCCACCAGGCAAGATCCCAGGTCTAAAACCACCAGGCAAGATCCCAGGTCTACCACACCAGACAAGATCCCAGGTCTACCACACCAGACAAGATCCCAGGTCTAAAAACACCAGACAAGATCCCAGATGTACCACCAGACAAGATCCCAGGTCTACAACACCAGACAAGATCCCAGGTCTACCACACCAGACAAGATTCCAGGTCTACAACACCAGACAATATCACAGGTCTACCACACAAGGCAAGATCCCAGGTCTAAGAACACCAGGCAAGATCCCAGGTCTACCACACCAAACAAGATCCCAGGTCTAAAAACACCAGACAAGATCCCAGGTCTACCACACCAGGCAAGATCCCAGGTCTAAAAACACCAGGCAAGATCCTAGGTGTACAACACCAGACAAGATCCCAGGTCTAAAAACACCAGACTAGATCCCAGGTCTACCACACCAGAAAAGATCCCAGGTCTACCACACCAGACAAGAACCCAGGTCTACCACACCAGGTAAGATCCCAGGTCTAAAAACACCAGGCAAGATCCCAGGTCTAAAAACACCAGACAAGATCCCAGGTGTACAACACCAGACAAGATCCCAGGTCTACCACACAAGACAAGATCCCAGGTCTACAACACCAGACAAGATCCCAGGTCTACCACACCAGAAAAGATCCCAGGTCTACCACACCAGGCAAGATCCCAGGTCTAAAACCACCAGGCAAGATCCCAGGTCTACCACACCAGACAAGATCCAAGGGCCAAAAACACCAGGCAAGATCCCAGGTCTACAACAGCAGACAAGATCCCAGGTCTACCACACCAGACAAGATCCCAGGTCTACCACACCAGAATAGATCCCTGGTCCAAAAAACCAGGCAAGATCCCAGGTCTACAACAGCAGACAAGATCCCAGGTGTAAAAACACCAGACAAGATCCTAGGTCTAAAAACACCAGACAAGATCCCAGGTCTACAACACCAGACAAGATCCCAGGTCTACCACACCAGACTAGTTCCCAGGTTTAAAAACACCAGACAAGATCCCAGGTCTACCACCAGATAAGATCCCAGGTCTACAACACCAGACAAGATCCCAAGTCTCTAACACCAGACAAGATCCCTGACGTACCACCAGACAAGACCCCAGGTCTACCACACCAGGCAAGATCCCAGGTATAAAAACACCAGGCAAGATCCCAGGTCTACAACACCAGACAAGATCCCAGGTCTACAACACCAGACAAGATCCCATTTCTAAAAACACCAGGCAAGATCCCAGGTCTACAACACCAGACAAGATCCCAGGTCTACAACACCAGACAAGATCCCAGGTCTACAACACCAGACAAGATCCCAGACGTACCACCAGACAAGATCCCAGGTCTAACAACACCAGACAAGATCCCAGGTCTACAACACCAGACAAGATCCCAGGTCTACCACACCAGGCAAGATCCCAGGTCTACCACACCAGACAAGATCCCAGGTCTCAAACGAAGACAAGATCCCAGGTCTACCACACCAGACAAGATCCCAGGTCTAAAAACACCAGGCAAGATCCCAGGTCTACAACACCAGACAAGATCCCAGGTCTACCACACCAGACAAGATCCCAGGTCCACAACACTAGACAAGATCCCAAGTCTACCACACCAGACAAGATCCCAGACGTACCACACCAGACAAGATCCCAGGTCTACCACACCAGGCAAGATCCCAGGTCTAAAAACACCAGGCAAGATCCCAGGTCTACAACACCAGACAAGATCCCAGGTCTAAAAACACCAAGAAAGAACCCAGGTCTACCACCAGACAAGATCCCAGGTCTACAACACCAGACAAGATCCCAGGTCTACCACACCAGACAAGATCCCAGGTCTACCACACCAGGCAAGATCCCAGGTCTAAAAACACCAGGCAAGATCCCAGGTCTACAACACCAGACAAGATCCCAGGTCTACCACACCAGACAAGATCCCAGGTCTAAAAACACCAGACAAGATCCCAGATGTACCACCAGACAAGATCCCAGGTCTACAACACCAGACAAGATCCCAGGTCTACCACACCAGACAAGATTCCAGGTCTACAACACCAGACAATATCACAGGTCTACCACACCAGGCAAGATCCCAGGTCTACCACACCAGACAAGATCCCAGGTCTAAAACCACCAGGCAAGATCCCAGGTCTACCACACCAGGCAAGATCCGATGGCCAAAAACACCAGGCAAGATCCCAGGTCTACAACAGCAGACAAGATCCCAGACGTACCACCAGACAAGATCCCAGGTCTAACAACACCAGACAAGATCCCAGGTCTACAACACCAGACAAGATCCCAGGTCTACAACACCAGGCAAGATCCCAGGTCTACCACACCAGACAAGATCCCAGGTCTCAAACGAAGACAAGATCCCAGGTCTACCACACCAGACTAGTTCCCAGGTTTAAAAACACCAGACAAGATCCCAGGTCTACCACCAGATAAGATCCCAGGTCTACAACACCAGACAAGATCCCAAGTCTCTAACACCAGACAAGATCCCTGACGTACCACCAGACAAGACCCCAGGTCTACCACACCAGGCAAGATCCCAGGTATAAAAACACCAGGCAAGATCCCAGGTCTAAAACACCAGACAAGATCCCAGGTCTACAACACCAGACAAGATCCCATTTCTAAAAACACCAAACAAGATCCCAGGTCTAAAAACACCAGACAAGATCCCAGGTCTACCACACCAGGCAAGATCCCAGGTCTAAAAACACCAGGCAAGATCCTAGGTGTACAACACCAGACAAGATCCCAGGTCTAAAAACACCAGACTAGATCCCAGGTCTACCACACCAGAAAAAATCCCAGGTCTACCACACCAGACAAGAACCCAGGTCTACCACACCAGGTAAGATCCCAGGTCTAAAAACACCAGGCAAGATCCCAGGTCTAAAAACACCAGACAAGATCCCAGGTGTACAACACCAGACAAGATCCCAGGTCTACCACACAAGACAAGATCCCAGGTCTACAACACCAGACAAGATCCCAGGTCTACCACACCAGAAAAGATCCCAGGTCTACCACACCAGGCAAGATCCCAGGTCTAAAACCACCAGGCAAGATCCCAGGTCTACCACACCAGACAAGATCCAAGGGCCAAAAACACCAGGCAAGATCCCAGGTCTACAACAGCAGACAAGATCCCAGGTCTACCACACCAGACAAGATCCCAGGTCTACCACACCAGAATAGATCCCTGGTCCAAAAAACCAGGCAAGATCCCAGGTCTACAACAGCAGACAAGATCCCAGGTGTAAAAACACCAGACAAGATCCTAGGTCTAAAAACACCAGACAAGATCCCAGGTCTACAACACCAGACAAGATCCCAGGTCTACCACACCAGACTAGTTCCCAGGTTTAAAAACACCAGACAAGATCCCAGGTCTACCACCAGATAAGATCCCAGGTCTACAACACCAGACAAGATCCCAAGTCTCTAACACAAGACAAGATCCCTGACGTACCACCAGACAAGACTCCAGGTCTACCACACCAGGCAAGATCCCAGGTATAAAAACACCAGGCAAGATCCCAGGTCTACAACACCAGACAAGATCCCAGGTCTACAACACCAGACAAGATCCCATTTCTAAAAACACCAGGCAAGATCCCAGGTCTACAACACCAGACAAGATGCCAGGTCTACAACACCAGACAAGATCCCAGGTCTACAACACCAGACAAGATCCCAGACGTACCACCAGACAAGATCCCAGGTCTAACAACACCAGACAAGATCCCAGGTCTACAACACCAGACAAGATCCCAGGTCTACCACACCAGGCAAGATCCCAGGTCTACCACACCAGACAAGATCCCAGGTCTCAAACGAAGACAAGATCCCAGGTCTACCACACCAGACAAGATCCCAGGTCTAAAAACACCAGGCAAGATCCCAGGTCTACAACACCAGACAAGATCCCAGGTCTACCACACCAGACAAGATCCCAGGTCCACAACACTAGACAAGATCCCAAGTCTACCACACCAGACAAGATCCCAGACGTACCACACCAGACAAGATCCCAGGTCTACCACACCAGGCAAGATCCCAGGTCTAAAAACACCAGGCAAGATCCCAGGTCTACAACACCAGACAAGATCCCAGGTCTAAAAACACCAAGAAAGAACCCAGGTCTACCACCAGACAAGATCCCAGGTCTACAACACCAGACAAGATCCCAGGTCTACCACACCAGACAAGATCCCAGGTCTACCACACCAGGCAAGATCCCAGGTCTAAAAACACCAGGCAAGATCCCAGGTCTACAACACCAGACAAGATCCCAGGTCTACCACACCAGACAAGATCCCAGGTCTAAAAACACCAGACAAGATCCCAGATGTACCACCAGACAAGATTCCAGGTCTACAACACCAGACAAGATCCCAGGTCTACCACACCAGACAAGATTCCAGGTCTACAACACCAGACAATATCACAGGTCTACCACACCAGGCAAGATCCCAGGTCTACCACACCAGACAAGATCCCAGGTCTAAAACCACCAGGCAAGATCCCAGGTCTACCACACCAGGCAAGATCCGAGGGCCAAAAACACCAGGCAAGATCCCAGGTCTACAACAGCAGACAAGATCCCAGACGTACCACCAGACAAGATCCCAGGTCTAACAACACCAGACAAGATCCCAGGTCTACAACACCAGACAAGATCCCAGGTCTACCACACCAGGCAAGATCCCAGGTCTACCACACCAGACAAGATCCCAGGTCTCAAACGAAGACAAGATCCCAGGTCTACCACACCAGACTAGTTCCCAGGTTTAAAAACACCAGACAAGATCCCAGGTCTACCACCAGATAAGATCCCAGGTCTACAACACCAGACAAGATCCCAAGTCTCTAACACCAGACAAGATCCCTGACGTACCACCAGACAAGACCCCAGGTCTACCACACCAGGCAAGATCCCAGGTATAAAAACACCAGGCAAGATCCCAGGTCTAAAACACCAGACAAGATCCCAGGTCTACAACACCAGACAAGATCCCATTTCTAAAAACACCAGGCAAGATCCCAGGTCTACAACACCAGACAAGATCCCAGGTCTACAACACCAGACAAGATCCCAGGTCTACAACACCAGACAAGATCCCAGACGTACCACCAGACAAGATCCCAGGTCTAACAACACCAGACAAGATCCCAGGTCTACAACACCAGACAAGATCCCAGGTCTACCACACCAGGCAAGATCCCAGGTCTACCACACCAGACAAGATCCCAGGTCTCAAACGAAGACAAGATCCCAGGTCTACCACACCAGACAAGATCCCAGGTCTACCACACCAGGCAAGATCCCAGGTCTAAAAACACCAGGCAAGATCCCAGGTCTACAACACCAGACAAGATCCCAGGTCTACAACACCAGACAAGATCCCAGGTCTCAAAACACCAGACAAGATCCCAGATGTACCACCAGACAAGATCCCAGGTCTACAACACCAGACAAGATCCCAGGTCTACCACACCAGACAAGATTCCAGGTCTACAACACCAGACAATATCACAGGTCTACCACACCAGGCAAGATCCCAGGTCTACCACACCAGACAAGATCCCAGGTCTAAAACCACCAGGCAAGATCCCAGGTCTACCACACCAGGCAAGATCCGAGGGCCAAAAACACCAGGCAAGATCCCAGGTCTACAACAGCAGACAAGATCCCAGGTCTACCACACCAGACAAGATCCCAGGTCTACCACACCAGACAAGATCGCAGGTCCAAAATAAACCAGGCAAGATCCCAGGTCTACAACACCAGACAAGATCCCAGGTGTAAAAACACCAGACAAGATCCCAGGTCTACCACCAGATAAGATCCCAGGTCTACAACACCAGACAAGATCCCAGGTCTCTAACACCAGACAAGATCCCAGACATACCACCAGACAAGACCCCAGGTCTGCCACACCAGGCAAGATCCCAGGTCTCTAACACCAGACAAGATCCCAGACATACCACCAGACAAGACCTCAGGTCTGCCACACCAGGCAAGATCCCAGGTCTAAAAACACCTGGCAAGATCCCAGGTCTACAACACCAGACAAGATCCCAGGTCTACAACACCAGGCAAGATCCAATTTCTAAAAACACCAGACAAGATCCCAGACGTACCACCAGACAAGATCCCAGGTCTAAAAACACCAGACAGGATCCCAGGTCTACAACACCAGACAAGATCCCAGGTCTACCACACCAGGCAAGATCCCAGGTCTACCACACCAGACAAGATCCCAGGTCTCAAACCCAGACAAGATCCCAGGTCTACCACACCAGACAAGATCCCAGGTCTAAAAACACCAGGCAAGATCCCAGGTCTACCACACCAGATAAGATCCCAGGTCTACCACACCAGACAAGCTCCCAGGTCTACAACACCAGACAAGATCCCAAGTTTACCACACAAGACAAGATCCCAGACGTACCACACCAGACAAAATCCCAGGTCTACAAACACCAGACAAGATCCCAAGTCTACCACACCAGACAAGATCCCAGGTCTACCACACCAGGCAAGATCCCAGGTCTACAAACACCAGGCAAGATCCCAGGTCTACAACACCAGACAAGATCCCAGGTGTAAAAACACCAGACAAGATCCCAGGTCTAAAAACACCAGACAAGATCCCAGGTCTACCACCTCAGACAAGATCCCAGGTCTACCACACCAGACAAGATCACAGGTCTAAAAACACCAGAAAAGATCCCAGATGTACCACCAGACAAGATCCCAGGTCTACAACACCAGACAAGATCCCAGGTCTACCACACCAGACAAGATCCCAGGTCTACATCACCAGCCAAGATCCCAGGTCTACAACACCAGACAAGATCCCAAATCTACCACACCAGACAAGATCCCAGGTCTACCACACCAGACAAGATCCCAGGTCTACCACACCAGACAAGATCCCAGGTCTACCACACCAGGCAAGATCCCAGGTCTAAAAACACCAGGCAAGATCCCAGGTCTACCACCAGGCAATATCCAAGGTCTACCACCAGACAAGATCCCAGGTCTACAACACCAGACAAGATCCCAGGTCTACCACACCAGACAAGATCCCAAATCTACCACACCAGACAAGATCCCAGGTCTACCACACCAGGAGAGATCCCAGGTCTAAAAACACCAGGCAAGATCCCAGGTCTACCACACCAGACAAGATCTTAGGTCTACCACACCAGGCAAGATCCCAGGTCGAAAAACACCAGGCAAGATCCCAGGTCGACCAAACTAGACAAGATCCAAGGTCTACCACACCAGGCAAGATCCCAGGTCTAAAAACACCAGGCAAGATCCCAGGTCTAAAAACACCAGACAAGATCCCAGACGTACCACGAGACAAGATCCCAGGTCTACAACACCAGACAAGATCCCAGGTCTACCACACCAGACAAGATCCCAGGTCTAAAAACACCAGGCAAGATCCCAGGTCTACAACACCAGACAAGATCCCAGGTGTAAAAACACCAGACAAGATCCCAGGTCTAAAAACACCAGACAAGATCCAAGGTCTACAACACCAGACAAGATCCCAGGTCTACCACACCAGACAAGATCCCAGGTCTCAAAACACCAGACAAGATCCCAGACGTACCACCAGACAAGATCCCAGGTCTACAACACCAGACAAGATCCAAGGTCTACCACACCAGACAAGATTCCAGGTCTACAACACCAGACAAGATCCCAGGTCTACCACACCAGGCAAGATCCCAGGTCTAAAAACACCAGGCAAGATCCCAGGTCTACCACACCAGACAAGATCTTAGGTCTACCACACCAGGCAAGATCCCAGGTCGAAAAACACCAGGCAAGATCCCAGGTCTACCAAACTAGACAAGATCCAAGGTCTACCACACCAGGCAAGATCCCAGGTCAAAAAACACCAGGCAAGATCCTAGGTGTACAACGCCAGACAAGATCCCATGTTTAAAAACACTAGGCAAGATCCCAGGTCTACAACACCAGACAAGATCCCAGGTCTACCACACCAGAAAAGATCCCAGGTCTAAAAACACCAGACAAGAACCGAGGTCTACCACACCAGGCAAGATCCCAGGTCTAAAAACACCAGGCAAGATCCCAGGTCTAAAAACACCAGACAAGATCCCAGACGTACCACGAGACAAGATCCCAGGTCTACAACACCAGACAAGATCCCAGGTCTACCACACCAGACAAGATCCCAGGTCTAACAACACCAGGCAAGATCCCAGGTCTACAACACCAGACAAGATCCCAGGTGTAAAAACACCAGACAAGATCCCAGGTCTAAAAACACCAGATAAGATCCAAGGTCTACAACACCAGACAAGATCCCAGGTCTACCACACCAGACAAGATCCCAGGTCTAAAAACACCAGACAAGATCCCAGACGTACCACCAGACAAGATCCCAGGTCTACAACACCAGACAAGATCCAAGGTCTACCACACCAGACAAGATTCCAGGTCTACCACACCAGGCAAGATCCCAGGTCTACAACACCAGAGAAGATCCCAGGTCTAAGAACACCAGGCAAGATCCCAGGTCTACCACACCAAACAAGATCCCAGGTCTAAAAACAGCAGACAAGATACCAGGTCTACCACACCAGGCAAGATCCCAGGTCTAAAAACACCATGCAATATCCTAGGTGTACAACACAAGACAAGATCCCAGGTCTAAAAACACCAGGCAAGATCCCAGGTCTACAACACCAGACAAGATCCCAGGTCTACCACACCAGAAAAGATCCCAGGTCTACCACACCAGACAAGAACCCAGGTCTACCACACCAGGCAAGATCCCAGGTCTAAAAACACCAGGCAAGATCCCAGGTCTAAAAACACCAGACAAGATCCCAGACGTACCACCAGACAAGATCCCAGGTCTACAACACCAGACAAGATCCCAGGTCTACCACACCAGACAAGATCCCAGGTCTACAACACCAGACAAGATCCCAGGTCTACCACACCAGAAAAGATCCCAGGTCTACCACACCAGGCAAGATCCCAGGTCTAAAAACACCAGGCAAGATCCCAGGTCTACAACACCAGAGAAGATCCCAGGTCTAAAAACACCAGACAAGATCCCAGGTCTACAACACCAGACAAGATCCCAGACGTACCACCAGACAAGATCCCAGGTCTAACAACACCAGACAAGATCCCAGGTCTACAACACCAGACAAGATCCCAGGTCTACCACACCAGGCAAGATCCCAGGTCTACCACACCAGACAAGATCCCAGGTCTCAAACGAAGACAAGATCCCAGGTCTACCACACCAGACAAGATCCCAGGTCTAAAAACACCAGGCAAGATCCCAGGTCTACAACACCAGACAAGATCCCAGGTCTACCACACCAGACAAGATCCCAGGTCTACAACACCAGACAAGATCCCAAGTCTACCACACCAGACAAGATCCCAGACGTACCACACCAGACAAGATCCCAGGTCTACCACACCAGGCAAGATCCCAGGTCTACAACACCAGACAAGATCCCAGGTCTAAAAACACCAGGCAAGATCCCAGGTCTACCACCAGACAAGATCCCAGGTCTACCACACCAGACAAGATCCCAGGTCTACCACACCAGACAAGATCCCAGGTCTACCACACCAGGCAAGATCCCAGGTCTACCACACCAGACAAGATCCCAGGTCTAAAACCACCAGGCAAGATCCCAGGTCTACCACACCAGACAAGATCCAAGGGCCAAAAACACAAGGCAAGATCCCAGGTCTACAACAGCAGACAAGATCCCAGGTCTACCACACCAGACAAGATCCCAGGTCTACCACACCAGACAAGATCCCAGGTCCAAAATAAACCAGGCAAGATCCCAGGTCTACAACACCAGACAAGATCCCAGGTGTAAAAACACCAGACAAGATCCAAGGTCTACCACCAGATAAGATCCCAGGTCTACAACACCAGACAAGATCCCAGGTCTCTAACACCAGACAAGATCCCAGACATACCACCAGACAAGACCCCAGGTCTGCCACACCAGGCAAGATCCCAGGTCTCTAACACCAGACAAGATCCCAGACATACCACCAGACAAGATCCCAGGTCTACAACACCAGACAAGATCCCAGGTCTACAACACCAGGCAAGATCCCAGGTGTAAAAACACCAGACAAGATCCCAGGTCTACCACCAGATAAGATCCCAGGTCTACAACACCAGACAAGATCCCAGGTCTCTAACACCAGACAAGATCCCAGACATACCACCAGACAAGACCCCAGGTCTGCCACACCAGGCAAGATCCCAGGTCTAAAAACACCAGGCAAGATCCCAGGTCTACAACACCAGACAAGATCCCAGGTATACAACACCAGGCAAGATCCCATTTCTAAAAACACCAGACAAGATCCCAGACGAACCACCAGACAAGATCCCAGGTCTAAAAACACCAGACAGGATCCCAGGTCTACAACACCAGACAAGATCCCAGGTCTACCACACCAGGCAAGATCCCAGGTCTACCACACCAGACAAGATCCCAGGTCTACCACACCAGACAAGATCCCAGGTCCAAAATAAACCAGGCAAGATCCCAGGTCTACAACACCAGACAAGATCCCAGGTGTAAAAACACCAGACAAGATCCAAGGTCTACCACCAGATAAGATCCCAGGTCTACAACACCAGACAAGATCCCAGGTCTCTAACACCAGACAAGATCCCAGACATACCACCAGACAAGACCCCAGGTCTGCCACACCAGGCAAGATCCCAGGTCTCTAACACCAGACAAGATCCCAGACATACCACCAGACAAGACCCCAGGTCTGCCACACCAGGCAAGATCCCAGGTCTAAAAACACCAGGCAAGATCCCAGGTCTACAACACCAGACAAGATCCCAGGTCTACAACACCAGGCAAGATCCCAGGTGTAAAAACACCAGACAAGATCCCAGGTCTACCACCAGATAAGATCCCAGGTCTACAACACCAGACAAGATCCCAGGTCTCTAACACCAGACAAGATCCCAGACATACCACCAGACAAGACCCCAGGTCTGCCACACCAGGCAAGATCCCAGGTCTAAAAACACCAGGCAAGATCCATGGTCTACAACACCAGACAAGATCCCAGGTATACAACACCAGGCAAGATCCCATTTCTAAAAACACCAGACAAGATCCCAGACGAACCACCAGACAAGATCCCAGGTCTAAAAACACCAGACAGGATCCCAGGTCTACAACACCAGACAAGATCCCAGGTCTACCACACCAGGCAAGATCCCAGGTCTACAACAGCAGACAAGATCCCAGGTCTACCACACCAGACAAGATCCCAGGTCTACCACACCAGACAAGATCCCAGGTCCAAAATAAACCAGGCAAGATCCCAGGTCTACAACACCAGACAAGATCCCAGGTGTAAAAACACCAGACAAGATCCAAGGTCTACCACCAGATAAGATCCCAGGTCTACAACACCAGACAAGATCCCAGGTCTCTAACACCAGACAAGATCCCAGACATACCACCAGACAAGACCCCAGGTCTGCCACACCAGGCAAGATCCCAGGTCTCTAACACCAGACAAGATCCCAGACATACCACCAGACAAGACCCCAGGTCTGCCACACCAGGCAAGATCCCAGGTCTAAAAACACCAGGCAAGATCCCAGGTCTACAACACCAGACAAGATCCCAGGTCTACAACACCAGGCAAGATCCCAGGTGTAAAAACACCAGACAAGATCCCAGGTCTACCACCAGATAAGATCCCAGGTCTACAACACCAGACAAGATCCCAGGTCTCTAACACCAGACAAGATCCCAGACATACCACCAGACAAGACCCCAGGTCTGCCACACCAGGCAAGATCCCAGGTCTAAAAACACCAGGCAAGATCCCAGGTCTACAACACCAGACAAGATCCCAGGTATACAACACCAGGCAAGATCCCATTTCTAAAAACACCAGACAAGATCCCCGACGAACCACCAGACAAGATCCCATTTCTAAAAACACCAGACAAGATCCCAGACGAACCACCAGACAAGATCCCAGGTCTAAAAACACCAGACAGGATCCCAGGTCTACAACACCAGACAAGATCCCAGGTCTACCACACCAGGCAAGATCCCAGGTCTACCACACCAGACAAGATCCCAGGTCTACAACACCAGACAAGATCCCAGGTCCAAAATAAACCAGGCAAGATCCCAGGTCTACAACACCAGACAAGATCCCAGGTGTAAAAACACCAGACAAGATCCAAGGTCTACCACCAGATAAGATCCCAGGTCTACAACACCAGACAAGATCCCAGGTCTCTAACACCAGACAAGATCCCAGACATACCACCAGACAAGACCCCAGGTCTGCCACACCAGGCAAGATCCCAGGTCTCTAACACCAGACAAGATCCCAGACATACCACCAGACAAGACCCCAGGTCTGCCACACCAGGCAAGATCCCAGGTCTAAAAACACCAGGCAAGATCCCAGGTCTACAACACCAGACAAGATCCCAGGTCTACAACACCAGGCAAGATCCCAGGTGTAAAAACACCAGACAAGATCCCAGGTCTACCACCAGATAAGATCCCAGGTCTACAACACCAGACAAGATCCCAGGTCTCTAACACCAGACAAGATCCCAGACATACCACCAGACAAGACCCCAGGTCTGCCACACCAGGCAAGATCCCAGGTCTAAAAACACCAGGCAAGATCCCAGGTCTACAACACCAGACAAGATCCCAGGTATACAACACCAGACAAGATCCCATTTCTAAAAACACCAGACAAGATCCCAGACGAACCACCAGACAAGATCCCAGGTCTAAAAACACCAGACAGGATCCCAGGTCTACAACACCAGACAAGATCCCAGGTCTACCACACCAGGCAAGATCCCAGGTCTACCACACCAGAAAAGATCCCAGGTCTCAAACCCAGGCAAGATCCCAGGTCTACCACACCAGACAAGATCCCAGGTCTACCACACCAGACAAGCTCCCAGGTCTACAACACCAGACAAGATCCCAAGTTTACCACACCAGACAAGATCCCAGACGTACCACACCAGACAAAATCCCAGGTTTACAACACCAGACAAGATCCCAAGTCTACCACACCAGACAAGATCCCAGGTCTACCACACCAGGCAAGATCCCAGGTCTACCACACCAGGCAAGATCCCAGGTCTACCACCAGGCAATATCGAAGGTCTACCACCAGACAAGATCCCAGGTCTACAACACCAGACAAGATCCCAGGTCTACCACACCAGACGAGATCCCAAATCTACCACACCAGACAAGATCCAAGGTCTTCCACACTAGACAACATCCCAGGTCTAAAAACACCAGGCAAGATCCCAGGTCTACCACACCAGACAAGATCCTAGGTCTACGACACCAGACAAGATACCAGGTCTACCACACCAGGCAAGATCCCAGGTCTAAAAACACCAGGCAAGATCCCAGGTCTACCACCAGGCAATATCCAAGGTCTACCACCAGACAAGATCCCAGGTCTACAACACCAGACAAGATCCCAGGTCTACCACACCAGACAAGATCCCAAATCTACCACACCAGACAAGATCCCAGGTCTACAACACCAGGCAAGATCCCAGGTGTAAAAACACCAGACATGATCCCAGGTCTACCACCAGATAAGATCCCAGGTCTACAACACCAGACAAGATCCCAGGTCTCTAACACCAGACAAGATCCCAGACATACCACCAGACAAGACCCCAGGTCTACCACACCAGGCAAGATCCCAGGTCTAAAAACACCAGGCAAGATCCCAGGTCTACAACACCAGACAAGATCCCAGGTATACAACACCAGGCAAGATCCCATTTCTAAAAACACCAGACAAGATCCCAGACGAACCACCAGACAAGATCCCAGGTCTAAAAACACCAGACAGGATCCCAGGTCTACAACACCAGACAAGATCCCAGGTCTACCACACCAGGCAAGATCCCAGGTCTACCACACCAGACAAGATCCCAGGTCTCAAACCCAGGCAAGATCCCAGGTCTACCACACCAGACAAGATCCCAGGTCTACCACACCAGACAAGCTCCCAGGTCTACAACACCAGACAAGATCCCAAGTTTACCACACCAGACAAGATCCCAGACGTACCACACCAGACAAAATCCCAGGTTTACAACACCAGACAAGATCCCAAGTCTACCACACCAGACAAGATCCCAGGTCTACCACACCAGGCAAGATCCCAGGTCTACCACACCAGGCAAGATCCCAGGTCTACCACCAGGCAATATCGAAGGTCTACCACCAGACAAGATCCCAGGTCTACAACACCAGACAAGATCCCAGGTCTACCACACCAGACGAGATCCCAAATCTACCACACCAGACAAGATCCAAGGTCTTCCACACTAGACAACATCCCAGGTCTAAAAACACCAGGCAAGATCCCAGGTCTACCACACCAGACAAGATCCTAGGTCTACGACACCAGACAAGATACCAGGTCTACCACACCAGGCAAGATCCCAGGTCTAAAAACACCAGGCAAGATCCCAGGTCTACCACCAGGCAATATCCAAGGTCTACCACCAGACAAGATCCCAGGTCTACAACACCAGACAAGATCCCAGGTCTACCACACCAGACAAGATCCCAAATCTACCACACCAGACAAGATCCCAGGTCTACCACACCAGGCAAGATCCCAGGTCTAAAAACACCAGGCAAGATCCCAGGTCTACCACACCAGACAAGATCTTAGGTCTACCACACCAGGCAAGATCCCAGGTCTAAAAACACCAGGCAAGATCCTAGGTGTACAACACCAGACAAGATCCCATGTTTAAAAACACTAGGCAAGATCCCAGGTCTACAACACCAGACAAGATCCCAGGTCTACCACACCAGAAAAGATCCCAGGTCTAAAAACACCAGACAAGAACCCAGGTCTACCACACCAGGCAAGATCCCAGGTCTAAAAACACCAGGCAAGATCCCAGGTCTAAAAACACCAGACAAGATCCCAGACGTACCACCAGACAAGATCCCAGGTCTACAACACCAGACAAGATCCCAGGTCTACCACACCAGACAAGATCCCAGGTCTAAAAACACCAGACAAGATCCCAGGTCTAAAAACACCAGGCAAGATCCCAGGTCTACCACCAGGCAATATCCCAGGTCTACCACCTGACAAGATCCCAGGTCTACAACAGCAGACAAGATCCCAGGTCTACCACACCAGACAAGATCCCAGGTCTACCACACCAGACAAGATCCAAGGACTACAACACCAGACAAGATCCCAGGTCTAAAAACACCAGGCAAGATCCCAGGTCTACCACACCAGACAAGATCCCAGGTCTACCACACCAGACAAGATCCCAGGTCTAAAAACACCAGGCAAGATCCCAGGTCTACAACAGCAGACAAGATCCCAGGTCTACCACACCAATCAAGATCCCAGGTCTACCACACCAGGCAAGATCCCAGGTCTACGACACCAGACAAGATACCAGGTCTAAAAACACCAGGCAAGATCCCAGGTCTACAACAGCAGACAAGATCCCAGGTCTACCACACCAGACAAGATCCCAGGTCTGCCACACCAGGCAAGATCCCAGGTCTAAAAACACCAGGCAAGATCCCAGGTCTACAACACCAGACAAGATCCCAGGTGTAAAAACACCAGACAAGATCCCAGGTCTAAAAACACCAGACAAGATCCCAGGTCTACAACACCAGACAAGATCCCAGGTCTACCACACCAGACAAGATCCCAGGTCTAAAAACACCAGACAAGATCCCAGACGTACCACCAGACAAGATCCCAGGTCTACAACACCAGACAAGATCCCAGGTCTACAACACCAGACAAGATCCCAGGTCTACCACACCAGACAAGATCCCAGGTCTACAACACCAGACAAGATCCCAGGTCTACCACACCAGACAAGATTCCAGGTCTACAACACCAGGCAAGATCCCAGGTCTACCACACCAGGCAAGATCCCAGGTCTACCACACCAGAAAAGATCCCAGGTCTACCACACCAGACAAGATCCCAGGTCTACCACACCAGACAAGATCCCAGGTCTACCACACCAGACAAGCTCCCAGGTCTACAACACCAGACAAGATCCCAAGTTTACCACACCAGACAAGATCCCAGACGTACCACACCAGACAAAATCCCAGGTTTACAACACCAGACAAGATCCCAAGTCTACCACACCAGACAAGATCCCAGGTCTACCACACCAGGCAAGATCCCAGGTCTACCACACCAGGCAAGATCCCAGGTCTACCACCAGGCAATATCCAAGGTCTACCACCAGACAAGATCCCAGGTCTACAACACCAGACAAGATCCCAGGTCTACCACACCAGACGAGATCCCAAATCTACCACACCAGACAAGATCCCAGGTCTACCACACTAGACAACATCCCAGGTCTAAAAACACCAGGCAAGATCCCAGGTCTACCACACCAGACAAGATCCTAGGTCTACGACACCAGACAAGATACCAGGTCTACCACACCAGGCAAGATCCCAGGTCTAAAAACACCAGGCAAGATCCCAGGTCTACCACCAGGCAATATCCAAGGTCTACCACCAGACAAGATCCCAGGTCTACAACACCAGACAAGATCCCAGGTCTACCACACCAGACAAGATCCCAAATCTACCACACCAGACAAGATCCCAGGTCTACCACACCAGGCAAGATCCCAGGTCTAAAAACACCAGGCAAGATCCCAGGTCTACCACACCAGACAAGATCTTAGGTCTACCACACCAGGCAAGATCCCAGGTCTAAAAACACCAGGCAAGATCCTAGGTGTACAACACCAGACAAGATCCCATGTTTAAAAACACTAGGCAAGATCCCAGGTCTACAACACCAGACAAGATCCCAGGTCTACCACACCAGAAAAGATCCCAGGTCTAAAAACACCAGACAAGAACCCAGGTCTACCACACCAGGCAAGATCCCAGGTCTAAAAACACCAGGCAAGATCCCAGGTCTAAAAACACCAGACAAGATCCCAGACGTACCACCAGACAAGATCCCAGGTCTACCACACCAGACAAGATCCCAGGTCTAAAAACACCAGACAAGATCCCAGGGCTAAAAACACCAGGCAAGATCCCAGGTCTACCACCAGGCAATATCCCAGGTCTACCACCAGACAAGATCCCAGGTCTACAACAGCAGACAAGATCCCAGGTCTACCACACCAGACAAGATCCCAGGTCTACCACACCAGACAAGATCCAAGGACTACAACACCAGACAAGATCCCAGGTCTAAAAACACCAGGCAAGATCCCAGGTCTACCACACCAGACAAGATCCCAGGTCTAAAAACACCAGGCAAGATCCCAGGTCTACCACACCAGACAAGATCCTAGGTCTACGACACCAGACAAGATACCAGGTCTACCACACCAGGCAAGATCCCAGGTCTAAAAACACCAGGCAAGATCCCAGGTCTACAACAGCAGACAAGATCCCAGGTCTACCACACCAATCAAGATCCCAGGTCTACCACACCAGGCAAGATCCCAGGTCTACGACACCAGACAAGATACCAGGTCTAAAAACACCAGGCAAGATCCCAGGTCTACAACAGCAGACAAGATCCCAGGTCTACCACACCAGACAAGATCCCAGGTCTGCCACACCAGGCAAGATCCCAGGTCTAAAAACACCAGGCAAGATCCCAGGTCTACAACACCAGACAAGATCCCATGTTTAAAAACACTAGGCAAGATCCCAGGTCTACAACACCAGACAAGATCCCAGGTCTACCACACCAGAAAAGATCCCAGGTCTAAAAACACCAGACAAGAACCCAGGTCTACCACACCAGGCAAGATCCCAGGTCTAAAAACACCAGGCAAGATCCCAGGTCTAAAAACACCAGACAAGATCCCAGACGTACCACCAGACAAGATCCCAGGTCTACAACACCAGACAAGATCCCAGGTCTACCACACCAGACAAGATCCCAGGTCTAAAAACACCAGACAAGATCCCAGGTCTAAAAACACCAGGCAAGATCCCAGGTCTACCACCAGGCAATATCCCAGGTCTACCACCTGACAAGATCCCAGGTCTACAACAGCAGACAAGATCCCAGGTCTACCACACCAGACAAGATCCCAGGTCTACCACACCAGACAAGATCCAAGGACTACAACACCAGACAAGATCCCAGGTCTAAAAACACCAGGCAAGATCCCAGGTCTACCACACCAGACAAGATCCCAGGTCTACCACACCAGACAAGATCCCAGGTCTAAAAACACCAGGCAAGATCCCAGGTCTACAACAGCAGACAAGATCCCAGGTCTACCACACCAATCAAGATCCCAGGTCTACCACACCAGGCAAGATCCCAGGTCTACGACACCAGACAAGATACCAGGTCTAAAAACACCAGGCAAGATCCCAGGTCTACAACAGCAGACAAGATCCCAGGTCTACCACACCAGACAAGATCCCAGGTCTGCCACACCAGGCAAGATCCCAGGTCTAAAAACACCAGGCAAGATCCCAGGTCTACAACACCAGACAAGATCCCAGGTGTAAAAACACCAGACAAGATCCCAGGTCTAAAAACACCAGACAAGATCCCAGGTCTACAACACCAGACAAGATCCCAGGTCTACCACACCAGACAAGATCCCAGGTCTAAAAACACCAGACAAGATCCCAGACGTACCACCAGACAAGATCCCAGGTCTACAACACCAGACAAGATCCCAGGTCTACAACACCAGACAAGATCCCAGGTCTACCACACCAGACAAGATTCCAGGTCTACAACACCAGGCAAGATCCCAGGTCTACCACACCAGGCAAGATCCCAGGTCTACCACACCAGAAAAGATCCCAGGTCTACCACACCAGACAAGATCCCAGGTCTACCACACCAGACAAGATCCCAGGTCTACCACACCAGACAAGCTCCCAGGTCTACAACACCAGACAAGATCCCAAGTTTACCACACCAGACAAGATCCCAGACGTACCACACCAGACAAAATCCCAGGTTTACAACACCAGACAAGATCCCAAGTCTACCACACCAGACAAGATCCCAGGTCTACCACACCAGGCAAGATCCCAGGTCTACCACACCAGGCAAGATCCCAGGTCTACCACCAGGCAATATCCAAGGTCTACCACCAGACAAGATCCCAGGTCTACAACACCAGACAAGATCCCAGGTCTACCACACCAGACGAGATCCCAAATCTACCACACCAGACAAGATCCCAGGTCTACCACACTAGACAACATCCCAGGTCTAAAAACACCAGGCAAGATCCCAGGTCTACCACACCAGACAAGATCCTAGGTCTACGACACCAGACAAGATACCAGGTCTACCACACCAGGCAAGATCCCAGGTCTAAAAACACCAGGCAAGATCCCAGGTCTACCACCAGGCAATATCCAAGGTCTACCACCAGACAAGATCCCAGGTCTACAACACCAGACAAGATCCCAGGTCTACCACACCAGACAAGATCCCAAATCTACCACACCAGACAAGATCCCAGGTCTACCACACCAGGCAAGATCCCAGGTCTAAAAACACCAGGCAAGATCCCAGGTCTACCACACCAGACAAGATCTTAGGTCTACCACACCAGGCAAGATCCCAGGTCTAAAAACACCAGGCAAGATCCTAGGTGTACAACACCAGACAAGATCCCATGTTTAAAAACACTAGGCAAGATCCCAGGTCTACAACACCAGACAAGATCCCAGGTCTACCACACCAGAAAAGATCCCAGGTCTAAAAACACCAGACAAGAACCCAGGTCTACCACACCAGGCAAGATCCCAGGTCTAAAAACACCAGGCAAGATCCCAGGTCTAAAAACACCAGACAAGATCCCAGACGTACCACCAGACAAGATCCCAGGTCTACCACACCAGACAAGATCCCAGGTCTAAAAACACCAGACAAGATCCCAGGGCTAAAAACACCAGGCAAGATCCCAGGTCTACCACCAGGCAATATCCCAGGTCTACCACCAGACAAGATCCCAGGTCTACAACAGCAGACAAGATCCCAGGTCTACCACACCAGACAAGATCCCAGGTCTACCACACCAGACAAGATCCAAGGACTACAACACCAGACAAGATCCCAGGTCTAAAAACACCAGGCAAGATCCCAGGTCTACCACACCAGACAAGATCCCAGGTCTAAAAACACCAGGCAAGATCCCAGGTCTACCACACCAGACAAGATCCTAGGTCTACGACACCAGACAAGATACCAGGTCTACCACACCAGGCAAGATCCCAGGTCTAAAAACACCAGGCAAGATCCCAGGTCTACAACAGCAGACAAGATCCCAGGTCTACCACACCAATCAAGATCCCAGGTCTACCACACCAGGCAAGATCCCAGGTCTACGACACCAGACAAGATACCAGGTCTAAAAACACCAGGCAAGATCCCAGGTCTACAACAGCAGACAAGATCCCAGGTCTACCACACCAGACAAGATCCCAGGTCTGCCACACCAGGCAAGATCCCAGGTCTAAAAACACCAGGCAAGATCCCAGGTCTACAACACCAGACAAGATCCCAGGTGTAAAAACACCAGACAAGATCCCAGGTCTAAAAACACCAGACAAGATCCCAGGTCTACAACACCAGACAAGATCCCAGGTCTACCACACCAGACAAGATCCCAGGTCTAAAAACACCAGACAAGATCCCAGACGTACCACCAGACAAGATCCCAGGTCTACAACACCAGACAATATCCCAGGTCTACAACACCAGACAAGATCCCAGGTCTACCACACCAGACAAGATTCCAGGTCTACAACACCAGGCAAGATCCCAGGTCTACAACACCAGAGAAGATCCCAGGTCTAAGAACACCAGACAAGATCCCAGGTCTACCACACCAAACAAGATCCCAGGTCTAAAAACAGCAGACAAGATCCCAGGTCTACCACACCAGGCAAGATCCCAGGTCTAAAAACACCAGGCAAGATCCTAGGTGTACAACACCAGACAAGATCCCAGGTCTAAAAACACCAGGCAAGATCCCAGGTCTACAACACCAGACAAGATCCCAGGTCTACCACACCAGAAAAGATCCCAGGTCTACCACACCAGACAAGAACCCAGGTCTACAACACCAGGCAAGATCCCAGGTCTAAAAACACCAGGCAAGATCCCAGGTCTTAAAACACCAGACAAGATCCCAGACGTACCACCAGACAAGATCCCAGGTCTACAACACCAGACAAGATCCCAGGTCTACCACACCAGACAAGATCCCAGGTCTACAACACCAGACAAGATCCCAGGTCTACCACACCAGAAAAGATCCCAGGTCTACCACACCAGGCAAGATCCCAGGTCTAAAAACACCAGGCAAGATCCCAGGTCTACAACACCAGAGAAGATCCCAGGTCTAAAAACACCAGGAAAGATCCCAGGTCTACCACCAGTTAATATCCAAGGTCTACCACCAGACAAGATCCCAGGTCTACAACAGCAGACAAGATCCCAGGTCTACCACCCCAGACAAGATCCCAGGTCTACCACACCAGGCACAATCCCAGGTCTAAAAACACCAGGCAAGATCCCAGGTCTCAAACCCAGACAAAATCCCAGGTCTACCACACCAGACAAGATCCCAGGTCTAAAAACACCAGGCAAGATCCCAGGTCTACAACACCAGACAAGATCCCAAGTCTACCACACCAGACAAGATCCCAGACGTACCACACCAGACAAGATCCCAGGTCTACCACACCAGGCAAGATCCCAGGTCTAAAAACACCAGGAAAGATCCCAGGTCTACCACCAGTTAATATCCAAGGTCTACCACCAGACAAGATCCCAGGTCTACAACAGCAGACAAGATCCCAGGTCTACCACCCCAGACAAGATCCCAGGTCTACCACACCAGGCACGATCCCAGGTCTAAAAACACCAGGCAAGATCCCAGGTCTCAAACCCAGACAAAATCCCAGGTCTACCACACCAGACAAGATCCCAGGTCTAAAAACACCAGACAAGATCCCAGGTCTACAACACCAGACAAGATCCCAAGTCTACCACACCAGACAAGATCCCAGACGTACCACACCAGACAAGATCCCAGGTCTACCACACCAGGCAAGATCCCAGGTCTAAAAACACCAGACAAGATCCCAGGTCTATTTAGAAACATCTATCATGCAGTTGGGTTTAGCTTCTCCCTGTCTGGCAGGTATCTCTTGCTGACAGGTATGCTGCTTGGTTGTTTATGAGTTCATCAGCAATGCAATCATTAAAGAGAAGGTGATTAGAAAGCAGTGTGTTCAGCCAGAGGCTTCTTCAGATCTGCTAAGACAATGAATAGTCTGAGAGGTCATTGGCAGTCCTGTGCAACTGTTTCATTAGACTAAAGATGAGCACGAATGACTGAAAGCTTATTGATGGTTTATGCTGCAGAAACTAATTTTTTTTTTGTTTTTGTGTGAACAGAGAAATAAAAACATTTTGTAGATCCCAGAAGGAGTTCATAAGGCACTTTGTAAATGTAGTCCATTTAATCTGTGATTTAGTTTATTTCTGTGGATATCTCAACAATAAATATTGATAAATTTCTTTCAATATTGTTTCAGCATAATTAGTTTGGAAATGATTTCAGTGACGTTAAAGTGACTGAAATCATTTTAATTTCTCCTGATAAACAAAGATTCTTTCAGACCCTTTTAATTTTGGAGGAAGACCATTATCTTTGTTTGACTTCCCCCTTTTAGTGTTTGTTAAATCTGTGTGGCCAGATGAGCTTGACCTGTTCTTTTAGAGAAACCAAGGTGAAGAGGAGTCAACAGCCGTGGAGACAGACAGACTGCACGGCAAACAATTACAAGTCTGCACATTTTGCTTCACCATTGTGTCTTACATCTGAAGTGGCTCCTTTGCTTAACCCACACTTCTCACAACTGTCACTTTACCCACAAACACTTCACCACAAAATTATTCACATATGTGTGTACAAACTAACACAGTCACGAAGTCGGATCTCTTTGTAAAATGTAAATAAAAGCAGAATCTCATCAGGTCAGGTTTTATTCCCAGTAGAAGATAAACATCATGTCAGATTTTATTCCCAGTAGAAGATAAACATCATGTCAGGTTTTATTCCCAGTAGAAGATAAACATCATGTCAGATGATGAAACTGGGACATTTTATCATCTGATGGAAAATATGAATCTGATGCAGCAACACGTCTGGAAACATCTGGAACAGGAGCAACAGAAGTCTGGAGAAGCATTAAAAGAGGAACATGTTGCAGTTAATCAGGTTAACTATCAGGTTTATGTTACACAGGTCAAGAGATCTTTAGAGAGGCAGAGTCTCTCAGAAGTAAAGCCAGACGAAGCTTATCTTCTACTGGGAATAAAATCTGACATAATGTTTATCTTCTACTGGGAATAAAACCTGACATAATGTTTATCTTCTACTGGGAATAAAACCTGACATGATGTTTATCTTCTACTGGGAATAAAACCTGACATGATGTTTATCTTCTACTGGGAATAAAATCTGACATGATGTTTATCTTCTACTGGGAATCAAATCTGACATGATGTTTATCTTCTACTGGGAATAAAATCTGACATAATGTTTATCTTCTACTGGGAATAAAATCTGACATGATGTTTATCTTCTACTGGGAATAAAATCTGACATGATGTTTATCTTCTACTGGGAATAAAATCTGACATGATGTTTATCTTCTACTGGGAATCAAATCTGACATGATGTTTATCTTCTACTGGGAATAAAATCTGACATGATGTTTATCTTCTACTGGGAATCAAATCTGACATAATGTTTATCTTCTACTGGGAATAAAATCTGACATGATGTTTATCTTCTACTGGGAATAAAACCTGACATGATGTTTATCTTCTACTGGGAATAAAATCTGACATGATGTTTATCTTCTACTGGGAATAAAATCTGACATGATGTTTATCTTCTACTGGGAATAAAATCTGACATGATGTTTATCTTCTACTGGGAATCAAATCTGACATGATGTTTATCTTCTACTGGGAATAAAATCTGACATGATGTTTATCTTCTACTGGGAATCAAATCTGACATGATGTTTATCTTCTACTGGGAATAAAACCTGACATGATGTTTATCTTCTACTGGGAATAAAATCTGACATGATGTTTATCTTCTACTGGGAATAAAACCTGACATGATGTTTATCTTCTACTGGGAATAAAATCTGACATGATGTTTATCTTCTACTGGGAATAAAACCTGACATGATGTTTATCTTCTACTGGGAATAAAACCTGACATGATGTTTATCTTCTACTGGGAATAAAATCTGACATGTTTATCTTCTACTGGGAATAAAATCTGACATGATGTTTATCTTCTACTGGGAATGAAATCTGACATGATGTTTATCTTCTACTGGGAATAAAACCTGACATGATGTTTATCTTCTACTGGGAATAAAATCTGACATGATGTTTATCTTCTACTGGGAATAAAATCTGACATGATGTTTATCTTCTACTGGGAATAAAACCTGACATGATGTTTATCTTCTACTGGGAATAAAATCTGACATGATGTTTATCTTCTACTGGGAATAAAATCTGAGTTGAAGAGATTCTGGTTTTATTTATATTTAATGGAGAGATGTGACTTTTGTGGAACAGTTTTTCACATAGACGTACATGCTGGGGCAGGTTTTAACATAAACACATCCTTTTGTGTTTTCAGTAAAAAACAATTGTCCTCTTCAAGGAGACAGAACAGGGAGCTCTGAGAGGTTTGTGTCTCTTAAGTAATAATAAAGGATGCCAGAAAGAGTGTGTGTGTGTGTGTGTGTGTGTGTGTGTGTGTGTGTGTGTGTGTGTGTGTGTGTGTGTGTGTGTGTGTGTGTGTGTGTGTGTGTGTGTGTGTGAGAGAGACAGAGAGCTTACTAACGCAGATGGTGAATGTGACTGAGTACACTTCACAAACTGCACACTGAATGAGACACTTGTACAACCATCAGAGCCTTGTGAGGTGGATGAAAAGAGCTCTTTAACATTCATGCACAAACTGAGATCCAGAACTGACACAACTCCTGTCACTCTAAATCACCAGTCAGGACAAAAAACCTCTTTCGTTCCACTGCTGATGCATTACTTGGTTATTGTCGCTACATTTAGCTTGATGTTGGTTTTTGGGATCGGAAGGCGATAGGTCATCAGGTGTGTGCTTATTTCACAGCTGCTTTCACAAATATTACCCTGAAAAGATGTTTTAGCAGCTCTGTTAAATACTGGACATAAAATGATCTGATCATAAACAACATACCAACACCTGGACAGCAAGATGTGAAGAGATTCAGGTCTCAAGGAACAGTTTTTATTTGTTGAAAATGTGATCCATCTGCAACGTTCGGAGGTTTATGTGTGTATTTAGACTCTGTCTTCCTTACTGTAGGCAGGAGAAGTGTCTTTCTGTCATGTCTGACATAAAAACTGTCTCGCAGCTCCTCAGAGCCACCCTGACCACCAGAAGACAGCCTCACTTCTCCAGGTGCCACTCTTCCAGGAACTGTTGCACCCAAGATCTGCCCCATCCAGGATCTGGTCCATCCAGGATCTGTTCCATCAAGAAAATGTTCCATCCAGAATCTGTTCTACATAGGATCTGTTCCATCCAGGATCTGTTCCATCCAGAATCTGTTCCACACTGAATCTGTTCCACCCAGGACCTGCTCCATCCAGGAACTGTGCCATCCAGGATCTGCTCCATCCAGGATCTGTTCCATCCAGGAACTGTGCCATCCAGGATCTGCTCCATCCAGGATCTGCTCCATCCAGAATCTGTTCCATCCGGGAACTGTTCCATCCAGGGTCTGCTCCATCCAGAGTCTGTTTCATCCAGAGTCTGCTCCATCCAGGGTCTGTTTCATCCAGGAACTGTGCCATCCAGAGTCTGTTCCATCCAGGATCTGTTCCATCCAGAATCTGGTCCATCCAGGGTCTGCTCCATCCAGAATCTGGTCCATCCAGGGTCTGCTCCATCCAGAATCTGTTCCACACTGAATCTGTTCCATCCAGGATCTGCTCCATCCAGGAACTGTGCCATCCAGGATCTGCTCCATCCAAGATCTGTTCCATTCAGGAACTGTTCCATCCAGGAACTGTGCCATCCAGGATCTGCTCCATCCAGGATCTGCTCCATCCAGGATCTGTGCCATCCAGGAACTGTTCCATCCAGAATCTGTTCCATCCAAGATCTGTTCCATCCAGAATCTGTTCCATCCAGGAACTGTTCCATCCAGGGTCTGCTCCATCCAGAGTCTGCTCCATCCAGAGTCTGCTCCATCCAGAGTCTGTTTCATCCAGAGTCTGCTCCATCCAGGGTCTGTTTCATCCAGAGTCTGTTTCATCCAGAGTCTGTTTCATCCAGGGTCTGTTTCATCCAGAGTCTGTTTCATCCAGGGTCTGCTCCATCCAGAATCTGGTCCATCCAGGGTCTGCTCCATCCAGAATCTGTTCCACACTGAATCTGTTCCATCCAGGATCTGCTCCATCCAGGAACTGTGCCATCCAGGATCTGCTCCATCCAGGATCTGTGCCATCCAGGAACTGTTCCATCCAGAATCTGTTCCATCCAAGATCTGTTCCATCCAGAATCTGTTCCATCCAGGAACTGTTCCATCCAGGGTCTGCTCCATCCAGAGTCTGCTCCATCCAGAGTCTGCTCCATCCAGAGTCTGTTTCATCCAGAGTCTGCTCCATCCAGGGTCTGTTTCATCCAGAGTCTGTTTCATCCAGAGTCTGTTTCATCCAGGGTCTGTTTCATCCAGAGTCTGTTTCATCCAGGGTCTGCTCCATCCAGGGTCTGCTCCATTCAGGGTCTGCTCCATCCAGAGTCTGCTCCATCCAGAATCTGTTTCATCCAGAGTCTGTTTCATCCAGAGTCTGTTTCATCCAGGGTCTGCTCCATCCAGAGTCTGTTTCATCCAGAGTCTGCTCCATCCAGAGTCTGTTTCATCCAGAGTCTGCTCCATCCAGAGTCTGTTTCATCCAGAGTCTGTTTCATCCAGAGTCTGTTTCATCCAGAGTCTGTTTCATCCAGAGTCTGCTCCATCCAGAGTCTGTTTCATCCAGAGTCTGCTCCATCCAGAGTCTGTTTCATCCAGAGTCTGTTTCATCCAGAGTCTGTTTCATCCAGAGTCTGCTCCATCCAGAGTCTGTTTCATCCAGAGTCTGTTTCATCCAGGGTCTGTTTCATCCAGAGTCTGTTTCATCCAGAGTCTGTTTCATCCAGAGTCTGTTTCATCCAGAGTCTGTTTCATCCAGAGTCTGCTCCATCCAGAGTCTGCTCCATCCAGAGTCTGCTCCATCCAGAGTCTGTTTCATCCAGAGTCTGCTCCATCCAGAGTCTGTTTCATCCAGAGTCTGTTTCATCCAGAGTCTGTTTCATCCAGAGTCTGTTTCATCCAGAGTCTGTTTCATCCAGAGTCTGCTCCATCCAGAGTCTGTTTCATCCAGAGTCTGCTCCATCCAGAGTCTGTTTCATCCAGAGTCTGTTTCATCCAGAGTCTGTTTCATCCAGAGTCTGCTCCATCCAGAGTCTGTTTCATCCAGAGTCTGTTTCATCCAGAGTCTGTTTCATCCAGGGTCTGCACCATCCAGAGTCTGTTTCATCCAGAGTCTGTTTCATCCAGAGTCTGCTCCATCCAGAGTCTGTTTCATCCAGAGTCTGCTCCATCCAGAGTCTGTTTCATCCAGAGTCTGTTTCATCCAGAGTCTGCTCCATCCAGGGTCTGCTCCATCCAGAGTCTGTTTCATCCAGAGTCTGCTCCATCCAGAGTCTGCTCCATCCAGAGTCTGTTTCATCCAGAGTCTGCTCCATCCAGAGTCTGTTTCATCCAGAGTCTGTTTCATCCAGAGTCTGTTTCATCCAGAGTCTGTTTCATCCAGGGTCTGTTTCATCCAGAGTCTGCTCCATCCAGAGTCTGCTCCATCCAGAGTCTGCTTCATCCAGAGTCTGCTCCATCCAGAGTCTGCTCCATCCAGAGTCTGCTCCATCCAGAGTCTGCTCCATCCAGAGTCTGTTTCATCCAGAGTCTGTTTCATCCAGAGTCTGTTTCATCCAGGGTCTGCTCCATCCAGAGTCTGTTTCATCCAGAGTCTGCTCCATCCAGAGTCTGCTCCATCCAGAGTCTGCTCCATCCAGAGTCTGCTCCATCCAGAGTCTGCTCCATCCAGAGTCTGCTCCATCCAGAGTCTGTTTCATCCAGAGTCTGTTTCATCCAGAGTCTGTTTCATCCAGGGTCTGCTCCATCCAGAGTCTGTTTCATCCAGAGTCTGCTCCATCCAGAGTCTGCTCCATCCAGAGTCTGCTCCATCCAGAGTCTGCTCCATCCAGAGTCTGTTTCATCCAGAGTCAGCTCCATCCAGAGTCTGTTTCATCCAGAGTCTGTTTCATCCAGAGTCTGTTTCATCCAGAGTCTGTTTCATCCAGGGTCTGCACCATCCAGAGTCTGTTTCATCCAGAGTCTGTTTCATCCAGGGTCTGTTTCATCCAGAGTCTGTTTCATCCAGAGTCTGTTTCATCCAGAGTCTGTTTCATCCAGAGTCTGTTTCATCCAGAGTCTGCTCCATCCAGGGTCTGCTCCATCCAGGGTCTGCTCCATCCAGAGTCTGTTTCATCCAGAGTCAGCTCCATCCAGAGTCTGTTTCATCCAGAGTCTGTTTCATCCAGAGTCTGCTCCATCCAGGGTCTGCTCCATCCAGAGTCTGTTTCATCCAGAGTCAGCTCCATCCAGAGTCTGTTTCATCCAGAGTCTGTTTCATCCAGAGTCTGTTTCATCCAGGGTCTGTTTCATCCAGAGTCTGCTCCATCCAGAGTCTGTTTCATCCAGAGTCTGCTCCATCCAGAGTCAGCTCCATCCAGAGTCTGTTTCATCCAGAGTCTGTTTCATCCAGAGTCTGTTTCATCCAGAGTCTGCTCCATCCAGAGTCTGTTTCATCCAGAGTCTGTTTCATCCAGAGTCTGCTCCATCCAGAGTCTGTTTCATCCAGGGTCTGTTTCATCCAGAGTCTGTTTCATCCAGAGTCTGCTCCATCCAGAGTCTGTTTCATCCAGAGTCTGTTTCATCCAGAGTCTGCTCCATCCAGGGTCTGTTTCATCCAGAGTCTGTTTCATCCAGAGTCTGCTCCATCCAGAGTCTGCTCCATCCAGAGTCTGCTCCATCCAGAGTCTGTTTCATCCAGAGTCTGCTCCATCCAGAGTCAGCTCCATCCAGAGTCTGTTTCATCCAGAGTCTGTTTCATCCAGAGTCTGCTCCATCCAGAGTCTGTTTCATCCAGAGTCTGTTTCATCCAGAGTCTGCTCCATCCAGAGTCTGCTCCATCCAGAGTCTGTTTCATCCAGAGTCTGCTCCATCCAGAGTCTGCTCCATCCAGAGTCTGCTCCATCCAGAGTCTGTTTCATCCAGAGTCTGCTCCATCCAGAGTCTGCTCCATCCAGAGTCTGTTTCATCCAGAGTCTGCTCCATCCAGAGTCAGCTCCATCCAGAGTCTGTTTCATCCAGAGTCAGCTCCATCCAGAGTCTGTTTCATCCAGAGTCTGTTTCATCCAGAGTCTGCTCCATCCAGAGTCAGCTCCATCCAGAGTCTGTTTCATCCAGAGTCAGCTCCATCCAGAGTCTGTTTCATCCAGAGTCTGCTCCATCCAGAGTCTGTTTCATCCAGAGTCTGTTTCATCCAGAGTCTGTTTCATCCAGAGTCTGCTCCATCCAGGGTCTGCTCCATCCAGGGTCTGCTCCATTCCATTACTGAGTGTGAGTCAGCACTGAAGTAGAGGAGATGGTGGTTGGTCTGTCCACCCGTTAGCAACACAACTCTGACTTACGGACACATTTTCAGGAAATCTCAGAAATAAACTAAGGAACAAATGATTAGATATTGAGGTGATCTGGGTCACCTCCTGGATCCAGGAATTCACTAAGGATGATGTGAGATTAGGATAAGTTTGCCATTAAGGCTTCTAACTAAAAAAAATGATGCCCATAATAAAATAATTCAGGATAAAACTACAGCAGCTTGGCTGAGGTCTGGACTCTCTGCAGGCTTTTAGCTGGCATCCAAGTTCCACTGAGGAACTGAGCTTTCCTTCCTGGTTCTGGTTCTGATGGAGGTTTCCCTTCCTGGTTCTGGTTCTGATGGAGGTTTTCCTTCCTGGTCCTGGTCCTGATGGAGGTTTTCCTTCCTGGTTCTGGTTCTGATGGAAGTTTTCCTTCCTGGTTCTGGTTCTGATGGTGGTTTTCCCTCCTTGTGTCTAGTTCTGATAGTGGTTTTCCTTCTTGGTTCTGGTCCTGATGGTGGTTTTCCTTCCTGGTTCTGGTCCTGATGGTGGTTTTCCCTCCTTGTGTCTAGTTCTGATAGTGGTTTTCCTTCTTGGTTCTGGTCCTGATGGTGGTTTTCCCTCATTGTGTCTAGTTCTGATAGTGGTTTTCGTTCTTGGTTCTGGTTCTAATGGAGGTTTTACCCTCCTGGTTTTGGTTCTAATGTATGTAGATCAATATTTCCTGAAACGATTCATATGAACACAGTTAATATCAAGTGGACTGGTGGATCATGGAGAATTTGTTGTAACTGGGTTATAATTTCTGTCTCTGTGAGAGTTACTTGACATGACTTTGCCGTAAATTAGTGTTGTATAATTAAGCTGGATTGAGTGAAGTCAAAACAAAATGGTATATTTTAGATAAAAGAGATCAAAAGAAAAGAAAAACCAATCATCGAGACCATAAACAGCTTGCAGGTATATGATGGCGCTTCAGTGGATGGCAGCAGATAGAAACGCAGCTCTACTGCCATCTGCTGGACACACTTGGTCTCTGCACGAGACAACCGTCAGTGAGCCATCCTACCTGTGAAGACGAAAGAATACATTCATGTCTACACATCTTTAACTCTGATCAGACGGAATACAGGGAAACACATGTATGAAGTTTTCTCCTCAGTCTCAGAGGAGAATAGAGTGGACTGACCAACACCACCAGAAACTGGTTTCCTGATCTACATTAGACTTTTTTTCATGTTAACGAAAGTCATAGTGGCTGAAAGAGCTGGATTCAGCAGAGAATTTCAGTTCGTCAGGATGTCCTTCAGAGCTTTTTGTTTGGAGTATAACTTACAATAGAGGTCAGAAGTTGTGTTGCAGCCTGTGCCCCGGACACACACAAAACAGCAGGCAGGAAACTGGGAGAGCATGGGAAGGAAGAGCAGATGGAGAGAGGAACTGGGACAATGACAACAACAGTCAACCCTCACTGCTTAAACCAGAGATCCTCCTCAGGATGACTAACATCCAGCAGCCTCTGTCGGCTCTGAAGGATCTGCTGACAGAGTTACAGCGATTAAAAAACATTCCTAATACTTTCCACGTTTCCTACAACTACTTTACTCATTTCTACTAATACTTTCTACGTTTCGTACGACTACTTTACTCATTTCTACTAATACTTTCCACATTCCCACGACTACTTTACTCATTTCTACTAATACTTTCTACGTTTCCAACGACTACTTTACTCATTTCTACTAATACTTTCTACATTCCTACGACTACTTTACTCATTTCTACTAATACTTTCTACGTTTCCAACGACTACTTTACTCATTTCTACTAATACTTTCTACATTCCTACGACTACTTTACTCATTTCTACTAATACTTTCTACGTTTCCTACGACTACTTTACTCATTTCTACTAATACTTTCTACATTCCCACGACTACTTTACTCATTTCTACTAATACTTTCTAAATTCCCACGACTACTTTACTCATTTCTACTAATACTTTCTACATTCCCACGACTACTTTACTCATTTCTACTAATACTTTCTACGTTTCCTACAACTACTTTACTCATTTCTACTAATACTTTCTACATTCCCACGACTACTTTACTCATTTCTACTCATACTTTCTACATTCCCACGACTACTTTACTCATTTCTACTAATAATTTCTACGTTTACTATGACTAGTTTACTCATTTCTACTAATACTTTCTACGTTTCCTACGACTACTTTACTCATTTCTACTAATACTGTCTACATTCCCACGACTACTTTACTCATTTCTACTAATACTTTCTACATTCCCACGTCTACTTTACTCATTTCTACTAATGCTTTCTACGTTTCCTACAACTACTTTACTCATTTCTACTAATACTTTCTACATTCCCACGACTACTTTACTCATTTCTACTAATACTTTCTACATTCCCACGACTACTTTACTCATTTCTACTAATAATTTCTACGTTTCCTACAACTACTTTACTCATTTCTACTAATACTTTCTACATTCCCACGACTACTTTATCATTTCTACTAATACTTTCTATGTTTCCTACGACTACTTTACTCATTTCTTCTGATACTTTTCACATTTCTACAACTACTTTACTCATTCCTACTGATACTTTCTACGTTTCCTACGACTACTTTACTCATTTCTACTAATACTTTCTACATTCCCACGACTACTTTACTCATTTCTACTAATACTTTCTACATTCCCACGACTACTTTACTCATTCCTACTGATACTTTCTACGTTTCCTACGACTACTTTACTCATTTCTACTAATACTTTCTACGTTTCCTACGACTACTTTACTCATTTCTACTAATACTTTCTACATTCCCACGACTACTTTACTCATTTCTACTAATACTTTCTACGTTTCCTACGACTACTTTACTCATTTCTACTAATACTTTCTACATTCCCACGACTACTTTACTCATTTCTACTAATACTTTCTACATTCCCACGACTACTTTACTCATTTCTACTAATACTTTCTACTTTCCCACGACTACTTTACTCATTTCTACTAATAATTTCTACGTTTCCTACAACTACTTTACTCATTTCTACTAATACTTTCTACATTCCCACGACTACTTTATCATTTCTACTAATACTTTCTATGTTTCCTATGACTACTTTACTCATTTCTTCTGATACTTTCCACATTTCTACAACTACTTTACTCATTCCTACTGATACTTTCTACGTTTCCTACGACTACTTTACTCATTTCTACTAATACTTTCTACATTCCCACGACTACTTTACTCATTTCTACTAATACTTTCTACGTTTCCTACGACTACTTTACTCATTCCTACTGATACTTTCTACGTTTCCTACGACTACTTTACTCATTTCTACTAATACTTTCTAAGTTTCCTACGACTACTTTACTCATTTCTACTAATACTTTCTACGTTTCCTACGACTACTTTACTCATTTCTACTAACGCTTTCCACATTCCCTCGACTACTTTACTCATTTCTACTAATACTTTCTACGTTTCCTACGACTACTTTACTCATTTCTACTAATACTTTCCACGTTTCCTACAACTACTTTACTCATTTCTACTAATACTTTCTACATTCCCACGACTACTTTACTCATTTCTACTAATACTTTCTACGTTTCCTACGACTACTTTACTCATTTCTTCTTATACTTTCCACATTTCTACAACTACTTTACTCATTTCTACTGATACTTTCTACGTTTCCTACGACTACTTTACTCATTTCTACTAATACTTTCTACGTTTCCTACGACTACTTTACTCATTTCTACTAACGCTTTCCACATTCCCACAACTACTTTACTCATTTCTACTAACGCTTTCCACATTCCCACGACTACTTTACTCATTTCTACTAATACTTTCTACGTTTCCTACAACTACTTTACTCATTTCTACTAATACTTTCTACATTCCTACGACTACTTTACTCATTTCTACTGATACTTTCCACGTTCCTATGACTATTTTACTCATTTCTACTTATACTTTCCACGTTCCTTCGACTACTTTACTCATTCCTACTAATACTTTCTACGTTTTCTACGACTACTTTACTCATTTCTACTAATACTTTCCACATTTCTACAACTACTTTACTCATTCCTACTGATACTTTCCACATTCCTACAACTACTTTACTCATTTCTACTGATACCTTCCACATTCCTATGACTACTTTACTCATTTCTACTAATACTTTCTACGTTTCCTACAACTACTTTACTCATTTCTACTAATACTTTCTACATTCCCACGACTACTTTACTCATTTCTACTAATACTTTCTACATTCCCACGACTACTTTACTCATTTCTACTCATACTTTCTACATTCCCACGACTACTTTACTCATTTCTACTAATACTTTCTACATTCCCACGACTACTTTACTCATTTCTACTAATAATTTCTACGTTTCCTACGACTACTTTACTCATTTCTACTAATACTTTCTACGTTTCCTACGACTACTTTACTCATTTCTACTAATACTTTCTACATTCCTACGACTACTTTACTCATTTCTACTAATACTTTCTACGTTTCCTACGACTACTTTACTCATTTCTACTTATACTTTCCACGTTCCTACAACTACTTTACTCATTTCTACTTATACTTTCCACGTTTCTACGACTACTTTACTCATTTCTACTTATACTTTCCACGTTCCTACGACTACTTTACTCATTTCTTCTGATACTTTCCACGTTCCTACAACTACTTTACTCATTTTCTACTGATACTTTCTATGTTTCTACGATAACTTTACTCATTCCCAAGACTATTTGCTGACTCTTCTTAGTACTTCACTCATTCATTTGATTACATTAATTATATTTGCATAAAGTCACTCATTCCTGGATGATTTGAGCTGCTAACCTGTACTCCACTATTCCACTTTTCCCCTGTGCCTTTGTTCCACCATGCCAGTAGTGTAGTGGTTAGCAACATGGCCTCACAGCAAGAAGGTTGGTGTTTTGAGTTTGGAGTTTACATGTTCTCCCTGTGTTTGTGTGCTTTTTCTCCGGGTATTCACAGTACCGCCATCATCTATGGCATTCATGTTAGGTTGACTGATTACCTACTGAGTCGTCCCTAGGAGTAACCTGTCCAGGTGTGCCAGCCTCTTGCCCAGTGATTGTTGGGATAAACTCCAACTTCCCTGCAATACTGAGTTGGACTACGCTGATGGAAAGAGATTTTTATTTTCACTGAAAGTGTGGTGGTTTTATTTTTGGAGAAAGCAACTTTTTACATTATTGACTGTGTTTCAGGTGAATTTATTGTGACACAGTTGATTCTGACACTTCTGTGGTAATATCACATTTCTCAGCTTTCTGTAAAGATCATGATTTTACACTGCTCAAAAAAATAAAGGGAACACTAAAGTAACATGTTGTAGATCTGAATAAATGAAATATTTTTACAAAATACTTTGTTCGTTCCATAGTTGAATGTACGGTGGCCCTAAAGTGCAAACCAGAACAACAAAACAAAAAATCACACAAAAATTATAATTTTAAATCAAACATATCAACCCATGGAGTTATAGTCTAAATTAAAGTGGAAAAACACACTACAGGCTGATCAGACTTTGATGTAATGTCCTTTAAACAAGTCAGAATGAGGCTCAGTAGTGTGTGTGGCCTCTGCGTGCCTGTATGACCTCCCTACAACGCCTGGGCATGCTCCTGATGAGGTGGCAGATGTTCTCCTGAGGGATCTCCTCCCAGACCTGGACTAAAGCATCCACCAACTCCTGGACAGTCTGTGGTGCAACTTGGCGTTGGTGGATGGAGCGAGACATGATGTCCCAGATGTGCTCAGCTGGATTCAGGTCTGGGGAACGGGCGGGCCGGTCCATAACATCAATGCCTTCGTGTTGCAGGAACGGCTGACACACTCCAGCCACATGAGGTCTAGCATTGTCTTGCATTAGGAGGAACCCAGGGCCAACCGCACCAGCATATGATCCCACAAGGGGTCTGAGGATCTCATCTCGGTACCTAATGGCAGTCAGGCTACCTCTGGCGAGCACATGGAGGGCTGTCGGGACCTCCAAAGAAATGCCCCCCCACACCATTACTGACCCACTGCCAAACTGGTCATGCTGGAGGATGTTGCAGGCAGCAGAACGTTCTCCACGGCGTCTCCAGACTCTGTCACGTCTGTCACATGTGCTCAGTGTGAACCTGCTTCCATCTGTGAAGAGCTCAGGGCGCCAGTGGAGAATTTGCCAATCTTGGTGTTCTCTGGCAAATGCCAAACGTCCTGCACGGTGTTGGGCTGTAAGAACAACCCCCACCTGTGGACGTCGGGCCCTCATACCACCCTCATGGAGTCTGTTTCTGACTGTTGGAGCAGACACATGCACATTTGTGTCCTGCTGGAGCTCATTCTGCAGGGCTCTGGCAGTGCTCCTCCTGTTCCTCCTTGCACAAAGAAGGAGGTAGCGGTCCTGCTGCTGGGTTGTTGTCCTCCCACGGCCTCCTCCACATCTCCTGATGTACTGGCCTGTCTCCTGGTAGCACCTCCACGCTCTGGACACCACGCTGACAGACACAGAAAACCTTCTTGCCACAGCTGGCATTGATGTGCCATCCTGGATGAGCTGCACTACCTGAGCCACTTGTGTGGGTTGTAGACTCCGTCTCATGCTACCACTAGAGTGAAACCACCGCCAGCATTCAGACCAAAACATCAGCTAGAAAGCATCGGAACTGAGAAGTGGTCTGTGGTCTCCACCTGCAGAACCACTCCTTTACTGGGTGTGTTTTGCCAGTTGCCTATAATTTCCACCTGTTGTCTATTCCATTTGCACAACAGCATGTGGAACTGATTGTCAATCAGTGTTGCTTCCTAAGTGGACAGTTCCATTTCACAGAAGTGTTGTTGACTTGGAGTTACATCGTGTTGTTTAAGTGTTCCCTTTATTTTTTGAGCAGTGTATATACAGCCCTTGGAGCTGTGAAGATGTACTTCCTTTATTTTGGTTTATATATCAGACAGGAGGCACAAAAATAAGCCTCATCAAGAAGTTAAACAAGAATTAAGTTGCATTCTTGTATTTGCATTCACTTTATAACTTTAATATTGATTATATCCAGCTCAAAATCCAGACAGATGTGCAGCTTTGAGCTCACAGCAGTACCGCTGAAATGTTTTATAAATTAGTTTATTCCCAATGAAAAAGCAAAGCTGCTCTCAGTCTGCAAGTCTAGATGTTTGCAGTGAGACACCAAAGGAAAAAAAACTCCTTCCTGCCTACACTGGTTTGTCAAACAGCATCTACAAACCAGACAATAAGTCCAGAAGCAGCTAAATGAAAGACTGGCTGGGCCCTGAGCAGAATATGATACCACTGCTTAAACTCGTCCATTCTTCTCACTTCTGTCGTTTGTTGTTGTTGATGAGGTTTTTACCTAAACACTGAGCCAACGCTGCAGCTTTTTTCTGTCAGGAGCAGATATTTTACTACAGAACAACGTTTTAAGAGCCTTTAACACTAGAATTAAGGGGTAAATATTTTTTTTTCCTTTTTTAGTTTACAACATGGATGACAAACATGACAATACAGAGTTTAGTTAACAAAGAAAGTATTAAGCAGTGGAGTTAGATATTAGTGTAAAACGCTGATAATAATAATAATAATAATAATAATAATAATAATAATAATTTTCTGAACACTTAAGATTACCTTACAAAAGCAAATCAATAAATACACACATAATGAAAGATGCATAAAACAATAATCAGACAGGCCCTGCGATGGACTGGTGAGCTGTCCAGGTGCACCCGCCTCTCGCCCAGTGCTTGCTGGGAGAGACTCCAAGCTTCCCCGCGACCCTTCATTGGACTAAGCGATTAGGAGAATGAATGAATCAATAACCACACAATGTGAAATGTTACAGAGATTATGGCAGTTTGAAAAGATGTGTTTTGAGTTCAGATTTGAACAGCTGCATGGAATCAGAGGAGGTCGGGGGGTGTGAGTTGCAGAGATGCGGGGCATCCCATGGTCGCAAGGCGGGCGTGGGGGACGATGAGATTAATGGAGGTGGAGGGTCTGAAAGGGCGGACTGATGTGTAGGAGGTGAGAAAGGTGGGGGGGGGGGGGGGGTTATGGATCGCCTTGTAGGTGAACAGCAGGATTTTGTAGTAAATGAGGTAGGTAATGGGGAGCCAGTGGAGCTGCTGCAGGACAGGGGGGATGTGATGGGTGGATGGGGTTCTTGTCATGACCCGGGCTGCTGCATTCTGAACCAGTTGAAGTTAATGGAGTGTTTTTGGGGAATACCAAACAGAAGGGAGTTGCACTAGTCGACCCTGGAAGTGACAAGATTGTGGACAAATATGGCAATGACGTGAGGGAGGGACGGGGGCGGTTGATGTTGCAGAGGTGAAAGTATGCTGACTGGGTTATGTTGTTGATATGTGATGTAAAAGACAATGCTGTTGAGGATGACATCTAGACTCTTTACCTGTCGGAGGTAGGAGGGGGAGATGGAAGTGTCATGAATGGGAATGCAGAAACTACCAGATTTGCAGAGTGGATTTGGTGCCAATTAATACCTTTTCAGTTTTACTGTTTAGTTTAAGAAAACTTGAGGTGAACCTGAACTTAATCTCTTGGAAACAATCTGGGAGGGAGGATGGTGGGAGGGTGGCGTTTGGATTAGTTGAAAGGTAGAGCTGGGCGTCATCCACATAGCTATGAAAATTAATGCGATGTTTTCTAGAGACATAACCCGGAGAAGTCACAGAAGTCATATCAGCAGGTCACCGTGTGCTGCTTCCACATGGAATTTCTTAGTTTTTCCTCCTGTTTCATCATTTATTTCAAATGTCCAAATATAGCTTAGTACCAAATACATGGAGGGCAGCTTGTAACGGAATCAATAACAAAACAGAAATATGTATCGTTCTGTACCTCATCACTGGACGGGACTCCACGTGACTGAACACAACCAGCTGCGACAAAGTGGTGAACAAAGAAGTAAAACGTTTAAAAAGTGCAGAGTGAAATCTGAATAAAGGGATGAAAGAAAAACAAGAAAAAGTGAAAGAAGAATGGAAAGATGTTTTTTAATGGTGGTTCCCATCACGGTGCAAGAGAAGAGATCCGCTACACCAGCACAGAACCAGCCTTCTTGACTAGTTTCTTCCAGTCTCAGACTGATGCTGCTGCCTTAACAGATGCTGCAAAGCTGATTTCACTTTACACAAAACACATAGAAGATCTGCAGTGTTGTCCCTTCCTGTTGGTGCCTCTGTGTTGCATTTCCAGTCCAGTCTGTTGTCCAGCTGAACAGCAAGGTACTTGCACTCCTCCACCACCTCTTCTCCCAGGATGTAGACAGTTTCCGATTCTTCCTGCTAAAGTCGACAATCATCTCTTTGGTTTTGTTTCCACACCAGTTCACAAACTGACTGACCAGTGTCTGTTTTGCTGCTGTGTGTTGGTCTCTTTCCTGTCCTCTCCACCCTAACCGGCTGATGCAGAGGGCTCCCTGAGCCGGGTTCTACAAAAAGTTTCTCCTCCTGTTAAAAGGGAGTTTTCCCTTTCCACTTTCGCCTCATGCAGCTCAGGATGGATTGGATCAAAGTCAAGATTCAATGTCATTTGTTGGTTTTCTTTAACTAAACAATAAATCGGCTTGAATCAGTGTGTCTGGAACATGCTCTGAGATGATATTGGTGTCAAGTGGCACTACACAAATAAAGCTGAAGTGATATTGAATTGTCTGTACTGAACAGCAGAGTAATCAGAGTATTTCTGCACATGACAGAAACCAGAGTTGTATTGGAAGTCTACAGTATGAACAGAAAGGGTGAGAGTACAGTCCCTTGTGGTACTCCATTGTTTGTTGGCTGGTAATAAATCCAGGCAGCTGTGAAGGTTTTCACCTAGAATTAAGGGAGCTTCTCACATAACAGAGTAGCTGAACATATGATCCTCAAAGTCCTTCATGATTTGTCCAGATGAGAATGGGCTCACTGAAGCAGGTAAAGGATGGCATCTTCAATCCCAAGAACGTTATGATTATCAAACTGAAATAAAAGGTGTTTCCCTGCTTATTTAGGTGAGCCAATAAAAATCTCTGAAAGACATTCATGGTGTGAGATGTTAGGACAAATTGTATGCAGTTTTAGGTCCAGATGGCTGGGATGTTATTCTGAAACAAGGCAGGATGTTTTCCCACAACACAGGAACTCATTGACTTGGGAAGTTGTTGAAAAAGGTGCTGTAGAATCTGAGCAGCTTTTCAGAACCAAGGAGCTAAAACTTTTTGGACCTGCAGCCTTGTTTAAGTTAAGTGTCTCTAGTCTTTTACCTGACTGCAGGAGACAGACAGGCTGGAGGAGGTCTTTGTACACAGACAAACTAGATGTGGAAGCAGAGCGTTTTGGGACACAGGCAGACTAGAGGTGGAGGCAGAGGAGGCTTCCCTCCCTGAAGGTTTTATCATAGACTGTATATAAAAAGAGATGGGTGGAGCCTCCGTGACGTCACCCGTAGGTTTCTTGTGGCAAGACGAGAGAAGTAGATCGGCTCTTGTCGTTTGCGACAACGTCACCTTGGGAATTTCACCCAAGGAATTGTTTAACAGAAGGCAGACAAGTTTATCCACTAAAAAAAAAAAAAAAAAAAAAATATCAGAGACTTGTTCCCAGTTTAAGAAGTTTTATTTAACAAACTAAAAATGGAGCAAGTTAAAAACTTGCAGGCGAGGCTGTGGAAAAAGGGGGGTTAAAACCAAGGTGACATCTCCAACTAAAATCACCCCACACACAAACTCACCATCACGCACAAGCACACAGTGCCACCCCAACCGCAAGGTGCAGAAGACACAAAAGGAGATGTCACCACCCGGTAGACCCGACTGCTACCATCAGCTCTCGTCTGCTGTAAAGAAATATATAAAAAGAAAAGCTCCACAATTACTCACACTCAGACAGCGAACTTAAAAAAAAAAAAAAAAAAAGATTAAAATGTTCTTAAATAAAATAAAAAGGACACCACCACATTAACAGCGTCAGCTTCCCCACGAAAGATAAAGCTGTGGGGGGGGGGGAAATTGTCCTCACAACTGGACGACGCAGACCTGTCAATTTCCTCCACGCAGGCGTTAGCCTGCGGATTCCTCTCGATTCCGTCCAATGTATAGAAAGAGAGGCAAAGCAGCAGCCGTGTTCCAGCGGGCCACTTCACGAGCCACAGCCCAGGAACTTGCTCGTTAGGCTTTTATCAGCCAGGCCTACAGTCCCTGTGGTGCATAAAACAGGTCAGTCACTGAGCAATACTAAAATATATACTCTAGTAATGACTTACCGATCAGACATCATCCCAGTCACCCAGAGAGCAGAGCAAAAAGCTTGATGCTTTTTCCCACAGTGAAAAGACCTAATAATACACCCATTTAATAATCGCTCAGACGGGATTATTGATAGGGAACTCAGACCTACCAGTAATGAACTGATCAGCAGGGGTGAAGGAGACCCACAAAGGACTTTATCTGGATGAAGGACAGCCAGCAGAAATGTGCACTCAGGTATTTTCAGAATGATGCTGCTGTGTGCAGCACTTCCTTTATACCAGTCAGCCAGGTGCTAATCAGACTGATCACCAAGTGCCAACACCTGGAGAGGTTCTCTCACCACATTCTGAAGAGCTAAATTGATCGGTGGGCGGTTCCTACCATCGCCATCTTGGCAGGGGCATGCGCGTCGTCTCGCCCGGAAAATACAAATATGGGCAAAGAGGTGGAGCTGAGAGGGGGGCTGTGAGCATCATGGTGGATGATTGACATCGAGCGAACTCCGAGTTTTCTGTAGCTAAGAGCTAACCAAGCTAACCACGACATAACAGGAGCTAACCAGCTAACGGAGGTAAGCGGGCTAAAGCTAAGTCATGTTGTTAACTGGCTAAAAACCGCGGTTGTTCTACGTTCTTCTGACTTGAAGCAGGAGATCGGGTACCTGTCAATCAAAATGACATGCCCATAAATATGCCGAACTTTGAGATTAAATTACTTTTAAACGGGCAAGTTAGAAAAAAATTCACTCCCTCCACAGTTGTCATGAAGGTAAACCTGACCTATTAAACCTAAAATGGGTTTTTGTACCAGGCTGTAAACATGTTTATTTCTGCTGTAAACAGGCTTATTCCTGCTGTAAACATGTTTATTTCTGCTGTAAACATGTTTATTCCTGCTGTAAACATGTTTATTCCTGCTGTAAACATGTTTATTTCTGCTGTAAACGTGTTTATTTCTGCTGTAAACGTGTTTATTTCTGCTGTAAACGTGTTTATTTCTGCTGTAAACGTGTTTATTTCTGCTGTAAACATGTTTATTTCTGCTGTAAACACGTTTATTTCTGCTGTAAACGTGTTTATTTCTGCTGTAAACGTGTTTATTTCTGCTGTAAACATGTTTATTTCTGCTGTAAACATGTTTATTTCTGCTGTGAAGTTGGTCTTTTAACATGGGAGTCTATGGGGATTTGCTCTGTTTTGCAGCCCCTAGTGGATGAAGGGGGAACTGCAGTTTTATGCACTTTCACATAGGCTTCACTTTTAACCGCCGGAGGTTGCTGCTTGGTTTATATTTAGTATTTTTTCAGGTAGTTTGTGATCAGTAGTTTGTTTTTGGGAAATCATCAGACTGTTCTTGTTGGCAGAATGCCGTCCACATGAGTTGATATTATCCGTCCACACACACCCAGTCATGGCTTCCATGTGGTTCACAGAGGACATTTGTGGCCTCAAGGGTCTTCTCAGAGCATCTTCAAGCCTCAAAAAACTTTTCTTCCCATTAAATTCAAGATGAATCATGAGTCATTTTAACATTGGATGTTTTAAATGTGTTTAAATATAGATTTTTATTTAGATTTGACACATTTCAAGTTTAATCGAACTGAAATGGTATTTTCTTAACTAACCTGAATCCAATGGTCTCCTGTCTACAAATCAGATGACTGTCCTCTCTTTGTGGCCTGATGCAATCTGTTTGACTTGTACACAACTGAGCTTTGCAGAACGACGTTTCCTCTAACAGCAGGGTCACTTCCCTTTACAGAGAGCCAACTGGTAACATGCAGCACCTGCACATGAAGTATTGAGCAGTTGTAATCCATCTCTGCAATGCTGTGCACTTTTCTGAATGGGTTTCCTCATAATATTTAGTTGTAATCATTATTTTACGCATCTATCAAACTATGTCAGTATAAACAAACTACTGATGGAGGTGTGGATAAAAGAAAAAACGTATCTGAGTGAAGCGAAAGGACTTGACCAGCTTACACAACTACTTTCTATGTCCTGCCTCAGATTGGCTCATTAAGACTCCAGATGGAGAAAGAGTTCAGCTGAAATTTCTTTGTCACAGAATTACACCATCAAACCACAACAGAGGTTGCACAAACACGCGTGCACACATCTGGAGGCCGGACTCCGTGTCAACCATGCAGTCATTTGCTCCCTACCTCGGTCATGATGTGGGGTTTATGTAAAGTCTTTAGTTCTTTTTTCCTGTTTTATTTTGTAGTTTTTCCTCTTTGTTTGCCCTGTGTGTTGTTTCCTGTCTCGTGCTTCTTTGTCCTGCATTTGGGGCCACGTCACCACAAGTCCTGACAACCCAAACTTACCTTCTCTTTGTCTGATAACAGGTTAATAAAAAAATTATCTAAATTATTACAGGCTTTGTAATTAATTTATCTCCATTAATCACAACATTTGCTCCAAAAAGCAACTGTTTAAAAATTATTTAAATGGGTTTTAGTGGATGACTAAAATCCATTCCAATCCTTCCGTCCATCTGTCCACACATGGACAAGTGGACAGAAGCTACGAAAATCACATTTAAACATTTCTGATCCTGACAGCAACAGAAAACAATCTGACTTCAGGCAGGTTATAATTTTCATTTTCACATCATATTTTCTCATATTTGACTGTTTTAAAACAAGTCCGTTTAAATATACAGTTTAATAATTATGTCCTTATTTTTGTATTTTAATGTTATTTCAGTGTTTGTTTTTGTGTTAAAAATAAATCAAACCTGAAAGGTCTTTCATATTGCTGTTAGTTAATGTTTGGGATGGCGTGTGCGTGTGTGTGTGTGTGTGTGTGTGTGTGTGTGTGTGTGTGTGTCTGTGTGTGTGTGTGTCTGTGTGTGTGTGTGTGTGTGGAAGGAGGAGGAAGAGGAGGAGGAGGAAAGGTGGGAGGCAACCATTAACTCGCTGAGTGCTCCAACGGGGCTCGGACCGGCTCTGAAGGGAAAACTTTGCCAGATAAACAGGAAGTAAAGTAACAGAGAACATAAAGGAAGGTGATGTAGAACCCAGAAACCAGACCACAGGATCAGAACTGGGACAGAAAATCCTTCACGGACCATGATGGTTACTAACGATTACTAACACCTTACACAACACAACACAACACACAAAATCTAACACAACACAACATAAAGCAAACTTATCTGCATGTGGTTTGTTTCAGTCTTTATTATTTCTACTCTAATTGGTCTCAGAAATAAAGATCTGAATATAATTTCATCGTTTACCATATGAGTAAGAGTTTTACTAACTAAAACCTCTTGTCTTGGTTTCATTCACAAAACCCTGA